>NC_084552.2:5052500-5180000 GCF_033978685.3 Nerophis lumbriciformis | reverse complement strand
GTGTTTCTCACCTTCTTTATCAAACTGCTCACACATTTGCAACTCTCTTTGGGTTGGTTTTTTTGTTGCTTTTATTTTGTTACATCCGTTTCCTGTTGTGCGTCGAATGTGTTCCCTGTACTCCCGTGTGAGGAGGCTGTGGTGTGCAGCTGTTAAAGACCACTAATCAGAAGGGTTCTTAAGCACAGGGCGTCATCACTTGATCATTCCGAGTGTACGCTCGACGCATTCCATTTGCGTCTCCTGTTGCATTTTCCCCGTTTTCTGGGATTTATTTTGGTACTTTGTGTATTCCGTGTGGATTCGCTCTGTGCGAGCATGATTGCAGACACTTTTCACCCCCCAACCCCCCGCACGTTGCCTCCGTCTCTGCATCCTGGGGCACCAGCCCTAACAAAACATGAAATATTTGGTACCCTGGTGGCTTACGTTACTGTGATACCCAATTAAAAAGAGCACGGACACCGAGTTACCAACGTGGGAGATTCTTCTAGTTCATTATACACAATGTTTGGCCGTACAATACCAGAGACAATACATACCTGCCAACTTTTGAAATCAGAAAAACCTAGTAGCCAGGGTCCAGGGGCGGCAGGCCCCGGTAGGTCCAGGACAAAGTCCTGGTGGGGGGTTCAGGCTTCGCCCCCCGACGCAAAATGATTATTAGCATTCAGACAGGTTAAAATGTTGCTAAAACCATCACTTTTCTATCAGTCACAGTGACTTTTCAAAACAAAAATATTACAGCAAAAATCATATGTTTATTCTGTAAGCTAACTTCAATAGTTTGAAATTATTTTGACAGTTAATGCCAGTTATCCTGTCAACCTTTCACAAGACTTCAATTTGTTAATTGAAAGTATAAACACTTTTTACAGTAAACAAATGGTAAAACAGTACTAAACAATTCCATTAAAAAAAAAAATGGTGTCATTATTAACTTTCTGTCCAAGCTTGTATAATCTACTGCCTTGTTCAATTGTAAAAAATATTCTGTGCCTAAAATACACATTTCTATCACAATTATCATACTGTAAACATGGTAAGCTAACTTCATTAAACTTAATAGTCCTGTCAATAGCATGGAATTACAATTCAGATGTAGTTTTTTTTGTAAGCCTTTCAAAAGAATTCAAAATATGAAAAATTAATGAAAATTAATTGAAGCCATCAGACACTTGAAAAGTGGCACATCACATCTTTAATGTAATCATTTTAACTTTTCAACAGAAATAGCACTGCAAAAATATTAAGGACATACTTCTGTATTTTGGTAGTTATGCTGTCAACATTTAACAAGATTTCTTCAACTTGGACTTGAAAGCATAAATAGTATAAACACTTTTAACAGTATAACAGTACTAAACAATTCCAATAGATAACATTGGTGTCATTACCTTTTTGTGGCTAAAATCCAAATTTAGCAACGGCATTAGACTTGTGTTTTTTTGTCCCAACGTGGTCTTTTACGTCGCTAATTCCTCCGTGTCCGATCGAAAAATCTTGTCTGCACAAGGTGCAATTCGCGTAGTTTTCACCCTTTTTGGAACGGATAATTATTCCCGGATAGGCTTTTGAATATTCTTCACGGAATGACTGCAGTTCTCTTTTCGGTTTAAGACTCGTTTGCGATGTTTCTCCGGCTGATTCCATGATCGTTCGCTCGTTTGGAAACAATGGCAACAGGTGCCTCGTGCTTGGCAGCGGTGCTATAAATAGCCTCGCGCATTTTAAAAAAATATTTTTTTTTAATGAATGAAAAACCGTATTTTTTATCACTGCAACCGTAACCCGGAATAGGTTGATGAAAACCGTACTAATTACGGGAAAACCGGAGTAGTTGGCAGCTATGGACAATACATGAAAAACATTTTGGGAGAATAATTTCGTCGTACAAAAAGGGGGGTGTATGGAAACAGACTGGAAAATGGATGATTTTAGATCAGGTGGGGCCGACGCCAATCGGCGCCTTCCATTCTATTACCTCAGGGGTCGGCAACCCAAAATGTTGAAAGAGCCATATTGGACCAAAAATACAAAAACAAATCTGTCTGGAGCCGCAAAAAAAAAAAAAATTTAAAAAAAATAAAAAAAATAAAAAAATAAAAAATAAAAAAATTAAAAAAATTAAAAAAATTAAAAAAATTAAAAAAATTAAAAGCCATATTACATACAGATAGTGTGTCTTGAGATATAAATTGAATTAAGAGGACTTAAAGGAAACTAAATGAGCTCAAATATAGCTACAAATGAGGCATAATGATGCAATATGTACATATAGCTAGACTAAATAGCATGTTAGCATCGATTAGCTTGCAGTCATGCAGTGACCAAATATGTCTGATTAGCACTCCACACAAGTCAATAACGTCAACAAAACTCACCTTTGTGGATTCATGCACAACGTTAAAAGTTTGGCGGACAAAATGAGACAGAAAAAGAAGTGGCATAAAACACATCCTAGAAAGTCGGAGAAAGTTATGATTTATGATAAATGGGTTGTACTTGTATAGCGCTTTTCTACCTTCAAGGTACTCAAAGCGCTTTGACACTACTTCCACATTTACCCATTCACACACACATTCACACACTGATGGAGGGAGCTGCCATGCAAGGCGCTAACCAGCACCCATCAGGAGCAAGGGTGAAGTGTCTTGCTCAGGACACAGCGGACATGACGAGGTTGGTACTAGGTGGGGATTGAACCAGGGACCCTCGGGTCGCGCACGGCCACTCTTCCACTGCGCCACGCCGTCCCAGTTATACATGTAAACAAACTACGGTGAGTTCAAGGACCGCCAAAATTAGTAGGACAAAACGGCGCTCGCCAAATACTGGAATCAGTGAAGCATGTTGTTGCGTTTTGGACCAGTTGTTCCTCCCAGGGAATTCAAGTCACAATTCGCTCCCAAGTTCTTTCCGACACTTAAAGCTGAGTTGAAAAAAACCACCAGAGACAGAATAGGTATTTTGTTGTATATTCTCAAAGCTTTGCCAATATACATTGATTGAGACCAGTCTAACCATAGAACATTCTATTGCGCCTCCCAAAATGGTCTGTCTTCCCGATCCCACCACCCTCTCTCTCGTCCCATCTCTGTAGACAAAACAAAATGCTAGTCTAAACACATTCCAAAGAACTCAAGGTTAACACACACAGTATACTTGCTGACAGAGCATCAAGAGAAGAAATGGAAAACACGAGCTGTTTTCAAATATGACTAAGAAATGAAAGAAGTACAACTTATATTCGGATATATGTAAATATCTGCCTCCGACAATGTTTAATATAAACAGTGTGCTTTGTAACAATTAAGGAGGCTTGTGTCATGTTTGTCCTTCTACATAAACCATATTAAAACCAAAAATATATTTTTTTCCCCTCATCTTTTTCCATTTTTCATACATTTTTTAAAAAGCCCCAGAGAGCCGCGGGTTGCCGACCCCTGTATTACCTCATGCCAGTGCCTTAAAAGGGACCAGTAATGATTTTTCTTTCCATTTAAAACACTTCCTTGTGGTCTGGATATTATTGGACTTTGCTTTGGTGTCAACTTGCGTACCTTTTGGCTCCACAGTCACATTTTTTATAACCCGTTTTTTGACTCTGTCTGCAAAGAAATTCGTGTCTGGAGGTGTTACTGAATGAAATGAAAACCAGACCCCCACCTTTTCCAAAAGTAACATCATTCATAATTGAAAACTGTGCACCGTTTAAATATACATCTTGATGTCACCACGGCCATAAATATTATATAGATTGACCAATGGACTGGACTCTCACACTATTATGTTAGATCCACTATGGACTGGACTCTCACACTATTATGTTAGATCCACTATGGACTGGACTCTCACTATTATGTTAGATCCACTATGGCCTGGACTCTCACACTATTATGTTAGATCCACTATGGACTGGACTCTCACACTATTATGCTAGATCCACTATGGACTGGACTCTCACACTATTATGTTAGATCCACTATGGACTGAACTCTCACACTATTATGTTAGATCCACTATGGACTGGACTCTCACTATTATGTTAGATCTACTATGGACTGGACTCTCACACTATTACGTTAGATCCACTATGGACTGGACTCTCACTATTATGTTAGATCCACTATGAACTGGACTCTCACACTATTATGTTAGATCCACTATGGACTGGACTCTCACTATTATGTTAGATCCTATATGGACTGGACTCTCACAATATTATGTTAGATCCACTATGGACTGGACTCTCACTATTATGTTAGATCCACTATGGACTGGACTCTCACACTATTAAGTTAGATCCACTATGGACTGGACTCTCACTATTATGTTAGATCCACTATGGACTGGACTCTCACACTATTATGTTAGATCCACTATGGACTGGACTCTCACACTATTAAGTTAGATCCACTATGGACTGAAATCTCACACTATTATGTTTAGATCCACTATGGACTGGACTCTCACTATTATGTTAGATCCACTATGGACTGGACTCTCAGACTATTATGTTCGATCCTCTATGGACTGAACTCTCACACTATTATGTTAGATCCACTATGGACTAGACTCTCACACTATTATGTTTAGATCCACTTGGGACTGGACTCTCACACTATTATGTTAGATCCACTATGGACTGAACTCTCACACTATTATGTTAGATCCACTACGGACTGGACTCTCACACTATTATGCTCGATCCACTATGGACTGAACTCTCACACTAATATGTTAGATCCACTATGGACTGGACTCTCACTATTATGCTAGATCCACTATGGACTGGACTCTCACACTATTATGTTAGATCCACTATGGACTGGACACTCAAACTATTATGTTAGATCCACTATGGACTGGACTCTTACACTATTATGTTAGATCCACTATGGACTGGACTCTCACACTATTATGTTAGATCCACTATGGACTGGACTCTCACACTATTATGTTAGATCCACTATGGACTGGACTCTCACACTATTATGTTAGATCCACTATGGACTGGACTCTCACAATATTATGTTAGATCCACTATGGACTGAACTCTCACACTATTATGTTAGATCCACTATGGACTGGGCTCTCACACTTTTATGTTAAATCCACTATGGACTGGACTCTCACTATTATGTTAGATCCACTATGGACTGAACTCTCACACTATTATGTTAGATCAACTATGGACTGAACTCTCACACTATTATGTTAGATCCACTATGGACTGGACTCTCACACTATTAAGTTAGATCCACTGTGGACTGGACTCTCACACTATTATGTTAGATCCACTATGGACTGAACCCTCACACTATTATGTTTAGATCCACTATGGACTGGACTCTCACTATTATGTTAGATCCACTATGGACTGGACTCTCACTATTATGTTAGATCCACTATGGACTGGTTCCTCACTATTATGTTAGATCCACTATGGACTGAACTCTCACACTATTATGTTAGATCCACTATGAACTGGACTCTCACACTATTATGTTAGATCCACTATGAACTGGACTCTCACACTATTATGTTAGATCCACTATGGACTGGACTCTCACTATTATGTTAGATCCACTATGGACTGGACTCTCACACTATTATGTTAGATCCACTATGGACTGGACTCTCACACTATTAAGTTAGATCCACTATGGACTGAAATCTCACACTATTATGTTTAGATCCACTATGGACTGGACTCTCACTATTATGTTAGATCCACTATGGACTGGACTCTCACACTATTATGTTAGATCCACTATGGACTGGACTCTCACACTATTATGTTATATCCACTATGAACTGGACTCTCACACTATTATGTTAGATCCACTATGGACTGGACTCTCACACTATTATGTTAGATCCACTACGGACTGGACTCTCACACTATTATGCTCGATCCACTATGGACTGAACTCTCACACTATTAAGTTAGATCCACTACGGACTGGACTCTCACACTATTATGTTAGATCCACTATGGACTGAACTCTCACACTATTAAGTTAGATCCAATACGGACTGGACTCTCACACTATTATGTTAGATCCACTATGGACTGAACTCTCACACTCTTATGGTAGCTCCACTATGGACTGGACTCTCACACTATTATGTTAGATCCACTATGGACTGGACTCTCACACTATTATGTTAGATCCACTATGGACTGAACTCTGACACTATTATGGTAGCTCCACTATGGACTGGACTCTCACACTATTATGTTTGGATCCACTATGGACTGGACCCTCACTATTATGTTGGATCCACTATGGACTGAACTCTCACACTATTATGTTAGATCCACTATGGACTGGACTCTCACTATTATGTTAGATCCACTATGGACTGAACTCTCACACTATTATGTTAGATCCACTATGGACTGAACTCTCACACTATTATGTTAGATCCACTATGGACTGGACTCTCACACTATTATGTTAGATCCACTATGGACTGAACTCTCACACTATTATGTTAGATCCACCACGGACTGGACTCTCACACTATTATGTTAGATCCACTATGGACTGAACTCTCACACTATTAAGTTAGATCCACTACGGACTGGACTCTCACACTATTATGTTAGATCCACTATGGACTGGACTCTCACTATTATGTTAGATCCACTATGGACTGGACTCTCACACTAATATGTTAGATCCACTATGAACTGGACTCTCACACTATTATGTTAGATCCACTATGGACTGGACTCTCACACTATTATGTTAGATCCACTACGGACTGGACTCTCACACTATTATGCTCGATCCACTATGGACTGAACTCTCACACTATTATGTTAGATCCACTATGGACTGGACTCTCACACTATTATGTTAGATCCACTATGGACTGGACTCTCACACTATTATGCTCGATCCACTATGGACTGGACTCTCACACTATTATGTTAGATCCACTATGGACTGAACCCTCACACTATTATGTTTAGATCCACTATGGACTGGACTCTCACACTATTATGTTAGATCCACTATGGACTGGACTCTCACTATTATGTTAGATCCACTATGGACTGGACTCTCACTATTATGTTAGATCCACTATGGACTGGACTCTCACAATATTATGTTAGATCCACTTGCCGTCCATTGCACCATTTTTCCACATCTTTATTTCCACAAATTACATACAGTACCGATAAATAGGAATATCAATAAGGGTATTGTACCGATAAAATCTTAACGATAGACATCCCTACTCCTAATAGGAGAAATAAGAAACCAAAGATTGATGCTTTTGAAATAGTGAGACAGTTCTTTTGCGCTTTGTAATGTAAATGTGGTCAGTCATTTCTTTTAGCGTGCAGCCTCATTAAATAACAAAGCGTTCACTTAACAGTTTTACAAATCCTTTTATTCCCGCTTTTTTCCCCCCTCTACGAAAACAAGACGCTCCGTTTTGAGTTCCCACCCCTGGCAGCAATCAGGAAGATATATATCTGTGTTTGCATTCTCCCGCTTTCCCCGTCAGGATTGTTTACACCGATATTTTAAACTTAGCGGAATGTGGCAAACGAACACAAATGGCCGCCGTGTGCCATCAATCATCCGACCGCCGGCTTTTGAGCGGCGACTGTACGGGGGGCGGCTGAGACTAAACAAGCCTTCAGTTCATTACACGCTTCCCCGGAAACTCGAACCAGGATCCTGCCTTAGATCTTCATTATGCTTTTGATGGATTCCATCTGTTCCTTCTGTTGCTGCTCTACCGAGCTGCCGTTTGTTTCTACGCCGGAATTGAACGGTCATTTCGGGTTACTGATAATGAGGTTTTACATCAGGAATATTGGCAATGGAGGAGGTGGATTAGGGCTTGTTTTGGGTTCCCATGATCTCGTCCACACTCGAACCGGACGAGCGGAGTTCCTTTCGACTCAAAACGAGCCGCGTCACGCACCGATGCTTCGGCCTCGGAACCACATCAAACACGTAGCATGCATACTTGCCAACCTTGAGACCTCCAATTTCGGGAGATGGGGGGGGGGGGGGGGGGGGGGGGGCGTGGTTAAGAGGGGAGGAGTCAAGTATTTCATATATATATATATATATATATATATATATATATATATATATATATATATATATATATATATATATATATATATATACATATATATATGTATATATATGTATATATATATATATATATATATATATATATATATATATATATATATATACATATATATAAAAAAAAAAATATATATATATATATATATATATATATATATGTCTTAATAAGGTTATCCAAAAAATAGTGCTCGATACCGTAGTAGAGCGCAATATATGTATGTGTGGGGAAAAAAAATCACAAGACTATTTCATCTCTACAGGCCTGTTTCATGAGGGGGGGGTACCCTCAATCATCAGGAGATTTTAATGGGAGCATTCGCATACCATGGTTTATATAGGGCACAGAGTGGGTGGGTACAGGCTGGCCTAGGGGCGTGGTGATTGGCTCATGTGTTACCTAGGAGGTGTTTCCGTCTATGGCGGCATGTTGTTACAATTTCGCTGCGCTTGTTGAGGGATGACAGGTCTGGACGGTAAATAATAAACAGTTTCTCTTTCAAGCATAGGTTGCATCTTTTATTACCACTATTGTAAGGTGTGCTGGATGCAAGAATTTGCCATGTTATTGAATATTCAACATTATTGTCTTTGAGGTCCCAAATGTGTTTGCTGAGTTCTGTGGTATTTCGCAGGTTTTGGTTCCTGAAAGAAGCCTTGTGATTGTTCCATCTGGTTTTGAATTCTCCCTCGGTTAATCCTACATATGTGTCGGATGTGTTAATGTCCTTGCGTATTACCTTAGATTGGTAGACAACTGATGTTTGTAAGCACCCCCCGTTGAGAGGGCAATCAGGTTTCTTTCGACAGTTACATCCTTTGTTGGTTTTGGAGTTTCGACAGTTACATCCTTTGTTGGTTTTGGAGTCAACAAAGGATGTAACTGTCGAAAGAAACCTAGGTAACACATGAGCCAATCACCACGCCCCTAGGCCAGCCTGTACCCACCCACTCTGTGCCCTATATAAACCATGGTATGCGAATGCTCCCATTAAAATCTCCTGATGATTGAGGGTACCCCCCCTCATGAAACAGGCCTGTAGAGATGAAATAGTCTTGTGAGTTTTTCCCCACACATACATATATTGCGCTCTACTACGGTATCGAGCACTATTTTTTGGATAACCTTATTAAGACATAGCTGAGATAGGCTCCAGCGCCCCCCGCGACCCCAAAGGGAATAAGCGGTAGAAAATGGATGGATGGAGCCTATCTCAGCTACAATAGGGCAGAAGGCGGGGTACACCCTGGACAAGTCGCCACCTCATCGCAGGGCCAACACAGATAGACAGACAACATTCACACTCACATTCACACACTAGGGCCAATTTAGTGTTGCCAATCAACCTATATATATATATATATATATATATATATATATATATATATATATATATATATATATATATATATATATATATATATATATATATATATATATATATATATATATATATATATATATATAAATAAGAGAAATACTTCAATTTCAGTGTTCATTTATTTACACATATACACACACATAACACTCATCTTCTCATTGTTGAGTTAAGGGTTGAATTGTCCATCCTTGTTTTATTCTCTGTCACTATTTTTCTAACCATGCTGAACACCCTCTCTGATGATGCATTTTGCTTCGTCTCCTTGTTGTGTGCGCAGTTGTGCACTGCACTCTCTAAAAGCCCTAGATGTTATTGTTACATATGCATGTACAGTAGATGGCAGTATTGTCCTGTTTAAGAGTGTCACAACATTGCTGTTTACGGCAGACGAACTGCTTTACGGTAGACGAAAACGTGACTGCTGTTGTTGTGTGTTGTTGCCGCGTTGGGAGGACGTTAATGAAACTGCCTGACAATAAACCCACATAAGAAACCAAGAACTCGCCCTCCATCAT
Organism: Nerophis lumbriciformis; assembly: GCF_033978685.3. Taxonomy (NCBI): domain Eukaryota; kingdom Metazoa; phylum Chordata; class Actinopteri; order Syngnathiformes; family Syngnathidae; genus Nerophis; species Nerophis lumbriciformis. Next base: position 5,169,974 of record NC_084552.2, on the reverse strand, counting down.
TCTATAGTTATAACGTGATTGGGCAGCCACGCTGTTTATATTGTGGGAAAGCGGACGTGAAAACAGGCTATTGACACGTAACTCAGGTCCGCCTGAATTTCGGGAGATTTTCGGAAGAAAATTTGTCCCGGGAGGTTTTCGGGAGAGGCGCTGAATTTCGGGAGTTTCCCGGAAAATCCGGGAGGGTTGGCAAGTATGCGTTAACGCTAGCCTCGTGTTCTAGTTAAAATGCTTCCACGCAGTTTGGGTAAAGGAGAAAGAAGATCACAGGAGAACATGTCAGGGGGAAAAAATGGCCGTAAATGATTAAAACTCCTTTTTATTTATGTATTCTTTCTATCCCGGATTTGTGTTTCTGTCAAACGCGACAACGGTCGTCGGCCCTCTGAAGAAGGATCGCGATAATGAGGACCGGGTTTCCGTGTGAAGTGCGGCGGGGTCGTTAGCGGATCTCGAGCCGAAGAACTTCGGCCTTGATGAGCTTGGCGAGAGACGCTCGGATGGTGTCAAGATCGGTGCCATTTACCGTATTTTTCCCCCAAAAACCATAACCCATTAAAATGAGGGATGTCCGATAATGGCTTTTTGCCGATATTCCGATATTGTCCAACTCTTTAATTACCGATACCGATATCAACCGATACCGATATATACAGTCGTGGAGTTAACACATTATTATGCCTAATTTGGACAACCAGGTATGGTGAAGATAAGGTACTTTTAAACAAAAATTCATAAAATAAAATAAGATAAATAAATCAAAAACATTTTCTTGAATAAAAAAGAAAGTAAAACAATATAAAAACAGTTACATAGAAACTAGTAATTAATGAAAATGAGTCAAATGAACTGTTAAAGGTTAGTACTATGAGTGGACCAGCAGCACGCACAATCATGTAATAACACCTGTTTAAATAAACCTTTATATATATATATATATATATATATATATATATATATATATATAAGAGATACGTGTAGACTGCAATATGACGCCAGTAAACAACACCAACACTTTAAATGTTCCGTTGAGAATATAGAACATTACACACGGCACTCAGAAATCTGTCAAGATGTTTTTGGTACGACTTTGGTAAGCTATGACGAAAAAAAGGCCTGACCTTTTAATTCGGTGTGCCCTATGGTCCGAAAAAAATAGGGTAAACGTTAGTTCTACGCACCCCGTACAGACTGAAGATCTTATTTTGAAACTGTAGACGGATGTCAGGAATGGGTCGTTCCAGTCTGCGAAAACGTGAACCCCCAACAGCGCAAAAAGGCCCATTTTGTAGCCGCAGTTGGATTCCGTTGTTATTTTATCAGTATCTTAGAAGCGGCTTCACACTGCGGCTAGACGCGTTCATCGCAACTTTCTCTCACACTTAAGCCGGTGTTTTGGCAAGACTGGAAGTCTCCCGGATGTGTGTAACAAGGAATCCTTTAGTGTGCATCCCTTTTTGAAGGAATCGTTCAGGTAAGTACAGTCTTCAGCCATGTAAATACTGGCACACAATATCTGTCCAGACATCTTTAAAAAGAACAAAACCCAAAACCAGGGAAGTTGGCACTTTGTATCAGTCCATCTTAGATGATCTCTGGCCCAGAGAAGCCGGCGGCGTTTCTGGGTGTTGTTGATAAATGGCTTTCGCTTTGCATAGTAGAGCTTTAACTTGCACTTACAGATGTAGCGACCAACTGTAGTTACTGACAGTGGTTTTCTGAAGTGTGGTGATATCCTTTAGAGATTGATGTCGGTTTTTGATACAGTGCCGTCTGAGGGATCGAAGGTCACGGTCATTCAATGTTGGTTTCCGGCCATGCCGCTTACGTGCAGTGATTTCTCCAGATTCCCTGAACCTTTTGATGATATTATGGACCGTAGATGTTGAAATCCCTAAATTTCTTGCAAATTGCACTTTGAGAAACGTTGTTCTTAAACTGTTTGACAATTTGCTCACGCATTTGTTGACAAAGTGGTGACCCTCGCCCCATCCTTGTTTGTGAATGACTGAGCATTCCATGGAATCTACTTTTATACCCAATCATGGCACCCACCTGTTCCCAATTTGCCTGTTCACCTGTGGGATGTTCCAAATAAGTGTTTGATGAGCATTCCTCAACTTTATCAGTATTTATTGCCACCTTTCCCAACTTCTTTGTCACGTGTTGCTGCCATCAAATTCTAAAGTTAGTGATTATTTGCAAAAATCAGTTTGAACATCAAATATGTTGTCTTTGTAGCATATTCAACTGAATATGGGTTGAAAATGATTCGCAAATCATTGTATTCCGTTTGTATTTACATCTAACACAATTTCCCAACTCATATGGAAACGGGGGTTTGTACAAATGTAGCGACGAACTGTAGTTACTGACAGTGGTTTTCTGAAGTGTTCCTGAGCCCATGTGGTGATATCCTTTACACACTGATGTCGCTTTTTGATGCAGTACCGGCTGAGGGATCACGCGGCTTGGCTTTGTCTTGCTGAAATAAGCAGGGGCGTCCATGGTAACGTTGCTTGGATGGCAACATATGTTGCTCCAAAACCTGTATGTACCTTTCAGCATTAATGGCGCCTTCACAGATGTGTAAGTTACCCATGTCTTGGGCACTAATACACCCCCATACCATCACAGATGCTGGCTTTTCAACTTTGCGCCTATAACAATCCGGATGGTTCTTTTCCTCTTTGACGTCCACAGTTTCCAAAAACAATTTGAAATGTGGACTCGTCAGACCACAGAACACTTTTCCACTTTGTATCAGTCCATCTTAGATGAGCTCAGGGCCCAGCGAAGCCGACGGCGTTTCTGGGTGTTGTTGATAAACGGTTTTCGCCTTGCATAGGAGAGTTTTAACTTGCACTTACAGATGTAGCGACCAACTGTAGTTACTGACAGTGGGTTTCTGAAGTGTTCCTGAGCTCATGTGGTGATATCCTTTACACACTGATGTCGCTTGTTGATGCAGTACAGCTTGAGGGATCGAAGGTCACGGGCTTAGCTGCTTACGTGCAGTGATTTCTCCAGATTCTCTGAACCCTTTGATGATATTACGGACCGTAGATGGTGAAATCCCTAAATTCCTTGCAATAGCTGGTTGAGAAAGGTTTTTCTTAAACTGTTCAACAATTTGCTCACGCATTTGTTGACAAAGTGGTGACCCTCGCCCCATCCTTGTTTGTGAATGACTGAGCATTTCATGGAATCTACTTTTATACCCAATCATGGCACCCACCTGTTCCCAATTTGCCCGTTCACCTGTGGGATGTTCCAAATAAGTGTTTGATGAGCATTCCTCAACTTTATCACTCTTTTTTGCCACTTGTGACAGCTTTTCTGAAACATGTTGCAGGCATCAAATTCCAAATGAGCTAATATTTGCAAAAAAATAACAGCGTTTTCCAGTTTGAACGTTAAGCATCTTGTCTTTGCAGTCTATTCAATTGAACACAGGTTGAAAAGGATTTGCAAACCATTGTATTTTGTTTTTATTTATGTCAGAATAATTGTATATAAGTTATCACACAACTTGTTTGCTATGAGTTCAGGTTGCCCTACGTCAGCGTTTCTCAAAGTGTGGGGCGCGCCCCACTGGTGGGGAATAGAGACATGACAGGTGGGGCGCGAGGAACGGGAGGAAATTTCACTTTAAATTTTTTTTTAAAATTATTATATTCTTAGATTATTTTTTTACTATGCTTTCATTTTCTATACACACTGTAAATCACTTTGTGATTCTCTCTGTGAAATCCGCTATATAAATAAATGGAAATTACCGGTACTTATTTTTACTGTAGGCTTTATATTTCTCGGTACGAGCGAAAGTTTGACAGACATAGCAACAGTAACTAATGGGGGCGGGGCTAAGCGGAACAAACTTTCGCACAGATGGGTAGCAGGCTAATGTGTGGACCACAATTACACAAATATATACATTTGTGACTCGCACCTCAAAGGTCGTCGAGCCAGAGCCAGCGCCTGCAGAGAAACAAAAATCTGACGGGCACACACTGTGTCATTCACCGGGAAGCACTCGCGTCAAGGCAGCTCAGCCCCGAACTCAATGAGGTTTTAACAGATGTTGTGAGCGCGGTAAATTTGATCAAAACACGACCACTGAAAGTGCGACTGTTCTCTGCACTGTGTGAGGAAATGGGAGCTGATCATACAGCCGTGCTGTTTCACAGTGAAGCAAGGTGGCTCTCCCGGGGGAAAGTGCTGTCACTTGCCCTGTCTTGCCAAATGCAGAGCTCCTCCTTTTTTTTTTTGCAAAGATTGCAAAGTGGCACTTTTATTGTATTTATTATTGAACTTGATGCAAGTTATTTGATTTATTATTGAACTTGATGCAAGTTATAACACTTTTATTTTATTTATTATTGAACTTGATGCAAGTTATAACACTTTTTTGACTTATTATTGAACTTGATGCTAGTTATAACACTTTTATTTAATTTATTATTGAACTTGATGCAAGTTATAACACTTTTTTGACTTATTATTGAACTTGATGCAAGTTATTTGATGTATTATTGAACTTGATGCAAGTTATAACACTTTTATTTGATTTATTATTGAACTTGATGCAAGTTATAACACTTTTTTTTAATTATTGAACTTGATGCAAGTTATAACACTTTTGTTTTATTTATTATTGAACTTGATGCAAGTTATTTGATTTATTATTGAACTTGATGCAAGTTATAACACTTTTTGATTTATTATTGAACTTGATGCAAGTTATAACACTTTTTTTGATTTATTATTGAACTTGATGCAAGTTATAACACTTTTTTTGATTTATTATTGAACGTGATGCAAGTTATAACACTTTTTTTGATTTATTATTGAACTTGATGCAAGTTATAACAGTTTTTTTGATTTATTATTGAACTTGATGCAAGTTATAATACTTTTGTTTTATTTATTATTGAACTTGATGGAAGTTATTTTATTTATTATTGAACTTGATGCAAGTTATACCACAGCTGCACAGTTATTTTATTTATTATTGAACTTGATGTTATTTTATGTTATTGAGTTCGAATGTATACAACTTGATGTTCAATAAATTTGAAAATGTTAAAGCTTGGCATTAGCGCTCTGTTGGGGTGATGGGGGCAGGTGGGGCTTGAAAACTCCCCCTTGTCCAAAGTGGGGGATGACAAAAAAAGTTTGAGAACCACTGCCCTACGTGAAGACAAAAGCTGTCTTTGATCTTATCAAGCAAAAGGCGGACAGTGTGCGATGGAATGCGCCGTAGAGGTGTCGGTTTCTCAGATCTAAAACAGCCACAGGAAGGACCTTATCAGGACCCGAAATCTACAAATGGAGAGGGGGCAAATATGACACCGCTCCAAGCACCTTTTTGTTTGAACTGTGTGACCCAGTGCAGCAGTTTATAATAATAATAATAATACCTGGGATTTATATAGCGCTTTTCTAAATATCCAAAGTCGCTTTACATGTGTGTGTGTGGGGGGGGCTAAATTGAATCTTGTCTTTGTTTGATTCCTTGCTTCTTGTCTTGTTTAATACAAACTGTAGATAGTTTGGTGTTTGAACCTGACAATTTACGATTTACACAACGTGCCAACTTCACTGGTTTTGTAGAATTAACAGGTTTATTCAAAGGTTATTTTGTGTTAAGGGACACCGGATGTGTGCGAGTGCAGTAAATACAGATTAAATAACATTTTGCAAGCCAAAGCCTATGTAACTTCTCCAAGCTCCATCATACGGTTCAAGGGTTTTGCTTTTCCTCATCACTCCAACAGATGTTTTTCTTCCTTTCTTCTGTCACCCCGGCGTACCTTCATAGCCCGACAATCCGAAGTGGGCGATGTTCATGCCGCGTGATATTGAAAGCAGACAGACTCCGAAGGGACCCGTCGACAATCTCATCGACTGACTGAACAAGCCGGTGATTTTTTTCTTTATTTATTTTTTTCTTCGCTTGTTTTTGTTGATGCTCTGAGACGCGCGGCTCCCCGAGGACAACAAAGGGACATGCGTTCTAAAATTATGCCACCAGTGAAGTGTCGGAAATATTGACGACCCCGGGCAGAATTTAGCCTGCCTGTCAAAAAAAAACGAACGGGGCTTGAATGCAGACAAACTGACTAGATCATGATTGCTCTAAATTTAAACTTGGTGTCAGTCATGCGCAAAAAAAAAAAAAAAAAAAAAAACGCTCCAAGGTTATGAAACTTACTCGGGAACAACTTTTTTTTTTTTCCTGCCATTAGGGAATTGGAGCGTCAGTCTGTCGCGAAATGGAAAAGTGGAAATGAGCCAGACTCCGCTGCCAAAAGCAAATTGTTGATCTACGTCCCTAATTTAAAAATCACTCTTTTCAGGTCAGGACGTGTGAGTAAAAGGATGGACGCATCCAGGCCCGGCCCTAACCAATCTGGCGCCCTAGGCAAGATTTTAGGTGGCGCCCCCCCACATCGGCAGTGAAGTGTATATACAGGTAAAAGCCAGTAAATTAGAATATTTAGAAAAACTTGATTTATTTCAGTAATTGCATTCAAAAGGTGTAACTTGTACATTATATTTATTCATTGCACACAGACTGATGCATTCAAATGTTTATTTCATTTAATTTTGATGATTTGAAGTGGCAACAAATGAAAATCCAAAATTCCGTGTGTCACAAAATTAGAATATTACTTAAGGCTAATACAAAAAAGGGATTTTTAGAAATGTTGGCCAACTGAAAAGTATGAAAATGAAAAATATAAGCATGTACAATACTCAATACTTGGTTGGAGCTCCTTTTGCCTCAATTACTGCGTTAATGCGGCGTGGCATGGAGTCGATGAGTTTCTGGCACTGCTCAGGTGTTATGAGAGCCCAGGTTGCTCTGATAGTGGCCTTCAACTCTTCTGCGTTTTTGGGTCTGGCATTCTGCATCTTCCTTTTCACAATACCCCACAGATTTTCTATGGGGCTAAGGTCAGGGGAGTTGGCGGGCCAATTTAGAACAGAAATACCATGGTCCGTAAACCAGGCACGGGTAGATTTTGCGCTGTGTGCAGGCGCCAAGTCCTGTTGGAACTTGAAATCTCCATCTCCATAGAGCAGGTCAGCAGCAGGAAGCATGAAGTGCTCTAAAACTTGCTGGTAGACGGCTGCGTTGACCCTGGATCTCAGGAAACAGAGTGGACCGACACCAGCAGATGACATGGCACCCCAAACCATCACTGATGGTGGAAACTTTACACTAGACTTCAGGCAACGTGGATCCTGTGCCTCTCCTGTCTTCCTCCAGACTCTGGGACCTCGATTTCCAAAGGAAATGCAAAATTTGCATGGTTGGGTGATGGTTTGGGGTGCCATGTCATCTGCTGGTGTCGGTCCACTCTGTTTCCTGAGATCCAGGGTCAACGCAGCCGTCTACCAGCAAGTTTTAGAGCACTTCATGCTTCCTGCTGCTGACCTGCTCTATGGAGATGGAGATTTCAAGTTCCAACAGGACTTGGCGCCTGCACACAGCGCAAAATCTACCCGTGCCTGGTTTACGGACCATGGTATTTCTGTTCTAAATTGGCCCGCCAACTCCCCTGACCTTAGCCCCATAGAAAATCTGTGGGGTATTGTGAAAAGGAAGATGCAGAATGCCAGACCCAAAAACGCAGAAGAGTTGAAGGCCACTATCAGAGCAACCTGGGCTCTCATAACACCTGAGCAGTGCCAGAAACTCATCGACTCCATGCCACGCCGCTTTAACGCAGTAATTGAGGCAAAAGGAGCTCCAACCAAGTATTGAGTATTGTACATGCTCATATTTTTCATTTTCATACTTTTCAGTTGGCCAACATTTTAAAAATCCCTTTTTTGTATTAGCCTTAAGTAATATTCTAATTTTGTGACACACGGAATTTTGGATTTTCATTTGTTGCCACTTCAAATCATCAAAATTAAATGAAATAAACATTTGAATGCATCAGTCTGTGTGCAATGAATACATATAATGTACAAGTTACACCTTTTGAATGCAATTACTGAAATAAATCAAGTTTTTCAAAATATTCTAATTTACTGGCTTTTACCTGTACTCACAAGAACCCGAATAGCTTTGTCTTTGACCTTTTTTTTTTTTTACTTACAACTATACCTAATATATAAAGGGGTGGAAAAGTGACTATTACCTGCAGGGCAAACATTAGCTAACCAGAAGGCAATAACAATGTAAACAAAAAACACCTGCTTGAGAGAGACCTAATACAAACATTTATATGCACGTACAACACTTGGAACTTTTAGCATATCAGTATGTGGAATTAAATGATGGAATAGATTAAGTAAAAAAGTTAAAAATTGTACTGACATGATCCAGTTTAAGAGGTTGTTCAAAATAATAGTGCTTACAGAGTACAAAGAAGAAGAATTATGAGAAATACTTTCAACCTTATTGAAAATAAGATATTCTTCATCTCAGTATGTTAATAATGACTGAAGTAATTAATTAATTACATATTACAAAACTGTTGTATACTAACTCACAGATGTTATTTTATTATATAAAAAGGTCAGTAAATGATTCTATATATTTGTAAACGCTTTGAAGTGGGAAAGAGGTAGGATTAAATAAGCTTTGCTTCTTCCTACTCCTTTTCGGGCATGATGTCAAATGAAATGATATGAAATTGTGTGATGTGTTATGATGTAAGTGTGTTCATGTTCGAAAGAAAGAAAGAAATGTCCCTGAGGAATGTAAAGTGGGAGTACTGTAATTACCTAACGTTACATTATTATTTTCCATAACAATTTAGCCACCTCCACAATATTAACCCGACGTTAAAACAGAACTAGCTATTTATTGATTAGCAATTGCCGAATCATGTAACATTTTAGGGGGCGCCCCCCCCCCCCCACATCGGCAGTGAAGTGTATATACTCACAAGAACCCGAATAGCTTTGTCTTTGACTCTTTTTTTTTTACTTACAACTATACCTAATATATAAAGGGGTGGAAAAGTGACTATTACCTGCAGGGCAAACATTAGCTAACCAGAAGGCAATAACAATGTAAACAAAAAACACCTGCTTAAAAGATCTAATACAAATGTCCCTGAGGAATGTAAGGTGGGAGTACTGTAATTACCTAACGTTACATTATTATTTTCCATAACAATTTAGCCCCCTCCACAATATTAACCCGACGTTAAAACAGAACTAGCTATTTATTGATTAGCAATTGCCGAATCATGTAACATTAGCTTAATGCTAAAAAGCCAGGTTACTATCACATTCTGTAACAGACAAATAATTTCATGTAGGCTAACGTTACCTACCTGCTACCTCTGTCTTTTCTCGTTTCTACTCCTCTTCTTTTCTCTTTTTTCTTCCCTGGGCACCTGACAGTTTTGGCATCTTGTGTTGATTTTTTGATGTGGTGACGTCCAAAAAGAGTCACGATACGGGAAGGGAGGGGGCGCACCGTGCGGGGGGAGGAGGGGGGGGCGTAATGTTGTAACAAATAATATTTCTATTAAACAGAGGTGGGTAGAGTAGCCAGAAATTGTACTCAAGTAAGAGTACTGTTACTTTAGAGATTTATTACTCAAGTAAAAGTAAGGAGTAGTCACCCAAATATTTACTTGAGTAAAAGTAAAAAGTATGTTGTGAAAAAACTACTCAAGTACTGAGTAACTGATGAGTAACATACACACACATATCATATATATATATATATATATATTTTTTTTTGTATATACATATATACATATATATATACATATACATATATATACACACACATATATATATACAGTATATAATTTATATTTATTTATTTTGCCGTTTTTGTTTACATGTTAAAGGTGTTTTAATGAATATACATACATGTTTGATGTTTAACACATATAGATTCCTTTCTTTCATGAAGACAAGAATATAAGTTGGTGTATTACCTGATTCTGATGACTTGCATTGATTGTAATCAGACAGTAGTGATGATAACGTCCACGTTTTCAAATGGAGGAGAAAAAAAATTCCTCCTTTCTGTCTAATACCACATGAAAGTGGTTGGTTTTTGGCACCTTATTTGTCCAGCTTCCATATTCGTTTTTATACACTTTACAAGAAATACATTGGCGGCAAACTCCGTAGCTTGCTAGCTTGTTTGCGCTGGCTTTCAGAGACTCTTGTTGTGAAAGCGCAGGCGCGATGGAGCGGCACTTTTATTGTGAAGACAGGAACTGTGCAGTCAGTCTTTATGCTTTTGACAGGATGTACGATTGAAATAAAAAAGGGTCTTTTTTCCTTCACACTTTTGATTGATTGATTGAAACTTTTATTAGTAGATTGCACAGTACAGTACATATTCCGTAGAATTGACCACTAAATGGTAACACCCGGATACGTTTTTCAACTTGTTTAAGTCAGGTCATGTGACCCCCTGGCTCTGTTTGATTGGTCCAACGTCACCAGTGACTGCATCTGATTGGTGGAACGAAGTGAAACGTCACCAGTAAGGCAGGCACTTTGAAGGTCTGTCTGACAGACCAAAACAAACAAAGTGTGCATTAACAGATCGATCAAAATTAGTAGCGAGTAGCGAGCTGAATGTAGATAAAAGTAGCGGAGTAAAAGTAGCGTTTCTTCTCTATAAATATACTCAAGTAAAAGTAAAAGTATGTTGCATTAAAACTACTCTTAGAAGTACAATTTATCCCAAAAGTTACTCAAGTAGATGTAACGGAGTAAATGTAGCGCGTTACTACCCACCTCTGCTATTAAATAGGCTTTACTTTGCATTTTAATTAACGTGGGATTATTTTTTGTATTTAGAAATAATAGTACCAACTTTTTTTTTTTTTTTTTTCTTTTTTTTTTTCTCCCAACATTTGTGGCACTGGCGTGGCGCCCCCTGATGGACGGCGCCCTTAGCATTTGCCTATACGGCCTATGCCACGGGCCGGCCCTGGACGCATCGACCGGCCTTGTCCGTCGATTCCGTTTCAAAGTTCGGCGGCAAAAACCGCCACGGCGGCGGAGAGAGAGGGAGGGGGGGAAAACAATCAGAAGAATAAGGGAAAACATCAGCGCCGGAGAATAGACAATGCCAATTGATCAGCGCGTCGGACGAGAGCGGTGGCATCTCTCCTATCAGATTCATTAGTTTCCCAGCCACTCTGACATTTCCATTTGCACACTTCAATTGGCAAAATAAAATTGCCGTTTGGTTCGCATCCCTCAGCTCTGGCGCAGGGTAATCACTTCTGCACCGCATCATACATCCTTGGCCCCGGGCTTCCAACATCCTTCCGACTGAAGCCCTGCGTCATTCATCCGACCCTTTGTACAAACTCCGTTTCCATATGAGTTGGGAAATTGTGTTAGATGTAAATATAGAATCAGAATCAGAATCAGAATCAGCTTTATTGTCATTACGCAAGGTAACGAGATTGAGGCCATTCCATACAGTGCGATGTGTGCATGCTAGAAAAACAATGTGCAAATATATAAAAATATAAAAAAATGTAGAAGTGCAATGAATATGGTGTGAAATGAATATATACATGAAAAAAAAAAAAACAAACAAAAAAAAAACAAAAAACAGGGTGGTTGGTGGAATGGGTTATTGCACCGAAGAGAAGGCAGTTATGAGGGACAATGGGGCAGTCCATTCAGGATGGTTATGGCCCTGGGGAAGAAGCTGTTCTTTAGCCTGTTTGTTTTGGTTTTAATGCACCTGTAGCGCTTCCCAGAGGGCAGCAGGTGGAACAGGTCCGAGCCAGGGTGGGTGCTGTCCTTGATGATGGCACTGACTCTGTTGAGGCAGCGGGAGGTGTAGATGTCCGTCAGAGAGGGGAGAGGGCGGCCGATGATCTTCTGAGCCGTCTTGACCACTCTTTGCATAAACGGAATACAATGATTTGCAAATCTTCATATTCAATTGAATGCACTACAAAGACAAGATATTTGATGTTCAAACTCATAAACTTTGTTTTTTTTTGCAAATAATAATTAACTTAGAATTTCATGGCTGCAACACGTGCCAAAGTAGTCGGGAAAGGGCTGTGTTACATCACCTTTTCTTTTAACAACACTCAATAAACGATTGGGAACCGAGGAAACTAATTGTTGAAGCTTTGAAAGTGGAATTCTTTCCCATTATTGTTTTATGTAGAGCTTCAGTCGTATTTTACGCTTCATAATGCGCCACACATTTTCGATGGGAGACAGGTCTGGTCTGCAGGCGGGCCAGGAAAGTACCAGCACTCTTTTTTTTACGAAGCCACGCTGTTGTAACACGTGCTGAATATGGCTTGGCATTGTCTTGCTGAAATAAGCAGGGGCGTCCATGAAAAAGACGGCGCTTAGATGGCAGCATATGTTGTTCCAAAACCTGTATGTACCTTTCAGCATTAATGGTGTCTTCACAGATGTGTAAGTTACCCTGTCAAAACTTGGTCTTGGATGTTAGCTTTTCCGGGATGCAACGGAAAGTTGGCACGGGCGAGACGGGAATGAAGGTACATGATTTATTTAATATATAAAAAAAAACGAAAAGCGCGCACAGTGGCGGAGAATAAACTATGAAACCAAAAGACTATAGCAAAAAAGTACAAACGAAAAGCACGCACAATGGCGGAGAACAAACTATGAAACCAAAAAGACTATAAACATGGAACAAAAACTTACTTGGCTTGGACAAAAATAGTTGCATGAAGAATGGACATGGAAAGAATGGACAGAGCATAAATGTGGTGAGGTCGTCAGAACGACAAACTGAAAAGAATGAACTTAAATACTATGGACATGATTAGTGAAAGCAGGTGCGTGACTCAAAACGTGAAACAGGTGCGTGACGTGACAGGTGAAAACTAATGGTTGCTATGGTGACAATCAAGAGTGCACAATGAGTCCAAACGTGGAACAGGTGAAACTAATGGGGTAATCATGGAAACAAGACAAGGGAGTGAAAAGACAGAAACTAAAGAGTCCCATAACTAAACAAAACATGACTTAAAACAAAACATGATTACACAGACATGACATACCCATGTCTTGGGCACTAATACACCCCCACACCATCACAGATGCTGGCTTTTCAACTTTGCGTCGATAACAGTCTGGATGGTTCGCTTCCCCTTTGGTCCGGATGACACAATGTCGAATATTTCCAAAAACAATTTGAAATGTGGACTCGTCAGACCACAGAACACTTTTACACTTTGCATGAGTCCATCTTGGAGGATCTCGGGCCCAGAGAAGCCGGCGCCGTTTCTGGGTGTTGTTGATAAATGGCTTTCGCTTTGCATAGTAGAGCTTTAACTTGCACTTACAGATGTAGCGACAAACTGTATTTAGTGAAAGGGGTTTTCTGAAGTCTTCCTGAGCCCATGTGGTGATATCCTTTAGAGAATTGATGTCGGTTTTCGATACAGTGCCGTCTGAGGGTCATTCAATGTTGGTTTCCGGCCATGCCGCTTACGTGCAGTGATTTCTCCAGATTCTCTGAGCCTTTTGATGATATTATGGACCGTGGATGTTGAAATCCCTAAATTTCTTGCAATTGCACTTTGAGAAATGTTCTTAAAATGTTTGACTATTTGCTCACGCAGTTGTGGACAAAGGGGTGTACCTCGCCCCATCCTTTCTTGCGAAAGACTGAGCATTTTTTGGGAAGCTGTTTTTATACCCAATCATGGCACCCACCTGTTCCCAATTAGCCTGCACACCTGTGGGATGTTCCAAATAAGTGTTTGATGAGCATTCCTCAACTTTATCAGTATTTATTGCCACCTTTCCCAACTTCTTTGTCACGTGTTGCTGGCATCAAATTCTAAAATTAATGATTATTTGCAAAAAAAAAATTTTTTTTTATCAGTTTGAACATCAAATATGTTGTCTTTGTAGCATATTCAACTGAATATGGGTTGAAAATGATTTGCAAATCATTGTATTCCGTTTATATTTACATCTAACACAATTTCCCAACTCATATGGAAACGGGGTTTGTACGTCCCTGTCCGGCCCGCGTGAGGCCAATCATAAATTACAAAATACATTTAAAAAAGTATCGATCTCGAGTGTGCAATACAACGGTGCTGCTTTTGTTTTGAAAAGCGTTATTTGCATTACTTCCGTGTGGACGTATGCTCGTGCGCGATTGTGTGTGAATGTGAACAGCGGCAATCACAAATTACAAAATAAATGAAAAAAAATACATCTATGTCGTGCGTGCAATACGAGTGTGGTGCTTTTATTTTGAAAAGTGTTATTTATGGGCGTATGTCCGGGTGTGAGTGAAGGTGCACAGCGACGAGTGAGACGCTAAAAAAAGAAAAGTTGATGAGGAATGGCGTGTTTTCAACAAGACATGGACCGCCAAGTATTTCTTTACAGAAATTAAAGGTAAAGCCGTGTGCTTAATGTGTGGTACACAGGTTATAAAGTTATTTTCCATTTAACTTCACCAGTTTTAGATTATTTTTTATTTAAAATCGCTGAATTTTCACATTTGCCGTTCAAATACTGAGAAGAGACGGTGCGGTGAACAGCAGCCGGTTGAGGCACGTCACTCAGTGCCTCAACATGGATTGCGGACTTGGCTAACTGCTGGCCTGCTGTGCAGTGAGACCGTATTGCTATATGAATTATATTATACATTTCCATAGTTTAGTTAGCTGAGGTATATAATGTACAGTGTATTTTGTCAACAACTGTATGTGTGTAACGTATTTCTTGTGCTGAGCGATCATAAAACGGCTGCAAAAGACGCACTGGCTGAGGCTCGCAGTAATCCCGCCTCCTGCACCCCCGCCGTAGAATTGTTATATCAACTAAAGCCCACACTTAAACTTTCCGCGTGCAAGATTGAATCTATTTAAAAAAGTTATTTCATAAGAAGCCATAAAGTGCAAAAACAATAATCGTGTTGGAGGAGTTGTGAATGACTGCAGGGCCACAACATTAGGTACACCTGCAGACTGCAGGTGCACCTAATTCACAACTCCTCCAACACGAACATTATTGTTTTTGCACTTTTTGGCTTCTTATTAAATAACTTTTGTAACCTATTTTTATGGGCTTTCGTCTTTGTGATGTTAAGTTCCTGTTATGCGCTGTTATACAGTATATGTGTTGAGCTCTTATTTTGAAAGCGCTAAGAGCGGAAGTGATGCATACTTGCCAACCCTCCCGGATTTTCCAGGAGACTCCCGAAATTCAGCGCCTCTCCCGAAAACCTCCCGGGACAAATTTTCTCCCGAAAATCTCCCGAAATTCAGGCGGATGCATGATGAATGCTCCATGCGGACCTGAGTCCGCTTTCCCACAATATAAATAACGTAAACAGCAATGTTGTGACACTCTTAAACAGGACAATACTGCCATCTAGTGCATTTGATGAAAGCACTTTTGTGCGTGCCACACAGAAATGCATCATCAGAGAGGGTGTTCAGCATGGTTAGAAAGATGGTGACAGAGAATAGAACAAGGATGGACAATTCAACCCTTAACTCAACAATGAGTAGATGAGTGTTATGTGTGTGAATATGTGTAAATAAATGAACACTGAAATTGAAGTATTTCTTTTATTTATATATATATATATATATATATATATATATATATATATATATATATATATATATATATATATATATATATATATATAGCTAGAATTCACTGAAAGTCAATTATTTCTTTTATATATATATCCATCCATCCATCCATCCAGCCATCCATTTTCTACCGCGTATTCCCTTCGGGGTCGCGGGGATATATATATATATATATATATATATATATATATATATATATATACATATACATATATATATATATATATATATATATATATATATATATATATGAAATACTTGACTTGGTGAATTATAGCTGTAAATATACTCCTCCCCTCTTAACCACGCCCCCAACCACGCCCCCGCCCCAACCACGCCCCCCGCACCCACCCCCCGAAATTGGAGGTCTCAAAGTTGGCAAGTATGAGTGACGACACGTTGGAGTGGAGCGGAGGTTTTTGAAAGAAGGTAAATAAAGTGGTCCTCGTGTAAACTGGAGCCTCCGTGTTTGTTATTTTGTAGTTTCATACAGTATAGGCGACAATTATAAACCCTCGGTTACACTTTTTTTAAATAGATTCAATCTTGCACGTGGAAAGTTTAAGTGAGGGCTTTAGTTGATATAACACTCCCGTCAGGGGGTGCATTAATCCAGCACAACAGCGGCGCATGGACTTCATTTATAAGTAAAGGTAATACCATAATAACGTTTTTTTTTTAATTAAATGTGCTTTTTTGTGTGCTGCAGTTTGTATGTGTAAAGTTAAAGTTAAGTTAAAGTACCAATGATTGTCACACACACACAGGGGAGGGGAGCAGTGGGCAGCAGCGGCGCCGCGCCCGGGAATAATTTTTGGTGATTTAACCCCCAATTCCAACCCTTGATGCTGAGTGCCAAGCAGGGAAGAATGCTGGTATGAGCTTTTAAACATAACCCGTTAACTGCTGCCAATCAAATGGTGAATAAGATACTTTTTAGGGTTCATATGTTTGTAAATCTGACTGTGATGAAGTCAGTGCCTCACCAGCCATCAACCTCACCGCACGTCACTGTTAAAGAATATAGTGTAACGACCTGCTGAAGTTGATGTTTTTTTAAATTTTATTTATTATAATTTTCCCATACTACACCCAATTGAGAAAGTGGAGAAAAGTTTTAGTATCCTCAAAGTGTTAAGTATAATCGGACTATTTTTTTTCCCCCAAAATGTTTAACTATTGGAGAATAAATATACCAAAAACCAATGTTCATAGAAGAGGACTCAGGTGGTTCTTTGGCTTTGGTTTTAAAACAGGGAGAGTGCATTTTAGAGTTGTACGATACACCGGCACTAGTATAGTAGCGCAGTACTAATGAATCAAAAATGGTACTGTACTCTGTTTGAAAATGACCGGTTCACCATAATTTTTTTTTTTTTTTTTTTTTACAGGCGCGTCGTCGTCACGTCATGACATTCCTGGTTTTACGAGCAGACGAGCATGTTCGGCAGCGCACAATCACGGAGTACTTACAAGCAGAGACGGAAAAGGGAGAACGGACGCATTTTGGTCTAAAAAACAAACGAGTTCCGTGGGTGAATTATGTAAACCTACTACTAAGTAAGAACTTTACGATACTTTATATTAGATGAATGTCCCATAACAAGAAGATAGAGAAAAAGAAGAAGCTTATCGACTACGCTGTCGGCACGGACTACAATGGCGGAAGTGCGCACATTTTCAGGACTTATGCAGATCCCAAATACACATCAGCAGGTACCAGAAGGTGAGAAAAGTTGGTTTTCGATAATATTGCGAAACAAAATATCAGGTAATATATCTGCTAATAGGTGTCATTTTGCGGTCCTTATACACACACCATAATAATACTCTTAAGCTTCTTATTTTTCCTCTATCTTCTTGTTATGGGACATTTACCCTCCGCTGTTGCCATTTCTAATATAAAGTAGTGTAAAGTTCTTACTTATGTCTGTCAGTAAACTCGCCATGAAAGCACTAAAACATACCGGTGTAGTGAGTTTACGTTGTTCACCCAAGGAACTTTAGTTATTAGAGAGTTCCGGTTGGACGGTTTTTCACGGGACACATTTCCGGCGTTATTTTTGTTTCTGGAGGAGGAGAACACACCATAATAATACTCTTATGTTTAATGCGTTGACAATCCATCAAGCGGTGCGGCTTCATAGCTTACCGAAGTCGAACTAAAAACATTTTAACAGATTACTGATTACAGTGTGTAATGTTCTATCTTCTCAATGGAACATTTAAAGTTTTGGTGTGGTTGACTGCCATCATATTGCAGTCTACACATATCTCTTATGTGTGACTGCCATCTGCTGGTCACACTTATTACACCGTGTAGCAAATAAAATTGCTTTCAGGTCAGTAAGCACAACGAGAATTATCGACCCTGTAGTCAATAAGCTTCTTATTTTTCTCTATCTTCTTGTTATGGGACATTTACCCTCCGCTGTTGCCATTTGTAATATAAAGTAGTGTAAAGTTCTTACTTATATCTGTCAGTAAACTCGCCATAAAAGCACTAAAACATACCGGTGTAGTGAGTTTACGTTATTCACCCAAGGAACTACAGTTATTAGAGAGTTCCGGTTGGACGGTTTTTCACGGGACACATTTCCGGCGTTATTTTTGTTTCCGGAGGAGGAGAACACACCATAATAATACTCGTAAGTTTAATGCGCCGACAATCCATCAAGCGGTGCGACTTCATAGCTTACCGAAGTCGAACTAAAAACATTTTGACAGATTACTAAACACAGTGTGTAATGTTCTACATTCTCAATGGAACATTTAAAGTTTTGGTGTTGTTGACTGCCATCATATTGCAGTCTACACGTATCTCCTATGTGTGACTGCCATCTACTGGTCACACTTATTACACCGTGTAGCAAATAAAATTGCTTCGAAGTCAATAAGCACAACGAGAATTATCGACCCTGTAGTCAATAAGCTTCTTATTTTTCTCTATCTTCTTGTTATGGACATTTACCCTCCGCTGTTGCCATTTCTAATATAAAGTAGTGTAAAGTTCGTACTTATATCCGTCAGTAAACTCGCCATGAAAGCACTAAAACATACCGGTGTAGTGAGTTTACATTATTCACCCAAAGAGCTTTGGTTATTAGAGAGTTCCGGTTGGACGGTTTTTCACGGGACACATTTCCGGCGTTATTTTTGTTTCCGGAGGAGGAGAACACACCATAATAATACTCGTATGTTTAATGTGCCGACAATCCAGAAAGCGGTGCGGCTTCATAGCTTACCGAAGTCGAACTAAAAACATTTTAACAGATTACTGATTACAGTGTGTAATGTTCTATATTCTCAATGGAACATTGAAAGTTTTGGTGTTAATTACTGCCATCGTATTGCAGTCTACACGTATCTCTTATGTGTGACTGCCATCTGCTGGTCACACTTATTACACCGTGTAGCAAATAAAATTGCTTCCAGGTCAGTAAGCACAACGAGAATTATCGACCCTATAGTCAATAAGCTTCTTATTTTTCTATATCTTCTTGTTATGGGACATTTACCCTCCGCTGTTGCCATTTCTAATATAAAGTAGTGTAAAGTTCTTACTTATATCTGTCAGTAAACTCGCCATGAAAGCACTAAAACATACCGGTGTAGTGAGTTTACATTATTCACCCAAGGAACTTTAGTTTTCAGAGAGCTCCGGTTGGACGGTTTTTCACGGGACACATTTCCAGCGTTATTTTTGTTTCCGGAGGATGAGAACACACCATAATAATACTCTTATGTTTAATGCGTTGACAATCCATCAAGCGGTGCGGCTTCATAGCTGACCGAAGTTGTACTAAAAACATTTTGACAGATTACTGATTACAGTGTGTAATGTTCTATATTCTCAATGGAACATTTAAAGTTTTGGTGTTATTTACTGCCATCGTATTGCAGTCTACACATATCTCTTATGTGTGACTGCCATCTGCTGGTCACACTTATTACACCGTGTAGCAAAAAAAATTGCTTCGAGGTCAATAAGCACAACGAGAATTATCGACCCTGTAGTCAATAAGCTTCTTATTTTTCTCTATCTTCTTGTTATGGGACATTTACCCTCCGCTGTTGCCATTTGTAATATAAAGTAGTGTAAAGTTCTTACTTATATCTGTCAGTAAACTCTCCATGAAAGCACTAAAACATACCGGTGTAGTGAGTTTACATTATTCACCCAAGGAACTTTAGTTTTTAGAGAGCTCCGGTTGGACGGTTTTTCACGGGACACATTTCCGGCGTTATTTTTGTTTCCGGAGGATGAGAACACACCATAATAATACTCGTATGTTTAATGTGCCGACAATCCATCAAGCGGTGCGGCTTCATAGCTTACCGAAGTCGAACTAAAAACATTTTGACAGATTACTAAACACAGTGTGTAATGTTCTACATTCTCAATGGAACATTTAAAGTTTTGGTGTTGTTTACTGCCATCGTATTGCAGTCTACACGTATCTCTTATGTGTGACTGCCATCTGCTGGTCACACTTATTACACCGTGTAGCAAATAAAATTGCTTCGAGGTCAGTAAGCAAAATGAGAATTATCGACCCTTCTTATTTTTCTCTATCTTCTTGTTATGGGACATTTACCCTCCGCTGTTGCCATTTCTAATATAAAGTAGTGTAAAGTTCTTACTTATATCTGTCAGTAAACTCGCCATGAAAGCACTAAAACATACCGGTATAGTGAGTTTACATTATTCACCCAAGGAACTTTAGTTTTTAGAGAGCTCCGGTTGGACGGTTTCTCACGGGACACATTTCCGGCGTTATTTTTGTTTCCGGAGGATGAGAACACACCATAATAATACTCTTATGTTTAATGCGTTGACAATCCATCAAGCGGTGCGGCTTCATAGCTTACCGAAGTCAAACTAAAAACATTTTGCCGGATTATTGAGCACCCTGTGTAATGTTCTATATTCTCAATGGAACATTTAAAGTTTTGGTGTTGTTGACTGCTATCATATTGCAGTCTACACGTATCTCCTATGTGTGACTGCCATCTGCTGGTCACACTTATTACACCGTGTAGCAAATAAAATTGCTTCGAGGTCAGTAAGCACAACGAGAATTATGCCGTACATTAGGTTATAAGGCACATTTTCAGTCTTATAGTCCGAAAAATACGGTAATTGGTCAGTCCCCAACATGAGGAATTGAATAATAGCACTGTTTCTCGTCTCCAGATCATGTGATCATACATGCCACTCAGGTATTTACCATCCCACCTTTGTGTCCAACAGTGGATTCACAAGCCACATCAGGTTTCAGAGCACTGTGGCAGACAGTAAACAAAACATGCATGTTTTAGTCCGGCGTGCCGCAGAGCATCCCTTCCTCCAGGCTGCGGTCGCTGTCCTCACAAGGAGGGGCTCCTTTCAATTTTTCATCCTCCTTCCTGCACCGCCTCTCTCACGCTCTACCCTGCATGCCTAAACAAGTCCTCTCAAGTGCGGCCATCTCCTAGAATCACCATCAGCGTCGCCCGGCCGGCCTATTGACCGGCCACGTAGCGGTAGAAAGTCTCTCAGCCGTCCCTTCCATTTAGACGTAACTTTTTGACTCTGCGGCGTGGTGGGTCAAGAACGCTCTTCCTCAACCCCGCTTCTCTTTCCAAACAGGGTAAATTACACAAATTGAGTGGCAGGGAAGGATGGGAGCGCAACGGAGCCTCCGTGGCTCCATGAACCTAGAAGACCTCGGCTTTCCTTAATGATGTCTTTGCCGAGCCAGACGGAGACACATTGGTTGATTATGCAGCAGTCCGGGGTAGATCTCGTTCACTTTTTCCACCCCCACATTTTCACTATCTACCCCCTCTTTCCAATCCATCTCTCTCCATCCCACTACACATTAATACTACCCGTACTCTCAGCCCCACCCGAGGCGTACATCTTCCGAGACTCTGTCAAGACCCCACCCAGCCATGGGAGGCAACACTTGGGTTAAATCTGATGAAGCTCCCATCTAACTGTGGCATTTAATCAATCCAAATCCTATTTTGAGGAAGTTGTTTTTTTCATGAGCTGCTCCGTAATGGAATAAAAGAGCCAGGAGGCCAAGACCCTCATTGCTGGGGACGCCACGAAATGAGCTGATGGAGTTGTTGGTAGATCACTTTTGAATGCCATCTGTCTACACGGGCTGGCAGACGCCCATCCGCAGTAGATTGTAGTAAACATTTAGAAATCTGCCTTTTACAGTAACATGAAGAACATATACCGTATTTTTCGGAGTATAAGACGCACCGGAGTATAAGTCGCACCTGCCGAAAATGCATAATAAAGAAGGAAAAAAACATAAGTCGCACTGGAGCCCGGCCAAACTATGAAAAAAACTGCGACTTATAGTCCGAAAAATCATCCCAAATACGTTTGTACCAGTGCCTCACCTGCCATCATGGAAAGAAAAAAAATGTAAAAAGAAAAAAAAAATGTTTAATTGTTATATGTATCCAGTGATTATACTATAGAGTTATTTTCCATTTAACTTCACCAGTTTTAGATTATTTTTATTCAAAATCGCTGAATTTTCACATTTGCCGTTCAAAAACTGAGAGGAGACGGTGCGGTGATCAGCAGCCAGTTGAGGCACGTCACTCAGTGCCTCAACATGGATTCCGGACTCGGCTAACTGCTGGCCTGCTGTGCAGTGAGACCGTATTGCTATATGAATTATATTATACATTTCCATAGTTTAGTTAGCTGAGGTATATCATGTACAGTGTATTTTGTCAACAACTGTATGTGTGTAACGTATTTCTTGTGCTGAGCGATCATAAAACGGCTGCAAAAGACGCACTGGCTGAGGCTCCAGTAACCCCGCCTCCTGCACCCCCGCCGTAGAATTGTTATATCAACTAAAGCCCACACTTAAACTTTCCACGTGCAAGATTGAATCTATTTAAAAAAAGTTATTTTATAAGAAGCCAAAAAGTGCAAAAACAATAATGTTCGTGTTGGAGGAGTTGTGAATGACTGCAGGGCCACAACATTAGGTACACCTGCAGACTGCAGGTGTATCTAATTCACAACTCCTCCAACACGAACAGCCAGATATGTCTTACCTTATACACACACGGCGCGGCTTCATTGCTTACCAAAGTCGTACTAAAAACATTTTGATATATTTTTGAGCACCGTGTGTAATGTTCTATATCTTCAATGGAACATACAACATTTTGGTGTTGTTTACTTGAGTCATATTGCAGCCCACACATATGTGAAGTGAAGTGAATTATATTTACATAGCGCTTTACATAGTGAAACCCAACATCTGAGTTACATTTAAACCAGTGTGGGTGGCACTGGGAGCAGGTGGGTAAAGTGTCTTGCCCAAGGACACAACGGCAGTGACTAGGATGGCGGAAGCTGGGATCGAACCTGGAAACCCTCAAGTTGCTGGCACGGCCACTCTACCAACCGAGCTATACCGCCCCCGGTCACACATGTCTCTTATGTGTGACTGCCATCGCCTGGTCACACTTATCATTTCGCCATGTATCAAATAAAATAGCTTCAAGATCGGTAAGCACAACCTAATGATTTTCTCACATTTGGTTTTAAGGCGCACTGAGTTTTGAGATAATGGAAGGATTTTAAGTGTGCCTTATACATACCTGCCAACTTTTGAAATCAGAAAAACCTAGTAGCCAGGGTCCAGGGGCCGCAGGCCCCGGTAGGTCCAGGACAAAGTCCTGGGGGGGGTTCCTTCGCCCCCCGACGCAAAATGATTGTTAGCATTCAGACAGGTTAAAATGTTGCTAAAACCATCACTTTTCTATCAGTCACAGTGACTTTTCAAAACAAAAATATTACAGCAAAAATCATATGGGTTGATTGACATGTTTATTCTGTAAGCTAACTTCAATAGTTTGAAATTATTTTGACAGTTAATGCCAGTTATCCTGTCAACCTTTCACAAGACTTCAATTTGCTAATTGAAAGTATAAACAGTATAAACAACTTTTACAGTAAACAAATGGTAAAACAGTACTAAACAATTCCATTAAAAAAAAAATTGGTGTCATTATTAACTTTCTGTCCAAGCTTGTATAATCTACTGCCTTGTTCAATTGTAAAAAATATTCTGTGCCTAAAATTCACATTTCTATCACAATTATCATACTGTAAACATGGTAAGCTAACTTCATTAAAATTAATAGTCCTGTCAATAGCATGGAATTACAATTCAAATGTAGTTTTTTTGGAAGCCTTTCAAAATAATTCAAAATATGAAAAATTAATGAAAATTAATTGAAGCCATCAGACACTTGAAAAGTGGCACATCACATCTCTAATGTAATCATTTGAACTTTTCAACAGAAATAGCACTGCAAAAATATTAAGGACATACTTCTGTATTTTGGTAGTTATGCTGTCAACATTTAACAAGATTTCTTCAACTTGGACTTGAAAGCATAAATAGTATAAACACTTTTAACAGTATGTCGTGCTGTGAAATACAGCCGACAGGATTGCGCACCAAACACGAAGCAAGGCCAAAGTGCATGCATGGTGCAGGAGAACAAAGGACTTCTTTCATTTAAGGTTTGTGATAAACCATCAAACTCATTCGTTAAAAGGACTCTATAGTAATATAAAGCTAATTTTTCTGGACATTATCATGCAAGAAAAGTTTATTTTTGGGACCGCGATCACCGCGTAATGATTTTTAAAGGTTGCATTACAAACATTTAACTGTCCCATGTGATCAGCCAGTGCGATTGGAAGTCCATGCTCAATTATTGCCTCCGTAAATAAAACTTCGGCATTTATCACATCCAAAGAATCTGTTTGGGCGACGAAAAACGTTGAAAGTTTTCCACTTGTATCGCTAGCAACGGCATTAGACTTGTGTTTTTTTGTCCCGACGTGGTCTTTTACATCGCTAATTCCTCCGTGTCCGATCGAAAAATCTTGTCTGCACAAGGTGCAATTCGCGTAGTTTTCACCCTTTTTTTTTTTTAATTAATGAAAAACCGTATTTTTTATCACTGCAACCGTAACCCGGAATAGGTTGATGAAAACCGTACGAATTACGGGAAAACCGGAGTAGTTGGCAGGTATGAGGACATACTTCTGTATTTTGGTAGTTATGCTGTCAACATTTAACAAGATTTCTTCAACTTGGACTTGAAAGCATAAATAGTATAAACACTTTTAACAGTATAACAGTACTAAACAATTCCAATAGATAACATTGGTGTCATTACCTTTTTGTTTGCTCAATTATTGCCTCCGTAAATAAAACTTCGGCATTTATCACATCCAAAGAATCTGTTTGGGCGACGAAAAACGTTGAAAGTTTTCCACTTGTATCGCTAGCAACGGCATTAGACTTGTGTTTTTTTGTCCCAACGTGGTCTTTTACATCGCTAATTCCTCCGTGTCCGATCGAAAAATCTTGTCTGCACAAGGTGCAATTCGCGTAGTTTTCACCCTTTTTGGAACGGATAATTATTCCCGGATAGGCTTTTGAATGTTCTTCACGGAATGACTGCGGTTTTCTTTTCGGTTTAAGACTCGTATGCGATTTTTCTCCGGCTGATTCCATGATTGTTCGCTCGTTTGGAAACAATGGCCTCGTGCTTGGCAGCGGTGCTATAAATAGCCTTGCGCATGGCATTCGGAATGGCTCGATAGGAAGTTACGGGAGGCAGTGTCGATTGTCGTTGTTGTTACGCGATTTCGTGAATAAAACTTAAAAAAAATATTTTTTTTTTAATTAATGAAAAACCGTATTTTTTATCACTGCAACCGTAACCCGGAATAGGTTGATGAAAACCGTACTAATTACGGGAAGACCGGACTACCGTATTTTCCGCACTATTAGCCGCACCTAAAAACCACAAATTTACTCAAAAGCTGACAGTGCGGCTTATAACCCGGTGCGCTTTATATATGGATTAATATTAAGATTCATTTTCATAAAGTTTCGGTCTCGCAACTACGGTAAACAGCCGCCATCTTTTTTCCCCGTAGAAGAGGAAGTGCTTCTTCTTCTACGGCAAGCAACCGCCAAGGTAAGCACCCGCCCCCATAGAAGAGGAAGCGCTTCTTCTTCTACTGTAAGCAACCACCCGCCCCCGTAGAAGAAGAAGAAGCGCGCGGATATTACGTTTCATTTCCTTTGTGTGTTTACATCTGTAAAGACCACAAAATGGCTCCTACTAAGCGACAGGTTTCCGGTTCATGAAAAGACGCAATCTCTCCATCCGCACACGGACTACTATTTCAAAGCAACTGCCTAAAGACTTTCAAGAAAAGCTGGCTACTTTCCGTGCATATTGTAAAAACAAGATAGCTGAAAAAAAGATCCGGCCAGAGAACATTATCAACATGGACGAGGTTCCACTGACTTTTGATATTCCTGTGAACCGCACTGTGGATACAACGGGAGCACGTACGGTGAATATTCGCACCACAGGGAATGAGAAGTCATCCTTCACTGTGGTTCTAGCTTGCCATGCTAATGGCCAAAAACTTCCACCCATGGTGATATTCAAAAGGAAGACCTTGCCAAAAGAGACCTTTCCAGCCGGCGTCATCATAAAAGCTAACTCGAAGGGATGGATGGATGAAGAAAAGATGAGCGAGTGGTTAAGGGAAGTTTACGCGAAGAGGCCGGGTGGCTTTTTTCACGCAGCTCCGTCCATGTTGATATACGACTCCATGCGCGCCCACATCACGCTGGTTTTTAATATATTATTAAAGTTTGACTGACCTATCTGACTGTTTTTTTGACATTCCCTTTAGCGCAGTTAGATGCGGCTTATAACACGGGGCGGCTTATAGGTGGACAAAGTTTTGAAATATGCCGTTCATTGAAGGCGCGGCTTATAACCCAGGGCGCGAAAATACGGTAACTTAGAATTTCATGGCTGAAAGGGCATGTTCACCACTGTGCTACATGGCCTTTCCTTTTAAAGGGGAACATTATCACCAGACCTATGTAAGCGTCAATATATACCTTGATGTTGCAGAAAAAAAGACCATATATTTTTTTTAAATACGGTAGTTGGCAGGTATGCTTATAGTCCGAAAAATACGGTAATAAATGAGTAAATTCAGGAGAAATTATATCAGGCATTGTGATTCTTTCAAGTACATTTTTTTTTTTTCCAAAATTGCCTCATATTAGGACATTGAGTTCCTTGCATTATTTCTGCGTATTTTTAATGTCTGCATATTGATACGCTAACATGTTTTAGTGTGTTTTTTTTTTTTTTTTTACCTGCATCTCTTGCTGTCGAGAGCATCTGGTCCGTTCTTTTTTTTTGTTGCCAAAGCAACAGTGCTCCCAAAAACCTGCCATTTTTTTTTTTTTTTTTTTTTTTTTTTGCGCCGAGAACATCAGCTTCCAAATCCAATGCGACAGTGAAACCGCTAGGTGTCCGCCATCTGCGCGCGTGACCCCGCCAAATGCCTCCTCGTCGTCATCATCATCATCATCATCATCAGCGGCACCAGTCAAAGCCGCATCAGTCTCCATCTGTCATTGCCCGAGTTCTTGTCGTTTGGTCAAATTTAATTCTGTGTTGTTCCTGATGGAGGAGCAGTACAGCCAAGACGCTGCTTTGCTATTTTCCTTGCTTGTGTGGCATGTGCGCCATCGTTCATCTGTCCATCTGCTGTGCAGGCTCCGGCAGGCTCTGGCTGCTTCCGTCGTCAGATGGCAGATCTGATGCGGCCTTCGCTTCCTGCAGTCTTTTGCTTCCAGGATTTCTTATGTTATCTAAGCTCCGAGTCGAGCCCGTAAAAAAATATTAATGGTGCTTTTAAATAGGAAGGGGGAATATAGTCGTATAGTGGTTTTGGCGGCACCCTGCTTAATATGACCGTTGTTTACAAACGGCCAGCTTGTGCAGAATGTACAACTTGCATGCATACTTGCCAACCCTTCCAATTTTCCCGGGAGACTCCCGAATTTTAGCGCCCCTCCCGAAAATCACACTCCTCAGCCTTCCCGGTAAGGTCTATTCAGGTGTACTGGAGAGGAGGCTACGCCGGATAGTCGAACCTCGGATTCAGGAGGAACAGTGTGGTTTTCGTCCTGGTCGTGGAACTGTGGACCAGCTCTATACTCTCGGCAGGGTCCTTGAGGGTGCATGGGAGTTTGCCCAACCAGTCTACATGTGCTTTGTGGACTTGGAGAAGGCATTCGACCGTGTCCCTCGGGAAGTCCTGTGGGGAGTGCTCGGAGAGTATGGGGTATCGGACTGTCTGATTGTGGCAGTTCGCTCCATGTATGATCAGTGTCAGAGCTTGGTTCGCATTGCCGGCAGTAAGTCGGACACGTTTCCAGTGAGGGTTGGACTCCGCCAAGGCTGCCCTTTGTCACCGATTCTGTTCATAACCTTTATGGACAGAATTTCTAGACGCAGTCAAGGCGTTGAGGGGATCCGGTTTGGTGGCTGCAGGATTAGGTCTCTGCTTTTTGCAGATGATGTGGTCCTGATGGCTTCCTCTGGCCAGGATCTTCAGCTCTCGCTGGATCGGTTCGCAGCCGAGTGTGAAGCGACTGGGATGGGAATCAGCACCTCCAAGTCCGAGTCCATGGTTCTCGCCCGGAAAAGGGTGAAGTGCCATCTCCGGGTTGGGGAGGAGATCTTGCCCCAAGTGGAGGAGTTCAAGTACCTCGGAGTCTTGTTCACGAGTGAGGGAAGAGTGGCTCGTAATATCGACAGGCGGATCGGTGCGGCGTCTTCAGTAATGCGGACGCTGTATCGATCCGTTGTGGTGAAGAAGGAGCTGAGCCGGAAGGCAAAGCTCTCGATTTACCGGTCGATCTACGTTCCCATCCTCACCTATGGTCATGAGCTTTGGGTCATGACCGAAAGGACAAGATCACGGGTACAAGCGGCCGAAATGAGTTTTCTCCGCCCAGTGGCGGGGCTCTCCCTTAGAGATAGGGTGAGAAGCTCTGTCATCCGGGGGGAGCTCAAAGTAAAGCCGCTGCTCCTCCACATCGAGAGGAGCCAGATGAGGTGGTTCGGGCATCTGGTCAGGATGCCACCCGAACGCCTCCCTAGGAAGGTGTTTCGGGCACGTCCGACCGGTAGGAGGCCACGGGGAAGACCCAGGACACGCTGGGAAGACTATCTCTCCCGGCTGGCCTGGGAACGCCTCGGGATCCCCCGGGAGGAGCTGGACGAAGTGGCTGGGGAGAGGGAAGTCTGGGCTTCCCTGCTTAAGCTGCTGCCCCCGCGACCCGACCTCGGATAAGCGGAAGAAGATGGATGGATGGACTCCCGAATTTTAGTGCCCCTCCCGAAAATCTCCCGGGGCAACCATTCTCCCGAATTTCTCCCGAGTTCCACCCGGGCAACAATATTGAGGGCGTGCCTTAAAGGCACTGCCTTTAGCGTCCTCTCTCACCTGAAAAGGAGACTATTGTATATGTAAAACATCATCTATGCCAGTGGTGCCCAACCACAACCACAAGAAGAAAAAAAAATAAAATTAAAAAAAATAATTTTTTTAATTAAATCAACATAAAAACATCCATCCATCCATCCATCTTCTTCCGCTTATCCGAGGTCGGGTCGCGGGGGCAGCAGCCCAAGCAGGGAAGCCCAGACTTCCCTCTCCCCAGCCACTTCGTCCAGCTCCTCCCGGGGGATCCCGAGGCGTTCCCAGGCCAGCCGGGAGACATAGTCTTCCCAACGTGTCCTGGGTCTTCCCCGTGGCCTCCTACCGGTCGGACGTGCCCTAAACACCTCCCGAGGGAGGCGTTCGGGTGGCATCCTGACCAGATGCCCGAACCACCTCATCTGGCTCCTCTCGATGTGGAGGAGCACCGGCTTTACTTTGAGCTCCCCCCGGATGGCAGAGCTTCTCACCCTATCTCTAAGGGAGAGCCCCGCCACCCGGCGGAGGAAACTCATTTCGGCCGCTTGTACCCGTGATCTTGTCCTTTCGGTCATGACCCAAAGCTCATGACCATAGGTGAGGATGGGAACGTAGATCGACCGGTAAATTGAGAGCTTTGCCTTCCGGCTCAGCTCCTTCTTCACCACAACGGATCGATACAGCGTCCGCATTACTGAAGATGCCGCACCGATCCGCCTGTCGATCTCACGATCCACTCTTCCCTCACTCGTGAACAAGACTCCGAGGTACTTGAACTCCTCCACTTGGGGCAGGGTCTCCTCCCCAACCCGAAGATGGCATTCCACCCTTTTCCGGGCGAGAACCATGGACTCGGACTTGGAGGTGCTGATTCTCATCTCAGTCACTTCACACTCGGCTGCGAACCGATCCAGCGAGAGCTGAAGATCCTGGCCAGATGAAGCCATCAGGACCACATCATCTGCAAAAAGCAGAGACCTAATCCTGCAGCCACCAAACCAGATCCCCTCAACGCCTTGACTGCGCCTAGAAATTCTGTCCATAAAAGTTATGAACAGAATCGGTGACAAAGGGCAGCCTTGGCGGAGTCCAACCCTCACTGGAAACGTGTCCGACTTACTGCCGGCAATGCGGACCAAGCTCTGACACTGATCATACAGGGAGCGGACCGCCAAAATCAGACAGTCCGATACCCCGTACTCTCTGAGCACTCCCCACAGGACTTCCCGAGGGACACGGTCGAATGCCTTCTCCAAGTCCACAAAACACATGTAGACTGGTTGGGCAAACTCCCATGCACCCTCAAGGACCCTGCCGAGAGTATAGAGCTGGTCCACAGTTCCACGACCAGGACGAAAACCACACTGTTCCTCCTGAATCCGAGGTTCGACTATCCGGCGTAGCCTCCTCTCCAGTACACCTGAATAGACCTTACCGGGAAGGCTGAGGAGTGTGATCCCACGATAGTTAGAACACACCCTCCGGTTCCCCTTCTTAAAGAGAGGAACCACCACCCCGGTCTGCCAATCCAGAGGTACCGCCCTCGATGTCCACGCGAAAAAACAACACAATATATACACTATATATCAATGTATATCAATTCAGTCTGCGGGGATACAGTACGTAAGCACATGTAATAGTGTGATGTTGTTGCGCTATATTATGAACTAGACAGGGTGTTATATTTTATTTTGAAGTATCGCTTTTATTTTGAAGAACCGGATGTCCGGTGAGGGAAGTCTCTTTGCTGTTTTTTTCGATTGCTTTACTTCCTCTTCCTTCGGACTTTTGAATGAGAAGGTAATAATAGTTCTTCACTGCTCCGTGTTTCTTCATATTGTAAATATTCTTCCCAAAACGTTCCTAGATACTTGAAAAGTTAACCCAATATTGTTGTGGGTAGTGATGGGTTGATGAGGCGTCATGAAGCGTTTCGACAAATTGCAAAACTGTATTGATACTGTGTCGATACTGTGTCACTAAATACTGACATCTGCTGGACATTAAAAATCCCTACAGGCAACCTATGGACCGACTCAACTGACACTGATTTGATGCCCTAGTACAGGGGTCACCAACCTTTTTGAAACCAAAAACTACTTCTTGGGTACTGATTAATGCGAAGGGCTACCAGTTTGATACACACTTAAATAAATAAATATATTGTCATTTGTAAGTTACACGTAAGTGTGATTTAAACAAGAATAGCTAAATAAATAAATGTATATATATAAAAAAATGGGTATTTCTGTCTGTCATTCCGTCATAAATTTTTTTTTCCTTTTACGGAAGGTTTTTTGTAGAGAATAAATGATGAAAAAAACACTGAATTGAACGGTTTAAAAGAGGAGAAAACACGAAAAAATTTAAAATAAAATTTTGAAACATAGTTTATCTTCAATTTCGACTCTTTATAATTCAAAATTCAACCGACAAAAAGAAGAGGAAAAACTAGCTTATTTGAATCTTTTTGAAAAAATAAAAAAAATAATTTATGGAACATCATTAGTAATTTTTCCTGATTAAGATAAATTTTAGAATTTTGATGACATGTTTTAAATTGGTTAAAATCCAATCTGCACTTTGTTAGAATATTTAACAAATTGGACCAAGCTATATTTCTAACAAAGACAAATCAGTATTTCTTCTAGATTTTCCAGAACAAAAATTTTAAAAGAAATTCAAAATACTTTGAAATATGATTTAAATTTGATTCTACAGATTTTCTAGATTTGCCAGAATAATTGTTTTGAATTGTAATCATAGTAAGTTTGAGGAAATATTTCACAAATATTCTTCGTCGAAAAAACAGAAGCTAAAATATTTATTATTCTTTACAATAAAAAAATAAATACATTTACTTGAACATTGATTTAAATTGTCAGGAAAGAAGAGGAAGAAATTTAAAAGGTAAAAAGGTATATTTGTTTAAAAATCCTAAAATCATTTTTAAGGTTGTATTTTTTTCTCTAAAATTGTATTTCTAAAAGTAATAAGAAGCAAAGTAAAAAAATAAATGAATTTATTTAAACAAGTGAAGACCCATCCATCCATCCATTTTCTACCGCTTATTCCAAGTGAAGACCAAGTCTTTAAAATATTTTCTTGGATTTTCAAATTCTATTTGAGTTTTGTCTCTTTTAGAATTAAAAATGTCGAGCAAAGCGAGACCAGCTTGCTAGTAAATAAATACAATTTAAAAAAAATAGAGGCAGCTCACTGGTAAGTGCTGCTATTGGAGCTATTTTTAGAACAGGCCAGCGGGCGACTGATCTGGTCCTTACGGGCTACCTGGTGACCGCGGGCACCGCGTTGGTGACCCCTGCCCTAGTATATACAATAATATAAACCAAGTCATTGTATTTCATTTAGGTTTATTTCATATCTTCATTTAAATAAAAATATATTTTTATCTTTTTTAGATACAGTCAATAAATAATGTGAACATGTATCATAACATGGAC
Source organism: Nerophis lumbriciformis (assembly GCF_033978685.3). NCBI lineage: Eukaryota > Metazoa > Chordata > Actinopteri > Syngnathiformes > Syngnathidae > Nerophis > Nerophis lumbriciformis. The sequence goes on along the minus strand of NC_084552.2, from coordinate 5,137,560 downwards.
ATCTAAGAGAACGTGTTGTGGATGATTGTGGGCTGGGATTTTTTATTTTTTATTTTTACACATTTTTATAAAAAAATAAAAAATAAAATACGTTTTTCCGACGTATTACATTTTAGACAATTTCTTTTCTTAGTTATTATTTCTCCGGCTGTAGAAAAGAGCCGCTCACAGGGCACAGAGGAGGCGTCAGTGCGACACAGTTGGCGTATCGGTCACGTGACCAAAACAGCTCATGATCGGTCACGTGACTTTCTAAAAGCGGTACGCGCACCGACACAGGGTTTTGCTCTATGAGCTCGACGCATGCGCCGATGCATCGGTGTTGCCGGACCCATCACTAGTTGTGGGTACAAGTGATGTGTTGTTTTGAGTATTTTTTATGCACAATTTCGTTTATTTAGACCAGGGGTCGGCAACCCAAAATGTTGAAAGAGCCATATTGGACCAAAAATACAAAAACAAATCTGTCTGGAGCCGCAAAAAATTATAAGCCATATTACATAGAGATAGTGTGTCATGAGATATAAATTGAATTAAGGACTTAAAAGAAACAAAATGACCTCAAATATAGCTACAAATGAGGCATAATGATGCAATATGTACATATAGCTAGCCTAAATAGCATGTTAGCATCGATTAGCTTGCAGTCATGCAGTGACCAAATATGTCTGATTAGCACTCCACACAAGTCAATAACATCAACAAAACTCACCTTTCATGCACAACGTTAAAAGTTTGGTGGACAAAATGAGACAGAAAAAGAAGTGGCATAAAACACGTCCTAGAAAGTCGGAGAAAGTTATACAAGTAAACAAACTGCGGTGAGTTCAAGGACCGCCATAATTAGTAGGACAAAACGGCGCTCGCCAAATACTCGAAATCAGTGACGCATGTTTAATATAAACAGTGTGCTTTATAACAATTAGGGAGGTTTGTGTCATGTTTGTCCTCCTACAGAAACCATATTAAAACAAAAAATATATTTTTTCCCCCTCATCTTTTTCCATTTTTCATACATTTTTGAAAAAGCTCCAGAGAGCCACTAGGGCGGCGCTTGCGGCTCTAGAGCCGCGGGTTGCCGACCCCTGATTTAGACGTAGAGCGTCGACTGTGTGAATTGTTTGGTAGTATTTACGCATGGTATTTACATCACACAGGAGCAGATATCACTCCGCCAGAAAGTTGAGACCTGTGTATGTGTGTTTCATGTTTCCAACACAGGTATGTGGATTTGTGCATTATTATTATTATTTTGTGAGAAAACGTTTTTGTTAATGTAATCTAATTTATTATTATTTTTATATGAATGAATGATTGCTTTACTTCCTCTTCCTTCGGACTTTTGAATGAGAAGGAGCAGATATCACTCCGCCAGAAAGTTGAGACCTGTGTGTGTGTGTTTCGTGTTTCCAACACAGGTTTCCAATAAATACTGAACCGAAGGCATGGTGAAGTGTCTTTTATCTTAAAAAATTACACAACGCAGAATACGACTCACTACACACACACACGGTCCGCGGGACACATTTTCAAGCGTTGACCGGTCCGCAGCTACAAAAAGGTTGGGGACCACTGATCTTTTATTTATTTATTTTTATTTTTATTAAATCAACATAAAAACACAATATATACACTATATATCAATGTATATCAATACAGTCAAGTATTTCATATATATATATATATATATATATATATATATATATATATATATACTTTCAGTGAATTCTAGCTATAAATATATATTTATTTTATTATATATATATATATATATATATATATATATATATATACAAGAAATACTTGACTTTCAGTGAATTCTAGCTATAAATATATATTTATTTTATTATATATATATATATATATATATATATATATATATATATATATATATATATATATATATATATATATATATATATATATATATAATAAATACTTGACTTTCAGTGAATTCTAGCTATAAATATATATTTATTTTATTATATATATATATATATATATATATATATATATATATATATATATATATATATATATATATATATATATATATATAATAAATACTTGAATTTCAGTGTTCATTTATTTACACATATACACACACATAACACTCATCTACTCATTCTTGAGTTAAGGGTTGAATTGTCCATCCTTGTTCTATTCTCTGTCACTATTTTTCTAACCATTTTTCTAACACCCTCTCTGATGATGCATTGCTGTGTGGCACGCACAAAAGTGCTTTCATCAAATGCACTAGATGGCAGTATTGTCCTGTTTAAGAGTGTCACAACATTGCTGTTTACGGCAGACGAACTGCTTTACGGTAGACGAAAACGTGACTGCTGTTGTTGCCGCGCTGGGAGGACGTTAATGAAACTGCCTAACAATAAACCCACATAAGAAACCAAGAACTCGCCCTCCATCCTTCTACAGTTATAACGTGATTGGGCAGGCACGCTGTTTATATTGTGGGAAAGAAACATTTTGAATTTCGGGAGATTTTCGGGAGAAAATTTGTCCCGGGAGGTTTTCGGGAGAGGCGCTGAATTTCGGGAGTCTCCCGGAAAATCCGGGAGGGTTGGCAAGTATGTATAAAGGGGCTCGTGTGGGATTGGTATAAAGTGCGTGTCATTTTGATAGTAGGCTATTGAAGCTAATATAGACACTTAAGTCATGTGTTACCTTCAGTACAACACTTAATTTTTTTGCGGCTCCTGACAGATTTTTTTTTTTTTTGTACTTTTGGTCCAACATGGCTCTTTCAACATTTTGGGTTGCCGACCCCTGTTCTGAAGTAAATGACTTGAGTACACCTCTGCTGATATTGTGCCCGGAGAAGGGGCAGGGGAAAATAATAAGCCCTGCTTCTCATTGGGGACGGCGTGGTGCAGTTGGGAGTTGGGAGTGCCAGCAACCTGAGGGTTCCTGGTTCGATCCCCAACCTTCTACCAACCTAGTCACGTTCATTGTGTCCTTGAGCAAGACACTTCGCCCTTGCTCCTGATGACTCGTGGTCAGGGCCTTGCATGGCAGCCACCGCCATCAGTGTGTGAATGGGTGAGTGGAAATAGTGTCAAAGCGCTTTGAGTACCTTGAAAGGTAGAAAAAGCGCTATAAAAGTATTTACCATTTACCATTTCTTCCAACTCCTTTTCAGACATGTTGTGCAAAAGTGCAAACTCGAGGTGTACTTCTAAAATCCCCATCGATACGTTTAAATATTCAAACACAGTGTTACTGTTCAAACTGTGTGCAATGTCCCAGTGGACAACAATATTAAATATACAGTAGTTACTTTATTAATTACCGTATTTTTCGGACTATAAGTCGCAGTTTTTTTCATAGTTTGGCCGGGCTCTAGTGCGACTTACATATGTTTTTTTCCTTCTTTATTACGCATTTTCGGCAGGTGCGACTTATACTCCGAAAAATACGGTATATATATATATATATATATATATATATATACCAATATTAGAGATGTCCGATAAAGGCTTTTTTGCCGATATCCGATATTCCGATATTGTCCAACTCTTAATAACCAATTCCGATATCAACCGATACCGATATATACAGTCGTGGAATTAACACATTATTATGCCTAATATTGTTGTGATGCCCCGCTGGATGCATTAAACAATGTGACAAGGTTTTTCAAAATAAATCAACTCAAGTTATGGAAAAAAAAAAATGCCAACATGGCACTTCCATATTTATTATTGAAGTCACAAAGTGCATTATTTTTATTTTTTTAACATGCCTCAAAACAGCAGCTTGGAATTTGGGACATGCTCTCCCTGAGAGAGCACGAGGAGGTTGAGGTGGGCGGGGGAGTGTATTGTAGCGTCCCCGGAAGAGTTGGCGCTGCAAGGGCTTCTGGGTATTTGTTCTGTTGTGTTACGGTGCGGATGTTCTGTATTTGTCATTCTTGTTTGGTGTGGGTTCACAGTGTGGCGCATATTTGTAACAGTGTTAAAGTTGTTGATACGGCCACCCTCAGTGTGACCTGCATGGCTGTTGACCAAGTATGCGTGCATTCACTTGTGCGTGTGAAAAGTCGTAGATATTATGTGATTGGGCCGGCACGCAAAGGCAGTGCCTTTAAGGTATATTGGCGCTCTGTACTTCTCTTTACGTCCGTGTCATGAATTTTACTTTTTGAAACCGATACCGATAATTTCCGACATTACATTTTAAAGCCTATAATATCGGCAGTCCGATATTATCGGACATCCCTAACCAATATTATAACCGCTGCCTTGTTTTTAATGAATACTTAGGCCTACTACGTTTGTTGTCAGTCAATATGGTGGTACTTGGACAGCCAAGTGTTTTCTGAGGTGAAAAAAAAAACATTTGAAAACTACTGTCATCCATCCATCCATCCATCTTCTTCCGCTTATCCGAGGTCGGGTCGCGGGGGCAGCAGCCTAAGCAGGGAAGCCCAGACTTCCCTCTCCCCAGCCACTTCGTCCAGATCCTCCCGGGGGATCCCGAGGCGTTCCCAGGCCAGCCGGGAGAGATAGTCTTCCCAGCGTGTCCTGGGTCTTCCCCGTGGCCTCCTACCGGTCGGACGTGCCCGAAACACCTTCCTAGGGAGGCGTTCGGGTGGCATCCTGACCAGATGCCCGAACCACCTCATCTGGCTCCTCTCGATGTGGAGGAGCAGCGGCTTTACTTTGAGCTCCGCCCGAATGACAGAGCTTCTCACCCTATCTCTAAGGGAGAGGCCCGCCACTCGGCGGAGGAAACTCATTTCGGCCGCTTGTACCCGTGATCTTGTCCTTTCGGTCATGACCCAAAGCTCATGGCCATAGGTGAGGATGGGAACGTAGATCGACCGGTAAATCGAGAGCTTTGCCTTCCGGCTCAGCTCCTTCACCACAACGGATCGATACAGCGTCCGCATTACTGAAGACGCCGCACCGATCCGCCTGTCGATCTCACGATCCACTCTTCCCCCACTCGTGAACAAGACTCCGAGGTACTTGAACTGCTCCACTTGGGGCAAGATCTCCTCCCCAACCCGGAGATGGCACTCCACCCTTTTCCGGGAGAGAACCATGGAGGTGCTGATTCCCATCCCAGTTGCTTCACACTCGGCTGCGAACCGATCCAGTGAGAGCTGAAGATCTTGGCCAGAGGAAGCCATCAGGACCACATCATCTGCAAATAGCAGAGACCTAATCCTGCAGCCACCAAACCAGATCCCCTCAACGCCCTGACTGCGCCTAGAAATTCTGTCCATAAAGGTTATGAACAGAATCGGTGACAAAGGGCAGCCTTGGCGGAGTCCAACCCTCACTGGAAACGTGTCCGACTTACTGCCGGCAATGCGGACCAAGCTCTGACACTGATTATACAGGGAGCGAACTGCTACAATAAGACAGTCCGTTACCCCATACTCTCTGAGCACTCCCCACAGGACTTCCCGGGGTACACGGTCGAATGCCTTCTCCAAGTCCACAAAGCACATGTAGACTGGTTGGGCAAACTCCCATGCACCCTCAAGGACCCTGCCGAGAGTATAGAGCTGGTCCACAGTTCCACGACCAGGACGAAAACCACACTGTTCCTCCTGAATCCGAGGTTCGACTATCCGGCGTAGCCTCCTCTCCAGTACACCTGAATAGGCCTTACCGGGAAGGCTGAGGAGTGTGATCCCACGATAGTTGGAACACACCCTCCGGTTCCCCTTCTTAAAAAGAGGAACCACCACCCCGGTCTGCCAATCCAGAGGTACCGCCCCCGATGTCCACGCGATGTTGCAGAGTCTTGTCAACCAAGACAGCCCCACAACATCCAGAGCCTTAAGGAACTCCGGGCGGATCTCATCCACCCCCGGGGCCTTGCCACCGAGGAGCTTTTTAACTACCTCGGCAACCTCAGCCCCAGAAATAGGAGAGCCCACCACAGATTCCCCAGGCACTGCTTCCTCATAGGAACTTCGAAGACCTCCTCAATCCAATACTGTCAGAAATAATGTAAATATATTAGAGTTTGTAGAAAGCTTATTCAGTATTGCATGAGTCGTGAATCACAGAGAGTTGGATTTGTGTGTGAATGGGTGAATGTGGAAATATTGTCAAAGCGTTTTGAGTACCTTGAAGGTAGAAAAGCACTATACAAGTATTTACCATTTACCATTTCTTCCAACTCCTTTTCATGTTGTGCAAAAGTGTAAACATGAGGTGTATGGTACTTCAAAGAGACTTTTGTTGGGTGTGTTTGAAAAAAAAAATGTAACTTTTTTTTTAATACACACTAAATAAGAGCGTGCAGAAATTAATGTACTCATTTGCTTGGCTTGTAGTACGCTTCCCTTCTCCAGTTGTATTGGCAGCGCTCTGAACAAAGAACAAACTACTGCACTGATCTTATATTTAATCCATCCGAAATAAGACGCAGGTTTGTAAAACATTCAGCCGTGCCCCGGATTTATTGATGCAACGCCACCTCGGGACTATTCTCGCCTTGCTTTCTGCTGTACTCTGAATAGAGACTTTGGCGAGGGGAGCAACGACCTCTGCGGTATCGATTTTGCCCTCGCTCGCACGTGCACGGGGCGCGTCGTCTACCGAGTGCAGGGATGCGCGCCGGCTGTGGCCTTTTCCCCGTAGAAACGCCCGCAACATTTCAAAGCCGTAATGTCCAAATTAGGATGTGCGGCGCGAGGTGCCAGACAGCAGATAATAATAATAACACGAGCACGGCGCCTAATCGCCGCCCCAGAAGGCTCGTGTCGCTTGAATATCCATCCGTCTTCGACACGTCTTAAGCGCTGACAAGACAGGACGAGGTGTAATGGCAATTTAAGGGAAAAATAGGACAAAGAGCTCCCGGGGGACACGCGGGAAACATTCCGGCGGAAATGAAGAGTCAATAAAGGCCATTACAACGCCGACGCTCTGCGAAGTGATTATGCAGCTGGTTAGCATGGTCACCGACGGGGCAATGCTGAACAAAGTCACATTATATATTACATTTATACCGAATTCTCTGGACTATATACAAACCCCGTTTCCATATGAGTTGGGAAATTGTGTTAGATGTAAATATACCGTATTTTCCGCACTATTAGCCGCACCTAAAAACCACAAATTTACTCAAAAGCTGACAATGCGGCTTATAACGCGGTGCGCTTTATATATGGATTAATATTAAGATTCATTTTCATAAAGTTTCGGTCTCGCAACTACGGTAAACAGCCGCCATCTTTTTTCCCCGTAGAAGAGGAAGCGCTTCTTCTTCTACTGTAAGCAACCACCCGCCCGCGTAGAAGAAGAAAAAGCACGCGGATATTATCATTTCCTTTGTGTGTTTACATCTGTAAAGACCACAAAATGGCTCCTACAAAGCGACAGGGATCCGGTTCATGAAAAGACGCAATCTCTCCATCCGCACACGGACTACTATTTCACAGCAACTGCCTAAAGACTTTCAAGAAAAGCTGGCTACTTTCCGTGCATATTGTAAAAACAAGATAGCTGGAAAAAAAGATCCGGCCAGAGAACATTATCAACATGGACGAGGTTCCACTGACTTTTGATATTCCTGTGAACCGCACTGTGGATACAACGGGAGCACGTACGGTGAATATTCGCACCACAGGGAATGAGAAGTCATCCTTCACTGTGGTTCTAGCTTGCCATGCTAATGGCCAGAAACTTCCACCCATGGTGATATTCAAAAGGAAGACCTTGCCAAAAGAGACCTTTCCAGCCGGCGTCATCATAAAAGCTAACTCGAAGGGATGGATGGATGAAGAAAAGGTGAGCGAGTGGTTAAGGGAAGTTTACGCGAAGAGGCCGGGTGGCTTTTTTCACGCAGCTCCGTCCATGTTGATATACGACTCCATGCGCGCCCACATCACGCTGGTTTTTAATATATTATTAAAGTTTGACTGACCTATCTGACTGTTTTTTTGACATTCCCTTTAGCGCAGTTAGATGCGGCTTATAACACGGGGCGGCTTATAGGTGGACAAAGTTTTGAAATATGCCGTTCATTGAAGGCGCGGCTTATAACCCAGGGCGGCTTTTGGTGCGGAAAATACGGTAACTTAGAATTTCATGGCTGAAAGGGCATGTTCACCACTGTGTTACATGGCCTTTCCTTTTAAAGGGGAACATTATCACCAGACCTATGTAAGCGTCAATATATACCTTGATGTTGCAGAAAAAAGACCATATATTTTTTTAGCCGATTGAACTCTAAATGGGTGAATTTTGGCGAATTAAACGCCTGTCTATTATTCGCTCTCGGCGCGATGGGGAAGCAATCCGCCATTTTCTCAAACACCGAGTCAAATCAGCTCTGTTATTTTCCGGTTTTTCGACTGTTTTCCGTACCTTGGAGACATCGTGCCTCGTCGGTGTGTTGTCGGAGGGTGTAACAACACGAACAGGGACGGATTCAAGTTGCACCAGTGGCCCGAAGATGCCAAAGTGGCGAGAAATTGGACGTTTGTTCCGCACACTTTACCGACGAAAGCTATGCTACGACAGAGATGGCAAGAATGTGTGGATATCCTGCGACACTCAAAGCAGATGCATTTCCAACGATAAAGTCAAAGAAATCTGCCGCCAGACCCCCATTGAATCTGCCGGAGTGTGTGAGCAATTCAGGGACAAAGGACCCCGGTAGCACGGCAAGCAATGGCGGCAGTTTGTTCCCGCAGACGAGCGAGCTAAACCCCCTGGATGTCTTGGCTCACACCGTCCCTTATGCCACCGAAGATGATCAAGAGAAGAATATCGACCCTAGCTTCCCTGGCCTGCTGACATCAACTCCAAAACTGGACGGATCAGCTTTCAGGAAAAGAGAGCGGATGAGGGTATGTCTACATAATATATTAATTGATGAAAATTGGGCTGTCTGCACTCTCAAAGTGCATGTTGTTGCCAAATGTATTTCATATGCTGTAAACCTAGTTCATAGTTGTTAGTTTCCTTTAATGCCAAACAAACACATACCAATCGTTGGTTAGAAGGCGATCGCCGAATTCGTCCTCGCTTTCTCCCGTGTCGCTGGCTGTCGTGTCGTTTTCGTCGGTTTCGCTTGCATACGGTTCAAACCGATATGGCTCAATAGCTTCAGTTTCTTCTTCAATTTCGTTTTCGCTACCTGCCTCCACACTACAACCATCCGTTTCAATACATGCGTAATCTGTTGAATCGCTTAAGCCGCTGAAATCCGAGTCTGAATCCGAGCTAATGTCGCTATAGCTTGCTGTTCTATGCGCCATGTTTGTTTGTGTTGGCATCACTATGTGACGTCACAGGAAAATGGACGGGTGTATATAACGATGGTTAAAATCAGGAGCTTGGAAGCTTTTTTTAGGGATATTGCGTGCTGGGAAAAATTTTGAAAAAAACTTCGAAAAATAAAATAAGCCACTGGGAACTGATTTTTAATGGTTTTAACCCTTCTGAAATTGTGATAATGTTCCCCTTTAACAACACTGAGTAAACGTTTGGGAACTGAGGAGACACATTTTTGAAGCTTCTCAGGTGGAATTCTTTCCCATTCTTGCTTGATGTACAGCTTAAGTTGTTCAACAGTCCGGGGGTCTCTGTTGTGGTATTTCAGGCTTCATAATGCGCCACACATTTTCAATGGAAGACAGGTCTGGACTACAGGCAGGCCAGTCTAGTACCCGCACTCTTTTACTATGAAGCCACGTTGATGTAACACGTGGCTTGGCATTGTCTTGCTGAAATAAGCAGGGGCGTCCATGGTAACGTTGCTTGGATGGCAACATATGTTGCTCCAAAACCTGTATGTACCTTTCAGCATTAATGGCGCCTTCACAGATGTGTAAGTTACCCATGTCTTGGGCACTAATACACACCCATACCATCACAGATGCTGGCTTTTCAACTTTGCGCCTATAACAATCCGGATGATTCTTTTCCTCTTTGGTCCGGAGGACACGACGTCCACAGTTTCCAAAAACAATTTGAAATGTGGACTCGTCAGACCACATTTGCAAAAAATAAATAAAGTTTATGAGTTTGAACATCAAATATCTTGTATTTGTAGTGCATTTAATTGAATATGGTTTGAAAAGTATTTGCAAATCATTGTATTCCGTTTATATTTACATCCAACACAATTTCCCAACTCATATGGAAACGGGGTTTGTAGGACAAAACTTTAGATTCAAGCCCTTTTGTCGTAGTCTTACTTCCTGTCTTTAACATGTACCAAGTTACGTCTCCATAATAGAAAAGGGGCCAATCCCAAATTATGTGAGCTCTATCGATAATCTAACTAACAACTTTAACAATGCCCTGCGTGGCACCATTGATAGTAAAGCTTAAAAAAAGGCCCCTAAAAGGTTTACAGAAGAAACTAGAGCTCTTAAACTATCGTGTAGAAAGCTGGAACGCAAATGGCGTGCGACTAAACTCGAGTACAGTAGCATCGCTACCCCAACAAGGGATTCCTCCCAGTAGCTCCACCCACTCGGCAGATGACTTTATGAATTTCTTTAATAAGAAAGTTGAACTTATTAGAAAGGAGATTAAAGACAACGCATCCCAGCTACAACAGGGTTCTATTAACTCAGATACGACTATATTGCCCTCCAAAATAGTGTCTCTCTTTTTGATGGAATAACATTAGAGGAACTCCTGCAATGTGTAAATGGGACAAAACAAACAAACATGCTTACTTACTACGTTTGTTGTTGGTCAATATGGTGGTACTTGGAGAGTGTTTTCTGAGGTGGAAAAAAAAAGTTTATGAGTTTGAACATCAAATATCTTGTCTTTGTAGTGCATTCAATTGAATATGGGTTGAAAAGGATTTGCAAATCATTGTATTCCGTTTATATTTACATCTACAACAATTTCCCAACTCATATGGAAACGGGGTTTGTAGGACAAAACTTTAGATCCAAGCCCTTTTGTCGTAGTCTTACTTCCTATCTTTAACATGTACCAAGTTACGTCTCCATAATAGAAAAGGGGCCAATCCCAAATTATGTGAGCTCTATCGATAACCTCACTAACAACTTTAACAATGCCCTGCGCGGCACCATTGATAGTAAAGCTTAAAAAAAGGCCCCTAAAAGGTTTACAGAAGAAACTAGAGCTCTTAAACTATCGTGTAGAAAGCTGGAACGCAAATGGCGTGCGACTAAACTCGAGTACAGTAGCATCGCTACCCCAACAAGGGATTCCTCCCAGTAGCTCCACCCACTCGGCAGATGACTTTATGAATTTCTTTAATAAGAAAGTTGAACTCATTAGAAAGGAGATTAAAGACAACGCATCCCAGCTACAACTGGGTTCTATTAACTCAGATACGACTATATTGCCCTCCAAAATAGTCTCTCTTTTTGATGAAATAACATTAGAGGAACTCCTGCAATGTGTAAATGGGACAAAACAAACAAACATGCTTACTTACTACGTTTGTTGTTGGTCAATATGGTGGTACTTGGAGAGTGTTTTCTGAGGTGGAAAAAAAAAGTTTATGAGTTTGAACATCAAATATCTTGTCTTTGTAGTGCATTCAATTGAATATGGGTTGAAAAGGATTTGCAAATCATTGTATTCCGTTTATATTTACATCCAACACAATTTCCCAACTCATATGGAAACGGGGTTTGTAGGACAAAACATTAGATCCAAGCCTTTTTGTCGTAGTCTTACTTCCTATCTTTAACATGTACCAAGTTGTCTCCATAATAGAAAAGGGGCCAATCCCAAATTATGTGAGCTCTATCGATAACCTCACTAACAACTTTAACAATGCCCTGCGCGGCACCATTGATAGTAAAGCTTAAAAAAAGGCTCCTAAAAGGTTTACAGAAGAAACTAGAGCTCTTAAACTATCGTGTAGAAAGCTGGAACGCAAATGGCGTGCGACTTAACTCGAGTACAGTAGCATCGCTACCCCAACAAGGGATTCCTCCCAGTAGCTCCACCCACTCGGCAGATGACTTTATGAATTTTTTTAATAAGAAAGTTGAACTCATTAGAAAGGAGATTAAAGACAACGCATCCCAGCTACAACTGGGTTCTATTAACTCAGATACGATTATATTGCCCTCCAAAATAGTCTCTCTTTTTGATGAAATAACATTAGAGGAACTCCTGCAATGTGTAAATGGGACAAAACAAACAAACATGCTTACTTACTACGTTTGTTGTTGGTCAATATGGTGGTACTTGGAGAGTGTTTTCTGAGGTGGAAAAAAAAAGTTTATGAGTTTGAACATCAAATATCTTGTCTTTGTAGTGCATTCAAGTGAATGTGGGTTGAAAAGGATTTGCAAATCATTGTATTCCGTTTATATTTACATCTAACACAATTTCCCAACTCATATGGAAACGGGGTTTGTAGGACAAAACATTAGATCCAAGCCTTTTTGTCGTAGTCTTACTTCCTATCTTTAACATGTACCAAGTTACTGCTCCATAATAGAAAAGGGGCCAATCCCAAATTATGTGAACTCTATCGATAACCTCACTAACAACTTTAACAATGCCCTGCGCGGCACCATTGATAGTAAAGCTTAAAAAAAGGCCCCTAAAAGGTTTACAGAAGAAACTAGAGCTCTTAAACTATCGTGTAGAAAGCTGGAACGCAAATGGCGTGCGACTAAACTCGAGTACAGTAGCATCGCTAACCCAACAAGGGATTTCTCCCAGTAGCTCCACCCACTCGGCAGATGACTTTATGAATTTCTTTAATAAGAAAGTTGAACTCATTAGAAAGGGGATTAAAGACAACGTATCCCAGCTACAACTGGGTTCTATTAACTCAGATACGATTATATTGCCCTCCAAAATAGTCTCTCTCTTTTTGATGAAATAACATTAGAGGAACTCCTGCAATGTGTAAATGGGACAAAACAAACAAACATGCTTACTTACTACGTTTGTTGTTGGTCAATATGGTGGTACTTGGAGAGTGTTTTCTGAGGTGGAAAAAAAAAGTTTAAGAGTTTGAACATCAAATATCTTGTCTTTGTAGTGCATTCAATTGAATATGGTTTGAAAAGGATTTGCAAATCATTGTATTCCGTTTATATTTACATCCAACACAATTTCCCAACTCATATGGAAACGGGGTTTGTAGGACAAAACTTTAGATTCAAGCCCTTTTGTCGTAGTCTTACTTCCTATCTTTAACATGTACCAAGTTACGTCTCCATAATAGAAAAGGGGCCAATCCCAAATTATGTGAGCTCTATCGATAACCTCACTAACAACTTTAACAATGCCCTGCGCGGCACCATTGATAGTAAAGCTTAAAAAAAGGCCCCTAAAAGGTTTACAGAAGAAACTAGAGCTCTTAAACTATCGTGTAGAAAGCTGGAACGCAAATGGCGTGCGACTAAACTCGAGTACAGTAGCATCGCTAACCCAACAAGGGATTCCTCCCAGTAGCTCCACCCACTCGGCAGATGACTTTATGAATTTCTTTAATAAGAAAGTTGAACTCATTAGAAAGGAGATTAAAGACAACGCATCCCAGCTACAACAGGGTTCTATTAACTCAGATACGACTATATTGCCCTCCAAAATAGTGTCTCTCTTTTTGATGGAATAACATTAGAGGAACTCCTGCAATGTGTATATGGGACAAAACAAACAAACATGCTTACTTACTACGTTTGTTGTTGGTCAATATGGTGGTACTTGGAGAGTGTTTTCTGAGGTGGAAAAAAAAGGTTTATGAGTTTGAACATCAAATATCTTGTCTTTGTAGTGCATTCAATTGAATATGGGTTGAAAAGTATTTGCAAATCATTGTATTCCGTTAATATTTACATCTAACACAATTTCCCAACTCATATGGAAATGGGGTTTGTAGGACAAAACTTTAGATCCAAGCCCTTTTGTCGTAGTCTTACTTCCTATCTTTAACATGTACCAAGTTACGTCTCCATAATAGAAAAGGGGCCAATCCCAAATTATGTGAGCTCTATCGATAATCTAACTAACAACTTTAACAATGCCCTGCACGGCACCATTGATAGTAAAGCTTAAAAAAAGGCCCCTAAAAGGTTTACAGAAGAAACTAGAGCTCTTAAACTATCGTGTAGAAAGCTGGAACGCAAATGGCGTGCGACTAAACTCGAGTACAGTAGCATCGCTAACCCAACAAGGGATTCCTCCCAGTAGCTCCACCCACTCGGCAGATGACTTTATGAATTTCTTTAATAAGAAAGTTGAACTCATTAGAAAGGAGATTAAAGACAACGCATCCCAACTACAACTGGGTTCTATTAACTCAGATATGACTGTATATACGACGGATATTGCCCTCCAAAATAGTCTCTCTCTTTTTGATGTAATAACATTAGAGGAACTCCTGCAATGTGTAAATGGGACAAAACAAACAAACATGCTTACTTACTACGTTTGTTGTTGGTCAATATGGTGGTACTTGGAGAGTGTTTTCTGAGGTGGAAAAAAAAAGTTTATGAGTTTGAACATCAAATATCTTGTCTTTGTAGTGCATTCAATTGAATATGGGTTGAAAAGGATTTGCAAATCATTGTATTCCGTTTATATTTACATCTAACACAATTTCCCAACTCATATGGAAACGGGGTTTGTAGGACAAAACTTTAGATCCAAGCCCTTTTGTCGTAGTCTTACTTCCTATCTTTAACATGTACCAAGTTACGTCTCCATAATAGAAAAGGGGCCAATCCCAAATTATGTGAGCTCTATCGATAACCTCACTAACAACTTTAACAATGCCCTGCGCGGCACCATTGATAGTAAAGCTTAAAAAAAGGCCCCTAAAAGGTTTACAGAAGAAACTAGAGCTCTTAAACTATCGTGTAGAAAGCTGGAACGCAAATGGCGTGCAACTAAACTCGAGTACAGTAGCATCGCTAACCCAACAAGGGATTCCTCCCAGTAGCTCCACCTACTCGGCAGATGACTTTATGAATTTCTTTAATAAGAAAGTTGAACTCATTAGAAAGGAGATTAAAGACAACGCATCCCAGCTAAAACTGGGTTCTATTAACTCAGATACGACTATATTGCCCTCCAAAATAGTCTCTCTCTTTTTGATGAAAGAACATTAGAGGAACTCCTGCAATGTGTAAATGGGACAAAAGAAACAAACATGCTTACTTACTACGTTTGTTGTTGGTCAATATGGTGGTACTTGGAGAGTGTTTTCTGAGGTGGAAAAAAAAAGTTTATGAGTTTGAACATCAAATATCTTGTCTTTGTAGTGCATTCAAGTGAATGTGGGTTGAAAAGGATTTGCAAATCATTGTATTCCGTTTATATTTACATCTAACACAATTTCCCAACTCATATGGAAACGGGGTTTGTAGGACAAAACATTAGATCCAAGCCCTTTTGTCGTAGTCTTACTTCGTATCTTTAACAATTACCCAGTTACGTCTCCATAATAGAAAAGGGGCCAATCCCAAATTATGTGAGCTCTATCGATAACCTCACTAACAACTTTAACAATGCCCTGCGCGGCACCATTGATAGTAAAGCTTAAAAAAAGGCCCCTAAAAGGTTTACAGAAGAAACTAGAGCTCTTAAACTATCGTGTAGAAAGCTGGAACGCAAATGGCGTGCGACTAAACTCTAGTACAGTAGCATCGCTACCCCAACAAGGGATTCCTCCCAGTAGCTCCACCCACTCGGCAGATGACTCTATGAATTTCTTTAATAAGAAAGTTGAACTCATTAGAAAGGAGATTAAAGACAACGCATCCCAGCTACAACTGGGTTCTATTAACTCAGATACGACTATATTGCCCTCCAAAATAGTCTCTCTCTTTTTGATGGAATAACATTAGAGGAACTCCTGCAATGTGTAAATGGGACAAAACAAACAAACATGCTTACTTACTACGTTTGTTGTTGGTCAATATGGTGGTACTTGGAGAGTGTTTTCTGAGGTGGAAAAAAAAAGTTTATGAGTTTGAACATCAAATATCTTGTCTTTGTAGTGCATTCAATTGAATATGGGTTGAAAAGGATTTGCAAATCATTGTATTCCGTTTATATTTACATCTAACACAATTTCCCAACTCATATGGAAACGGGGTTTGTAGGACAAAACTTTAGATCCAAGCCCTTTTGTCGTAGTCTTACTTCCTATCTTTAACATGTACCAAGTTACGTCTCCATAATAGAAAAGGGGCCAATCCCAAATCATGTGAGCTCTATCGATAATCTAACTAACAACTTTAACAATGCCCTGCGCGGCACTATTGATAGTAAAGCTTAAAAAAAGGCCCCTAAAAGGTTTACAGAAGAAACTAGAGCTCTTAAACTATCGTGTAAAAAGCTGGAACGCAAATGGCGTGCGACTAATCTCGAGTACAGTAGCATCGCTAACCCAACAAGGGATTCCTCCCAGTAGCTCCACCCACTCGGCAGATGACTTTATGAATTTCTTTAATAAGAAAGTTGAACTCATTAGAAAGAAGATTAAAGACAACGCATCCCAGCTACAACTGGGTTCTATTAACTCAGATACGACTATATTGCCCTCCAAAATAGTCTCTCTCTTTTTGATGGAATAACATTAGAGGAACTCCTGCAATGTGTAAATGGGACAAAACAAACAAACATGCTTACTTACTACGTTTGTTGTTGGTCAATATGGTGGTACTTGGAGAGTGTTTTCTGAGGTGGAAAAAAAAAAGTTTATGAGTTTGAACATCAAATATCTTGTCTTTGTATTGCATTCAATTGAATATGGGTTGAAAAGGATTTGCAAATCGTTGTATTCCGTTTATATTTACATCCAACACAATTTCCCAACTCATATGGAAACGGGGTTTGTAGGACAAAACTTTAGATCCAAGCCCTTTTGTCGTAGTCTTACTTCCTATCTTTAACATGTACCAAGTTACGTCTCCATAATAGAAAAGGGGCCAATCCCAAATTATGTGAGCTCTATCGATAACCTCACTAACAACTTTAACAATGCCCTGCGCGGCACCATTGATAGTAAAGCTTAAAAAAAGGCCCCTAAAAGGTTTACAGAAGAAACTAGAGCTCTTAAACTATCGTGTAGAAAGCTGGAACGCAAATGGCATGCGACTAAACTCGAGTACAGTAGCATCGCTACCCCAACAAGGGATTCCTCCCAGTAGCTCCACCCACTCGGCAGATGACTTTATGAATTTCTTTAATAAGAAAGTTGAACTCATTAGAAAGGAGATTAAAGACAACGCATCCCAGCTACAACAGGGTTCTATTCACTCAGATACTACTATATTGCCCTCCAAAATAGTCTCTCTCTTTTTGATGGAATAACATTAGAGGAACTCCTGCAATGTGTAAATGGGACAAAACAAACAAACATGCTTACTTACTACGTTTGTTGTTGGTCAATATGGTGGTACTTGGAGAGTGTTTTCTGAGGTGGAAAAAAAAAGTTTATGAGTTTGAACATCAAATATCTTGTCTTTGTAGTGCATTCAATTGAATATGGGTTGAAAACAATTTGCAAATCATTGTATTCCGTTTATATTTACATCTACAACAATTTCCCAACTCATATGGAAACGGGGTTTGTAGGACAAAACTTTAGATCCAAGCCCTTTTGTCGTAGTCTTACTTCCTATCTTTAACATGTACCAAGTTACTTCTCCATAATAGAAAAGGGGCCAATCCCAAATTATGTGAGCTCTATCGATAACCTCACTAACAACTTAAAAAAAGGCCCCTAAAAGGTTTACAGAAGAAACTAGAGCTCTTAAACTATCGTGTAGAAAGCTGGAACGCAAATGGCGTGCGACTAAACTCGAGTACAGTAGCATCGCTACCCCAACAAGGGATTCCTCCCAGTAGCTCCACCCACTCGGCAGATGACTTTATGAATTTCTTTAATAAGAAATTTAGAAAGGAGATTAAAGACAACGCATCCCAGCTACAACTGGGTTCTATTAACTCAGATACGACTATATTGCCCTCCAAAATAGTCTCTCTTTTTGATGAAATAACATTAGAGGAACTCCTGCAATGTGTAAATGGGACAAAACAAACAAACATGCTTACTTACTACGTTTGTTGTTGGTCAATATGGTGGTACTTGGAGAGTGTTTTCTGAGGTGGAAAAAAAAAGTTTATGAGTTTGAACATCAAATATCTTGTCTTTGTAGTGCATTCAATTGAATATGGGTTGAAAAGGATTTGCAAATCATTGTATTCCGTTTATATTTACATCTAACACAATTTCCCAACTCATATGGAAACGGGGTTTGTAGGACAAAACTTTAGATCCAAGCCCTTTTGTCGTAGTCTTACTTCCTATCTTTAACATGTACCAAGTTACGTCTCCATAATAGAAAAGGGGCCAATCCCAAATAATGTGAGCTCTATCGATAACCTCACTAACAACTTTAACAATGCCCTGCGCGGCACCATTGATAGTAAAGCTTAAAAAAAGGCCCCTAAAAGGTTTACAGAAGAAACTAGAGCTCTTAAACTATCGTGTAGAAAGCTGGAACGCAAATGGCGTGCGACTAAACTCGAGTACAGTAGCATCGCTAACCCAACAAGGGATTCCTCCCAGTAGCTCCACCCACTCGGCAGATGACTTTATGAATTTCTTTAATAAGAAAGTTGAACTCATTAGAAAGGAGATTAAAGACAACGCATCCCAGCTACAATTGGGTTCTATTACTCAGATACGACTATATTGCCCTCCAAAATAGTCTCTCTCTTTTTGATGGAATAACATTAGAGGAACTCCTGCAATGTGTAAATGGCACAAAACAAACAACATGATTACTTACTACGTTTGTTGTTGGTCAATATGGTGGTACTTGGAGAGTGTTTTCTGAGGTGGAAAAAAAAAGTTTATGAGTTTGAACATCAAATATCTTGTCTTTGTAGTGCATTCAATTGAATATGGGTTGAAAAGGATTTGCAAATCATTGTATTCCGTTTATATTTACATCCAACACAATTTCCCAACTCATATGGAAACGGGGTTTGTAGGACAAAACATTAGATCCAAGCCCTTTTGTCGTATTCTTCCTTCCTATCTTTAACATGTACCAAGTTGTCTCCATAATAGAAAAGGGGCCAATCCCAAATCATGTGAGCTCTATCGATAATCTAACTAACAACTTTAACAATGCCCTGCGCGGCACTATTGATAGTAAAGCTTAAAAAAGGCCCCTACAAGGTTTACAGAAGAAACTAGAGCTCTTAAACTATCGTGTAAAAAGCTGGAACGCAAATGGCGTGCGACTAAACTCGAGTACAGTAGCATCGCTAACCCAACAAGGGATTCCTCCCAGTAGCTCCACCTACTCGGCAGATGACTTTATGAACTTCTTTAATAAGAAAGTTAGAAAGGAGATAAAAGACAACGCATCCCAGCTACAACTGGGTTCTATTAACTCAGATACGACTATATTGCCCTCCAAAATAGTCTCTCTTTTTGATGAAATAACATTAGAGGAACTCCTGCAATGTGTAAATGGGACAAAACAAACAAACATGCTTACTTACTACGTTTGTTGTTGGTCAATATGGTGGTACTTGGAGAGTGTTTTCTGAGGTGGAAAAAAAAAAGTTTATGAGTTTGAACATCAAATATCTTGTCTTTGTAGTGCATTCAATTGAATATGGGTTGAAAAGGATTTGCAAATCGTTGTATTCCGTTTATATTTACATCCAACACAATTTCCCAACTCATATGGAAATGGGGTTTGTAGGACAAAACGTTAGATCCAAGCCCTTTTGTCGTAGTCTTACTTCCTATCTTTAACATGTACCAAGTTACGTCTCCATAATAGAAAAGGGGCCAATCCCAAATTATGTGAGCTCTATCGATAACCTCACTAACAACTTAAAAAAAGGCCCCTAAAAGGTTTACAGAAGAAACTAGAGCTCTTAAACTATCGTGTAGAAAGCTGGAACGCAAATGGCGTGCGACTAAACTCGAGTACAGTAGCATCGCTACCCCAACAAGGGATTCCTCCCAGTAGCTCCACCCACTCGGCAGATGACTTTATGAATTTATTTAATAAGAAAGTTAGAAAGGAGATTAAAGACAACGCATCCCAGCTACAACTGGGTTCTATTAACTCAGATACGACTATATTGCCCTCCAAAATAGTCTCTCTTTTTGATGAAATAACATTAGAGGAACTCCTGCAATGTGTAAATGGGACAAAACAAACAAACATGCTTACTTACTACATTTGTTGTTGGTCAATATGGTGGTACTTGGAGAGCCAAGTGTTTTCTGAGGTGGAAAAAAAAAGTTTGAGAACCACTGTCAGAAATAATGTAGAGCTAATAGAGTTTGTAGAAAGCTTGTTCCGTATTGCATGAGTCGTGAATCAAAGAGTGTTGGAAAGTGGGCCAATTTTGCTCATTTGGAGGAACATGCCCTTAAAAGGAACACAACGTGAGTAAGGAGGGAGCCTTTAATGGGCTTGTCAGATGTGCAACTAAACAGCACCCGGCTACTAATTAGTCTGATTCGCCCGCCACGCTTGTTGTTTTGCTCTCCTTATCATGCTCCACTCGACGCTAGCCCACCCTCAAGTCATGACAAAATGCCGCCGTCTTACGTCCGAAGACGCTCTCCTGCAGGAGGAAGATAGCAGGAAGCGGAGTGGCTTGAAATAAACTTTGCAATCCGACAAAAGGAGCACAGAGTTCGGCGTGCTAAAAGGGGAGTCCTGCTGCATGCACCACTTTGCAGCACAATGGAATGGGATGAAGAAAGAAAAAAGAAAAAAGACAATCAATAAAGTTCAGACTGTGCGAGATTGTTCAGAGATGAATACTCTGCTGATCAATAAAGTAATAACCAAGTGGCGAGAATGTATGTTTGCTTAGCGAGTCGGCTTCTGGATGCTTTTGTTAGGGAAGGAAAGCTGCACTCGCCTGTACTTTTTTGTCACTAAATGGCATCCGACTGAAGCGGCGTTATATTATATTTATGAGCAAATATTTTTACACAAAAAGGGTCAAGTCAACATGGCGGGAAGGCTTTATGGCGCTGGAAATAGCTGCTGCGTATGTGCTCGATTCCCCCCCCCCCCCTCGTCGGTGGCGAGAAAGAGACGCGCCCGCCTGAACGTGGAAAAACTGGGAATTTTGTCGCGGGCGCGGACGCCTTTTTTAGTGGTGAGGGGGAAGAAGAAGAAGAAGGAAAAAAAAAGAAAAGGAATAATTCAAAGGCTGCACTCTCTGCAGAGATGCATTAATGACATACACCACTTTAAATTAAAGATGGTCAAAGAAGGACCCAGAATCATACTCAATGAAGTGATAGGGTGAGGGATGGTTGTGGTGCGTGTCTTTTGAGGGCATTCTCTAGGGGGCGCCGTGAGAATGGGGGGGGAAAGATAAATAAATAAAATAAAATAAATAAAAAAGACAATATAACATACATCCATAAACGTGGACGCATGTGAAAAAGTGCAATATATTTATTTGTACAGTAATCTATTTATTTATATATATTTATATATATTTATTTATTTTATATATATATTATATAAATTATTTATATATATTTATTTATTTATATATGCACCTTATTGCTTTTTTATCCTGCACTACCATGAGCTTATGTATATCGAAATGTTGTTCTTATCTGTGCTGTAAAGTTCAAATTTGAATGACAATAAAAAGGAAGTCTAAGTCATACTTGCCAACCTTGAGACCTTCGATTTCGGGAGGTAGGGGGTGGGGGGGGGGGGTGGGTGGTTGGGGTGGGGCGGGGGCGTGGTTGGGGGCGGGGCTAAGAGGGGAGGAGTATATTTACAGCTAGAATTCACCAAGTCAAGTATTTCATATATATATATATATATATATATATATATATATATATATATATATATAAGAAATACTTCACTTTCAGTGAATTCTAGCTATATATATATTTATTTTATTTTATTTTATATATATATATATATATATATATATATATATATATATATATATATATATATATATAAAAGAAATACTTGAATTTCAGTGTTCATTTATTTACACATATACACACACATAACACTCATCTACTCATTGTTGAGTTAAGGGTTGAGTTGTCCATCCTTGTTCTATTCTCTGTCACTACTTTTCTAACCATGCTGAACACCCTTTCGCAGGTACCCAGAAAGGTTTCGAGTACCACCAAAAAAACTGAATCTCTGATGACAGTATAAAAATCTGTGTTAAAGGTGTACAAATACTGTTTGTATAATAAGCATGTTATTTTTTACAAATGAGGGTTAAGAGTTCAATACTAAAAAAAAAGAAAATAATGTGGCTTAAGTACAGTTTTTTAATTGAGCTGCTGCATTTTTTGGTTGGGTTATTTATTTATTTTGAGTAACTTCTATACATTTCTAAAAGGGGAGGAATGTAATAGTGATCTATGTTTGTCTGTTGCCATCTCCTGGTGAATGTTGGCTATAGCGTACTGGGGTTACTTTTTGGTTGGCCAACGATTTACGTGGTGTTGCGCACCTGACGTCACTCAGGTCCGCATGGAGCTGGAGGGGGCGTGGCTTCCAGCTCCGCCTGAATTTCGGGAGATTTTCGGGAGAAAATTTGTCCTGGGAGATTTTCGGGAGAGGCGCTGAATTTCGGGAGTCTCCCGGAAAATCCGGGAGGGTTGGCAAGTATGGTCTAAGTCTAAGTCTAAGTCTAAAAATAATCATATTTGTGTTCACTTTGTAAGGGCGCGCCTCCAATTCTGTTCACTTAAGTCACAGGTGTCAAACTCAAGGCCTGGGGGGTCAGATCTGGCCCGCCACATCATTTGTATACTCTAGCCTTTAAATAGACCCCCCTTTTAGACCAGTTGATCTGCCCCCCCTCTCCTTTGTGGAGAGAGGGGGCGCACAGATTCGGTGACCATAGATGAGGCGCTAGATCCACTATGGACTGGACTCTCACACTATTATGTTAGATCCACTATGGACTGGACTCTCACACTATTATGATAGATCCACTATGGACTGGACTCTCACAATATTATGTTAGATCCACTATGGACTGGACTCTCACACTATTATGTTAGATCCATTATGGACTGGACTGGACTCTCACTCTATTATGTTAGATCCACTATGGACTGGACTCTCAAACTATTATGTTAGATCCACTATGGACTGGATTTTCACACTATTATGTTAGATCCACTATGGACTGGACTCTCACACTATTATGTTAGATCCATTATGGACTGGACTCTCACACTATTATGTTAGATCCACTATGCACCGGACTCTCACACTATTATGTTAGATCCACTATGGACTGGACTCTCACACTATTATGTTAGATCCACTATGGACTGGACTCTCACACTATTATGTTAGATCCACTATGGACTGGACTCTCACAATATTATGCTAGATCCACTATCGACTGGATTTTCACACTATTATGTTAGATCCACTATGGACTGGACTTTCACACTATTATGTTAGATCCACTATGGACTGGACTCTCACGCTATTATGTTAGATCCACTATGGACTGGACTCTCACACTATTATGTTAGATCCACTATGAACTGGACTCTCACACTATTATGTTAGATCCAGTATGGACTGGACTCTCACAATATTATGTTAGATCCACTATGGACTGGATTTTCACACTATTACCGGTATGTTAGATCCACTATGAACTGGATTTTCACACTATTATGTTAAATCCACTATGGACTGGACTCTCACACTATTATGTTAGATCCACTATGGACTGGACTCTCACACTATTATGTTAAATCCACTATGGACTGGACTCTCACACTATTATGTTAGATCCACTATGGACTGGACTCTCACACCATTATGTTGGATCCACTATGGACTGGATTTTCACATTATTATGTTAGATGCAGTATGTACTGAACTCTCACTCTATTATGTTAGATCCACTATGGACTGGACTCTCACACTTTATGTTGGATCCACTATGGACTGGACTCTCACACTATTATGTTAGATCCACTATGGACTGGACTCTCACACTATTATGCTAGATCCACTATGGACTGGACTCTCACACTATTATGCTAGATCCACTATGGACTGGACTCTCACGCTATTATGTTAGATCCACTATGGACTGGACTCTCACACTATTATGTTAGATCCACTCTGGACTGGACTCTCACACTATTATGTTAGATCCACTATGGACTGGACTCTCACACTATTATGTTAGATCCACTATGGACTGGACTCTCACACTATTATGCTAGATCCAATATGGACTGGACTCTCACATTATTATGTTAGATCCACTATGGACTGGATTTTCACACTATTATGTGAGATCTACTATGGACTGGATTTTCACACTTTTATGTTAGATCCACTATGGACTGGACTCTCACATTATGTAAGATCCACTATGGACTGGATTTTCACACTATTATGTTAGATCCACTATGGACTGGACACTCACACTATTATGTTAGATCCATTATGGACTGGACTCTCACACTATTATGTTAGATCCACTATGCACCGGACTGTCACACTATTATGTTAGATCCACTATGGACTGGACTCTCACACTATTATGTTAGATCCACTATGGACTGGACTTTCACACTATTATGCTAGATGCACTATGGACTGGACTCTCACACTATTATGTTAGATCCACTATGGACTGGATTTTCACACTATTATGTTAGATCTACTATGGACTGGATTTTCACACTATAATGTTAGATCCACTATGGACTGGACTCTCACACTATTATGTTAGATCCACTATGGACTGGACTCTCACACTGCTATGTTAGATCCACTATGGACTGGACTCTCACACCATTATGTTGGATCCACTATGGACTGGATTTTCACACTATTATGTTAGATCCACTATGGACTGGACTTTCACATTATTATGTCAGATCCACTATGGACTGGACTCTCACACCATTATGTTAGATCCACTATGGACTGGATTTTCACACTATTATGTTAGATCCACTATGGACTGGAATCTCAAACTATTATGTTAGATCCACTATGGACTGGATTTTCACACTATTATAGTAGATCCACTATGGACTGGACTCTCACAATATTATGCTAGATCCACTATGGACTGGACTCTCACGCTATTATGTTAGATCCACTATGGACTGGACTCTCACACTATTATGTTAGATCCACTATGAACTGGACTCTCACACCATTATGTTGGATCCACTATGGACTGGATTTTCACACTATTATGTTAGATCCACTATGGACTGGACTTTCACATTATTATGTCAGATCCACTATGGACTGGACTCTCACACCATTATGTTAGATCCACTATGGACTGGATTTTCACACTATTATGTTAGATCCACTATGGACTGGAATCTCAAACTATTATGTTAGATCCACTATGGACTGGATTTTCACACTATTATGTTAGATCCACTATGGACTGGACTCTCACAATATTATGCTAGATCCACTATGGACTGGACTCTCACGCTATTATGTTAGATCCACTATGGACTGGACTCTCACACTATTATGTTAGATCCACTATGAACTGGACTCTCACACTATTATGTTAGATCCACTATTGACTGGACTCTCACGCTATTATGTTAGATCCACTATGGACTGGACTCTCACGCTATTATGTTAGATCCACTATGGACTGGACTCTCACACTATTATGTTAGATCCACTATTGACTGGACTCTCACACTATTATGTTAGATCCACTATGGACTGGACTCTCACACTATTATGTTAGATCCACTATTGACTGGACTCTCACACTATTATGTTAGATCCACTATTGACTGGACTCTCATACTATTATGTTAGATCCACTATGGACTGAATTTTCACACTATAATGTTAGGGGGTAAAAACATACGTAAATATCTACTTAGCCTTATGATTTTTAAGCAAGTTATCCATCAAATTGTACACTGTAAACATCACCATCCATCCATCCATTTTCTACTGCTTGTCTCTTTCGGGGTCGCTGGAGCCTATCTCAGCTGCATTTGGGCGGAAGGCGGGGTACACCCTGGACAAGTCGCCACCTCATCGCAGTGTAAACATGACAATATATATATATATATATATATATTTTTTTTTTTAAACAGCTCGGTCTTTAGAATCCTACCGTAAGAAAAAAACTGTGATACCATGTGGAGGGGGGCGTGGTCTTTATGTGTAAGGATCAGCCTCAAAGTCAGCGGCAGGTGAGTAGATAGCCCAGCTGGGGCTTGTTATCTAATCACCTGTTGGCCTTATTAGCAGCAGCCGGAACGAGAGACGGGTGGGAGTTGCTGGTGAGCAGAAGCATGAGAGCGAGAGACAATTTTTTCTGGAAAACAAAACCAAACTGCTTTATGAAAATAAAAGACTTGTTACCTCAGACTACCGGGCTCACGAAAGGATCTTTGTGCCGGAAGAACCCACAGGAGGGCAACCTCCACATACCATTTTTACGTTCACAGTAACACACTGTGAAAACAGCAACCAACCTAATGAAAACTGGCAGCTCAATCACCAAAGTTTTACAGTAAAATAGAGTGTGACCATTTCACTGTAAATTTTATGGTAAAATTCTGCCATTTTTTGGACCGCAAAATCCACAGATTTTTTTTCTTACTGTGTAGATAAAATATAAAAATATTAAAAAGGCTTAAAAACCCTTATTTTTAAAGAAGCCTTTTTTTGTATAAAGCTTATATTTTTTGCAATATAGAATTTGCTAGTATTGTTTTAAATCCAACGACATAATACATTTATGGTATTGAACGCTATGTATAATTTTTTAACAAAATAAAGTGGCTGATGCGCGATAACTAAACAAAAGCAATAACTACTTTGGCTTCGATTGTAAATATTTGGGTTTAAGGACTTCCTGTATCCAGAGATTACTCCTCGAGTTTGTAAACAATAACAAAAACGATTGAAAACAAGCTTTTGTAATAATTAGAATGAGAAAAAGGAAAACATATATATATATATATATATATATATATATATATATATATATATATATATATATATATATATATATATATATATATATATATATATATATATATATATGTCTTAATAAGGTTATCCAAAAAATAGTGCTCGATACCGTAGTAGAGCGCAATATATGTATGTGTGGGAAAAAAATCACAAGACTATTTCATCTCTACAGGCCTGTTTCATGAGGGGGGGTACCCTCAATCATCAGGAGATTTTAATGGGAGCATTCGCATACCATGGTTTATATAGGGCACAGAGTGGGTGGGTACAGGCTGGCCTAGGGAAATACCACAGAACTCAGCAAACACATTTGGGACCTCAAAGACAATAATGTTGAATATTCAATAACATGGCAAATTCTTGCATCCAGCACACCTTACAATAGTGGTAATAAAAGATGCAACCTATGCTTGAAAGAGAAACTGTTTATTATTTACCGTCCAGACCTGTCATCCCTCAACAAGCGCAGCGAAATTGTAACAACATGCCGCCATAGACGGAAACACCTCCTAGGTAACACATGAGCCAATCACCACGCCCCTTGGCCAGCCTGTACCCACCCACTCTGTGCCCTATATAAACCATGGTATGCGAATGCTCCCATTAAAATCTCCTGATGATTGAGGGTACCCCCCCTCATGAAACAGGCCTGTAGAGATGAAATAGTCTTGTGATTTTTTTCCCACACATACATATATATATATATATATATATATATATATATATATATATATATTTAGTATTGTTTATGTATTGATACTACACTCTGTATGGATAGTATCAACATCTAAATCGAGCACCCCTCCTTTACATCGTAAGTAGGGATGTCCGATAATGGCTTTTTGCCGATATCCGATATTCCGATATTGTCCAACTCTTTAATTACCGATACCGATATCAACCGATATATGCAGTCGTGGAATTAGCACACTATTATGCCTAATTTGGACAACCAGGTATGGTGAAGATAAGGTACTTTTTAAAAATAAGAATAAAATAAGATAAATAAATTAAAAATATTTTCTTGATTAAAAAAGAAAGTAAAACAATATAAAAAGAGTTACATTGAAACTAGTAATTAATGAAAATGAGTAAAATTAAGTGTTAAAGGTTAGTACTATTAGTGGACCACAATCATGTGTGCTTACGGACTGTATCCCTTGCAGACTGTATTGATATATATTGATATATAATGTAGGAACCACAATATTAATAACAGAAAGAAACAACCCTTTTGTGTGAATGAGTGGAGGTTTTTTGGGTTGGTGCACTAATTGTAAGTGTATCTTGTGTTTTTTATGTTGATTTAATATAAAAAACAAACAAAACAAAAAAAAACGATACCGATTATAAAAAAACCGATACCGATAATTTCCGATATTACATTTTAACGCATTTATCGGCCGATATTATCGAACATCTCTAATCGTAAGCATCTTGTGTCATCCTGCTGGGTGTGTGTGCAGCATGCTGAGGCTATCATTTTCCTCAATTCCTCCAGTGATAATGTTACATGGAAGAAACGTAGTGTGTGGTGAGGATTAGTATATTAGAAGTGGTTTCGCACTGTGGATAGACGTGTTTGTTGCAGCTTACTCCCAAATTTAAGCGGGTGTTGTGGCAAGACATGCACGCTCTTGGAATTAATGCAATTCTGTCCACCCATACCGCGTAGTTTAAAGAAAAAGGTTTAAAAAAAAAAAAAAGCAACTCAATACCTACCGTATTTTCCGCACTATAAGGCGCACCTAAAAACCACAAATTTTCTCAAAAGCTGACAGTGCGCCTTATAACCCGGTGTGCTTTATATATGGATTAATATTAAGATTCATTTTCATAAAGTTTCGATCTCGCAACTACGGTAAACAGCCGCCATCTTTTTTCCCCGTAGAAGAGGAAGTGCTTCTTCTTCTACGCAAGCAACCGCCAAGGTAAGCACCCGCCCCCATAGAACAGGAAGCGCTCCTTCTTCTACTGTAAGCAACCACCCGCCCGCGTAGAAGAAGAAGAAGCGCGCGGATATTACCGTACGTTTCATTTCCTTTGTGTGTTTACATCTGTAAAGACCACAAAATGGATCCTACTAAGCGACAGGGATCCGGTTCATGAAAAGACGCAATCTCTCCATCCGCACACGGACTACTATTTCACAGCAACTGCCTAAAGACTTTCAAGAAAAGCTGGCTACTTTCCGTGCATATTGTAAAAACAAGATAGCTGAAAAAAAGATCCGGCCAGAGAACATTATCAACATGGACGAGGTTCCACTGACTTTTGATATTCCTGTGAACCGCACTGTGGATACAACGGGAGCACGTACGGTGAATATTCGCACCACAGGGAATGAGAAGTCATCCTTCACTGTGGTTCTAGCTTGCCATGCTAATGGCCAGAAACTTCCACCCATGGTGATATTCAAAAGGAAGACCTTGCCAAAAGAGACCTTTCCAGCCGGCGTCATCATAAAAGCTAACTCGAAAGGATGGATGGATGAAGAAAAGATGAGCGAGTGGTTAAGGTAAGTTTACGCGAAGAGGCCGGGTGGCTTTTTTCACGCAGCTCCGTCCATGTTGATATACGACTCCATGCGCGCTCACATCACGCTGGTTTTTAATATATTATTAAAGTTTGACTGACCTATCTGACTGTTTTTTTGACATTCCTTTAGCGCAGTTAGATGCGGCTTATAACACGGGGCGTCTTATAGGTGGACAAAGTTTTGAAATATGCCGTTCATTGAAGGCGCGGCTTATAACCCAGGGCGCCTTATGGTGCGGAAAATACGGTATATTAGAAGTGGTTTCGCACTGTGGATAGACGTGTTTGTTGCAGCTTACTCTCAAATTTAAGCGGGTGTTGTGGCAAGACATGCACGCTCTTGGAATTAATGCAATTCTGTCCACCCATACCGCGTCGTTTAAAGAAAAAGGTTTAAAAAAAAAAAAAGCAACTCAATACCTATATAAAAAGACACACTTGTGTTTTAATATGAATTGTGTGCAACCTTGTGGCTGCAAGTGTGTATGGGGCCCCAAAACAACAAGAACAAGGCTAAATACTCAACACACAGCCTTGCCAAAACAAGACATGATTTACCTCAGAATGTTGCCCTGAAGCGAAACTTTTTTTCAAAACCACGTTATCCACTTCAAAATCTGAAGTCCTCTTTGGCCCAATGTGCCCTGGCGGGAAAAAACAACAACCTTTTATAAGTTGTTTTTTTAAGCCACATCTTGCTCACGGACAAAGAGACAAATGTCAGCCAAAAAGAGCAGATAACAAGCAGTCTGACCTATCGAATTAATGGACGCTCACAGGACATGATTGGCTGCACCTGCAACGTCGAAAAGTGCGAATTAAATAGCAAACACATTAAAACTGCATTTAAAATGAACTATTTAAATAAATAGAAAAAAATACATTTATATAATAAAATAAATACAAATTAAATTTTGGTTGTAGTAGAACTGTTATTTTTGGCAGGTCGACCAAAAGTTGTGGGTTGTGAGGAAAACAACCTTTCATCAAAGGGGAACTGCACTTTTTTGGGAAATGTGTCCATATATATATATATATATATATATATATACCTACAGTATATACATACATACAGTATAGACTTAGACTTAGACAAACTTTAATGATCCACAAGGGAAATTATTCAACAACAAACGTAATAGGCCTATATATACATACAGTATATATATATATATATATATATATATATATATATATATATATATATATATATATATATACATACAGTATACATATATATTTATATATACATATATATTTACACACAAATATATATAAATATATACACATTTTTGCACACATATGTATACACACACACGTATATATATATATATATATATATATATATATATATATATATATATATATATATATATATATATACATATATATATACATATATATATTTATACATATATATATATGTATATACACACACACACAGATATACATACACACACACAGATATATATACAGTATATATATATATATATATATATATATATATATATATATATACATATATACATACACACACACACACATATATACATACACACACACAGATATATATACAGTATATATATATATATATATATATATATATATATATATATATATACATATATACATACACACACACACACATATATATATATACACACACACACACACACACACATATAAATATACACACACACACACATATATAAATATATACACACACACACACACACACATATTTATATATATATATATATATATATATATATATATATATATATATATATATATATATATATATATATATATATATATATATTTACAAACCCCGTTTCCATATGAGTTGGGAAATTGTGTTAGATGTAAATATAAACGGAATACAATGATTTGCAAATCATTTTCAACCCAAATTCAATTAAATGCACTACAAAGACAACATATTTGATGTTCAAACTCATAAATTTCTTTTTTTTTTGCAAATAATAATTAACTTAGAATTTCATGGCTGCAACACGTGCCAAAGTAGTTGGGAAAGGGCATGTTCACCACTGTGTTACATCACCTTTTCTTTTAACAACACTCAATAAACGATTGGGAACTGAGGAAACTAATTGTTGAAGCTTTGAAAGTGGAATTCTTTCCCATTCTTGTTTTATGTACAGCTTCAGTCGTTCAACAGTCCGGGGTCTCCGCTGTCGTGTTTTACGCTTCATAATACGCCACACATTTTCGATGGGAGACAGGTCTGGACTGCAGGCGAGCCAGGAAAGTACCCGCACTCTTTTTTTACGAAGCCACGCTGTTGTAACACGTGCTGAATGTGGCTTGGCATTGTCTTGCTGAAATAAGCAGGGGGGTCCATGAAAAAGACGGCGCTTAAATGGCAGCATATGTTGTTCCAAAACCTGTATGTACCTTTCAGCATTAATGGTGCCTTCACAGATGTGTAAGTTACCCATGCCTTGGGCACTAATACACCCCCATACCATCACAGATGCTGGCTTTTCAACTTTGCGTCGATAAAAGTCTGGATGGTTCGCTTCCCATTTGGTCCGGATGAGACGATGTCGAATATTTCCAAAAACAATTTGAAATGTGGACTCGTCAGACCACAGAACACTTTTCCACTTTGCATGAGTCCATCTTAGATGATCTCGGGCCCAGAGAAGCCGGCGGCGTTTCTGGATGTTGTTGATAAATGGCTTTCGCTTTGCATAGTAGAGCTTTAACTTGCACTTACAGATGTAGCGACCAACTGTATTTAGTGACAGTGGTTTTCTGAAGTGTTCCTGAGCCCATGTGGTGATATCCTTTAGAGATTGATGTCGGTTTTTGATACAGTGCCATTCAATGTTGGTTTCCGGCCATGCCGCTTACGTGGAGTGATTTCTCCAGATTCTCTGAAACTTTTGATGATATTATGGATCGTAGATGTTGAAATCCCTAAATTTCTTGCAATTGCACTTTGAGAAACGTTGTTCTTAAACTGTTCGACTATTTTCTCACGCAGTTGTGGACAAAGGGGTGTACCTCGCCCCATCCTTTCTTGTGAAAGACTGAACATTTTTTGGGAAGCTGTTTTTATACCCAATCATGGCACCCACCTGTTCCCAATTAGCCTGCACACCTGTGGGATGTTCCTAATAAGTGTTTGATGAGCATTCCTCAACTTTATCAGTATTTATTGCCACCTTTCCCAACTTCTTTGTCACGTGTTGCTGGCATCAAATTCTAAAGTTAATGATTATTTGCAAAAAAAAAAATGTTTATCAGTTTGAACTAGGGATGTCCCGATCCGATATTTGGATCGGATCGGCTGCCGATATTTGCCAAAAATTGCGTATCGGCAACGCACGTATTTAAATACCGTATTTTCCGCACTATAAGGCGCACCTAAAAACCACAAATTTTCTCAAAAGCTTACAGTGCGCCTTATAACCCGGTGTGCTTTATATATGGATTAATATTAAGATTCATTTTCATAAAGTTTCGATCTCGCAACTACGGTAAACAGCCGCCATCTTTTTTCCCGGTAGAACAGGAAGCGCTTCTTCTTCTACGCAAGCAACCGCCAAGGTAAGCACCCGCCCCCATAGAACAGGAAGCGCTTCTTCTTCTACTGTAAGCAACCACCCGCCCGCGTAGAAGAAGAAAAAGCGCGCGGATATTACCGTACTTCATTTCCTTTGTGTGTTTACATCTGTAAAGACCACAAAATGGCTCCTACTAAACGACAGGGATCCGGTTCATGAAAAGACGCAATCTCTCCATCCGCACACGGTTTTCTATTTCACAGCAACTGATATTCCTGTGAACCGCACTGTGGATACAACGGGAGCACGTACGGTGAATATTCGCACCACAGGGAATGAGAAGTCATCCTTCACTGTGGTTCTAGCTTGCCATGCTAATGGCCAGAAACTTCCACCCATGGTGATATTCAAAAGGAAGACCTTGCCAAAAGAGACCTTTCCAGCCGGCGTCATCATAAAAGCTAACTCGAAGGGATGGATAAAGAAAAGATGAGCGAGTGGTTAAGGTAAGTTTAAGTTTACGCGAAGAGGTCGGGTGGCTTTTTTCACGCAGCTTCGTCCATGTTGATATACGATTCCATGCGCGCCCACATCACGCTGGTTTTAATATATTATTAAAGTTTGACTGACCTATCTGACTGTTTTTTTGACATTCCTTTAGCGCAGTTAGATGCGGCTTACAACACGGGGCGGCTTATAGGTGGACAAAGTTTTGAAATATGCCGTTCATTGAAGGCGCGGCTTATAACCCAGGGCGCCTTATGGTGCGGAAAATACGGTAATACATTCCACTTTTCTGTTGCTCCGTAATTTCCGTTCCGCATTTTCCAGCACACCTTCAACACATCCACAATTCTCACGCAGTTGCTTTTAGCTGCTGGCATTACACGACAGGCTCTTCTCACTCTTTCCTGTGTCTCCCTCTCACAGACAGCGAGCGCACCTTCTTACACACGTCACATACTGTCGCGTCATACGTCACATACGTATACGTCCTCTCCCAGCAGAGAGCGAGGTAGCGGCATGGCTAACGTTAGCTGTGATGCTAGCGCAGCCGCTAAGGTGCGCGCCTGCTCAAGCGTCCTCTGCGCACGGCAAATCTATGCCACGCACAAAATCAAATAAAAAAATAAGCGCATAACAATTTTCGACACACGGACACGACAGAGACAACAGTTTTCGTCATCATTGTTCAAATATTGTAACGTCTGTCGAGACGCTTATCTCCGTTCGGTGCCACACGTTCACACCATTGAAATGCCGAGGCAAAAATTTCCACATCAACACCGTATGAAAAAATTAGTGATTTTTTTAGTTGTGATTTCCTTCTCTGCATGAACGTTTAAAAGTTGCATATATTAATGCAGTATGAAGAAGAATGTTTTAATGTAGACATGCAAGCCTTGAAAGAAAATGTTGAAAATCAAGACTACATTTCCTGCAAATGGGTGCATTTCTACCCTATATTTTAACTTTAGATTTATTCTCATATCAAACTCTTTTGGCTGTCTTTTTGACACTTACATCCGGCGCCCCCCTCCACACCCTGGATTATAAATAATATAAATAATTCAATGTGATTATCTTGTGTGATGACTGTATTATGATGATAGTATATATCTGCTAGTATATATCTGTATCATGAATCAATTTAAGTGGACCCCGACTTAAACAAGTTGAAAAACTTATTGGGGTGTTACCATTTAGTGGTCAATTGTACGGAATATGTACTTCACTGTGCAACCTACTAATAAAAGTCTCAATCAATCAATCAAAACACATAGAATCATCATACTGCTGTGATTATATGCATCAAGTGTTCATTCAAGGCTAAGGCAAAATATCGAGATGTATATCGTGTATCGCAATATGGCCTTAAAATATCGCAATATTAAAAAAAAGGCCATATCGCCCTGCCCTAGTTTCAATGATGCCATTTCTGTTTGTCATGTATAATTTTGTCTATTTTGTGTTTATCCTTGAATAAACAGGTCAGTTTCTTGTTACCAACCATTGTGTATTATTCAAACTCCCCTAATTCAGCTGGCTAGTTGTTATCAAGAGTACTAAAACCTTTTTCAACATGATTCTGACAACTAAGTACCGTATTTTCCGCACTATTAGCCGCACCTAAAAACCACAAATTTACTCAAAAGCTGACAGTGCGCCTTATAACCCGGTGCGCTTTATATATGGATTAATATTAAGATTCATTTTCATAAAGTTTAGGTCTCGCAACTACGGTAAACAGCCGCCATCTTTTTTCCCCGTAGAACAGGAAGCGCTTCTTCTTCTACGCAAGCAACCGCCAAGGTAAGCACCCGCCCCCACAGAAGAGGAAGCGCTTCTTCTTCTACTGTAAGCAACCACCCGCCCGCGTAGAAGCAGAAGAAGCGCGCGGATATTACGTTTCATTTCCTTTGTGTGTTTACATCTGTAAAGACCACAAAATGGCTCCTACTAAGCGACAGGTTTCCGGTTCATGAAAAGACGCAATCTCTCCATCCGCACACGGACTACTATTTCACAGCAACTGCCTAAAGACTTTCAAGAAAAGCTGGCTACTTTCCGTGCATATTGTAAAAACAAGATAGCTGAAAAAAAGATCCGGCCAGAGAACATTATCAACATGGACGAGGTTCCACTGACTTTTGATATTCCCGTGAACCGCACTGTGGATACAACAGGAGCACGTACGGTGAATATTCGCACCACAGGGAATGAGAAGTCATCCTTCACTGTGGTTCTAGCTTGCCATGCTAATGGCCAGAAACTTCCACCCATGGTGATATTCAAAAGGAAGACCTTGCCAAAAGAGACCTTTCCAGCCGGCGTCATCATAAAAGCTAACTCGAAGGGATGGATGGATGAAGAAAAGGTGAGCGAGTGGTTAAGGGAAGTTTACGCGAAGAGGCCGGGTGGCTTTTTTCACGCAGCTCCGTCCATGTTGATATACGACTCCATGCGCGCCCACATCACGCTGGTTTTTAATATATTATTAAAGTTTGACTGACCTATCTGACTGTTTTTTTGACATTCCTTTAGCGCAGTTAGATGCGGCTTATAACACGGGGCGGCTTATAGGTGGACACATTTTTGAAATATGTCGTTCATTGAAGGCGCGGCTTATAACCCAGGGCGCCTTATGGTGCGGAAAATACGGTAGGCTAAATAACTTTAAACTTTAATACATGCTCGGATAGGCCAGTATCGGTCAGTATCGGTATCGGTCAGTATCGGTATCGGATCGGAAATGCAAAAACAATATCGGTATCGGATCGGAAGTGCAAAAACCTGGATCGGGACATCCCTAGTTTGAACATCAAATATGTTGTCTTTGTAGCGCATTCAATTGAATATGGGTTGAAAAGGATTTGCAAATCATTGTATTCCGTTTATATTTACATCTAACACAATTTCCCAACTCATATGGAAACGGGGGTTTGTATTTCAAGTTCATTCAATCAAAGAAATTGGTATTATGGATCCAATATTTGAAGATGCTGTTACAGTGCGTGGTGGTGGATAAGTGGTGAGGTGCCATCAGCGAGGTGCTACCCCGCCTCTCGCTGGGATAGGCTCCAGCTCACCTGTGACCCCCCCCCAATGAGTACCTACGCAGGAGAATACAAGGAGACGGATGTTTTGCCTAAGCTAACAAATGCCTTATTACTCTTCCACTTGTCTTCCTCAGCTCCCTTACTTATCCTTGCTCCCCAGGGGGCCATTAATGAATTATATTTCACCGCTGCCCTCTTTTCCTCCTCTCTTAACCCCGCCCCCTCAAGACACCTAACTCATCAATTTTCCGAGTAGTAAAAGCGCGGGGGTGGTGGGGGAATGGGGGGCGTCCCCCGCCTTATCTCGCTCGCACCACTCTGCCGTCATATCGCCCTGACCCGGTCATCCATCTTCTCCCCGCTCTTGTTTGTGTGTGTGCTGGACCTTGAGATGCGTGACAGGCGCCGCCGCCGCCGCCGCCGTGTATATTTGCCAGGCCAGGAAGAGCGGTTGAAAGCTCACCTCAAGGCCGGTAATGGCCGCT
Organism: Nerophis lumbriciformis; assembly: GCF_033978685.3. NCBI lineage: Eukaryota > Metazoa > Chordata > Actinopteri > Syngnathiformes > Syngnathidae > Nerophis > Nerophis lumbriciformis. Next base: position 5,100,467 of record NC_084552.2, on the reverse strand, counting down.
TGTTGTTACGGAGGAGCAGAACAGGAGAGCGGATGTCAAAAAGGCGGCTTTTTCCGGGCGATGTATCCGCGGACAGCCTTTGAAGCGCACATCAAACGGCCACAAAAACGCTACACGCCGCCGCCGTGATCTGCACCATTTATGCAGAACATTTCTATTCTGGCTCTTCAATTACGGGGAAACCCTCACCCACTTAGATGAATATTGCCATGGTCTAGCCCAGGTGTCGGCAAACCCAAAATGTTGAAAGAGCCATATTGGACCAAAAATACAAAAAAACAAATCTGTCTGGAGCCGCAAAAAATTAAAAGCCATATTACATACAGACATACTTGCCAACCTTGAGACCTCCGATTTCGGGAGGTGGGGGCGTGGTCAGGTGTGGAACAGGGGCGTGGTTGAGGGCGGGGGCATGGTTAAGAGGGGAGGAGTATATTGACAGCTAGAATTCACCAAGTCAAGTATTTCATACATACAGGTAAAAGCCAGTAAATTAGAATATTTTGAAAAACTTGATTTATTTCAGTAATTGCATTCAAAAGGTGTAACTTGTACATTATATTTATTCATTGCACACAGACTGATGCATTCAAATGTTTATTTCATTTAATTTTGATGATTTGAAGTGGCAACAAATGAAAATCCAAAATTCCGTGTGTCACAAAATTAGAATATTACTTAAGGCTAATACAAAAAAGGGATTTTTAGAAATGTTGGCCAACTGAAAAGTATGAAAATGAAAAATATGAGCATGTACAATACTCAATACTTGGTTGGAGCTCCTTTTGCCTCAATTACTGCGTTAATGCGGCGTGGCATGGAGTCGATGAGTTTCTGGCACTGCTCAGGTGTTATGAGAGCCCAGGTTGCTCTGATAGTGGCCTTCAACTCTTCTGCGTTTTTGGGTCTGGCATTCTGCATCTTCCTTTTCACAATACCCCACAGATTTTCTATGGGGCTAAGGTCAGGGGAGTTGGCGCGCCAATTTAGAACAGAAATACCATGGTCCGTAAACCAGGCACGGGTAGATTTTGCGCTGTGTGCAGGCGCCAAGTCCTGTTGGAACTTGAAATCTCCATCTCCATAGAGCAGGTCAGCAGCAGGAAGCATGAAGTGCTCTAAAACTTGCTGGTAGACGGCTGCGTTGACCCTGGATCTCAGGAAACAGAGTGGACCGACACCAGCAGATGACATGGCACCCCAAACCATCACCCAACCATGCAAATTTTGCATTTCCTTTGGAAATCGAGGTCCCAGAGTCTGGAGGAAGACAGGAGAGGCACAGGATCCACGTTGCCTGAAGTCTAGTGTAAAGTTTCCACCATCAGTGATGGTTTGGGGTGCCATGTCATCTGCTGGTGTCGGTCCACTCTGTTTCCTGAGATCCAGGGTCAACGCAGCCGTCTACCAGCAAGTTTTAGAGCACTTCATGCTTCCTGCTGCTGACCTGCTCTATGGAGATGGAGATTTCAAGTTCCAACAGGACTTGGCGCCTGCACACAGCGCAAAATCTACCCGTGCCTGGTTTACGGACCATGGTATTTCTGTTCTAAATTGGCCCGCCAACTCCCCTGACCTTAGCCCCATAGAAAATCTGTGGGGTATTGTGAAAAGGAAGATGCAGAATGCCAGACCCAAAAACGCAGAAGAGTTGAAGGCCACTATCAGAGCAACCTGGGCTCTCATAACACCTGAGCAGTGCCAGAAACTCATCGACTCCATGCCACGCCGCATTAACGCAGTAATTGAGGCAAAAGGAGCTCCAACCAAGTATTGAGTATTGTACATGCTCATATTTTTCATTTTCATACTTTTCAGTTGGCCAACATTTCTAAAAATCCCTTTTTTGTATTAGCCTTAAGTAATATTCTAATTTTGTGACACACGGAATTTTGCATTTTCATTTGTTGCCACTTCAAATCATCAAAATTAAATGAAATAAACATTTGAATGCATCAGTCTGTGTGCAATGAATAAATATAATGTACAAGTTACACCTTTTGAATGCAATTACTGAAATAAATCAAGTTTTTCAAAATATTCTAATTTACTGGCTTTTACCTGTATATGTATGTGTGGGAAAAAAAAATCACAAGACTATTTCATCTCTACAGGCCTGTTTCATGAGGGGGGGTTCCCTCAATCATCAGGAGATTTTAATGGGAGCATTCACATACCATGGTTTATATAGGGCACAGAGTGGGTGGGTACAGGCTGGCGTAGGGGCGTGGTGATTGGCTCATGTGTTACCTAGGAGGTGTTTCCGTCTGTGGCGGCATGCTGTTACAATTTCGCCGCGCTTGTTGAGGGATGACAGGTCTGGACGGTAAATAATAAACAGTTTCTCTTTCAAGCATAGGTTGCATCTTTTATTACCACTATTGTAAGGTGTGCTGGATGCAAGAATTTGCCATGTTATTGAATATTCAACATTATTGTCTTTGAGGTCCCAAATGTGTTTGCTGAGTTCTGTGGTATTCCGCAGGTTTTGGTTCCTGAAAGAAGCCTTGCGATTGTTCCATCTGGTTTTGAATTCCCCCTCGGTTAATCCTACATATGTGTCGGATGTGTTAATGTCCTTGCGTGTTACCTTAGATTGGTAGACAACTGATGTTTGTAAGCACCCCCCGTTGAGAGGGCGATCAGGTTTCTTTCGACAGTTACAGCCTTTGTTGGTTTTGGAGTCGCTCTGTCCGGGGGCCGACGGCTCATTTGCAATTGTTTTGTTGTGGTTTGAGATGATTTGTCGTATATTGTTCATACAGCTGTAGCTCAATTTAATGTTGTTCTTGTTGAATACTTTTCTTAGGGTGTTGTCTTTGGGAAAGTGTTTGTCAATCAGATTGAGGAATTTGTGTCCAATGTTAGTTGAGACGTTTTTGCTGTATGGGGGGTTGTACCAGATGATGTCGTTTCGTTTTCTGTTCTTTTTGGGCTGGTTTCCTGGCGTGGGTTCATAGGTGAGGGTGAAATTGTATCCGCTTTCATCAAGGGCTTTTTATATACATACATATATATACAGTGTTTCCCACACATTCATTTATTTGTGGCGGCCCACCACGAAAGAATTACGTCCGCCACAAATGGATTTTTCGGCTTTTGACTCGCTCGACCGCTCATAAAAGCAATGGGACTGTCTGTGAATGTTGCTTGTAGTTACACCTCCGGTGCAGTAGGTGGCGGTAGCCTACTATGCATTGTAACTCCGCCAATAGCACTTAATTCACCTGGTGGGCCAGAAGAAGAAAAAGAAGAGGGACGGACGGACGGGACCAAAATACTCGCCGACTACTTTTCATAATGATGACGCTTCCTACGTTTCTACCTCAAACGTCCAAAAGCTGCTGAAAGCCTTGATCCAGGATGCCATGGGGAAAAAAACTTAAATGGTGCCTTTTGGCGATAGTTAGCAGCTTGGTGGCTCATAGCCGGCTAGCTAACGCTTGCTAGCGTGGTAGCATTGCTTCATTTTTACAGGTGTTATAGGTAGATAGGTTATAGCTGCATCGCTCGCGGCTCGTCATATATTTAACGTTAATCCGCGATTTCATTAACACCGCCGCTGTTTGACTGCAGACGCACGTAATAACAGTCACGTGTTTTCATACCGACGAGCTAACGTGTCCAGGTTATAACCCTGTTGTCAATAAACACACATGGACTGAAGCTAAATTGTCCACTGTCCACTGCAGCATGTGAATGCAATGAAAAGAATCAAATCTGAGCCAACCAGCTGTTAAAATGTTGTCCAGGTTAATGTTTTGGCCATTAAAGGCCGTTCATTTCATGATTTCAACTGTGATCGGGCTTTAAACAGGTGGCTGACCTGTTCAGATGAGTGTAACTGCTATTGGTCAAATAATGTGAAGTAGCATTTAATTTTACATGTATGCAATGCCATTAAATGTAATTAGAGATAATAACAATAATAAATACTGTGTAGTGTTGTAAATAGTCAATGGGAAGAATTTTAGTAAGATATAAGCCATGAGCACTACACAGCCAGAAAAAAACCTAGGCAGGACAAGCAAAAATATTGGGGCAAGTAGATTTTAGAAGTCGGGCAAGTAGAAAAAAACCTTAACGTTGAACCCTGCATGTGTTGAGCTGCTGGTTAGACGGCACTGTACATAGAGCGCTTCTGCTCGTTAGTAATAAATTCTAATGTTGGATGTTCACTCCTTCACACAGATGAGTATAGAAAAATATTTTCAACGGCCGAAAAGGGCTCGACTTGGAGAGGAGGTAGGCCTACAGTCCGGACCACAGGTGCGACCTGTTCAGCAGCAGCAGGAGGAGGAGGAGGTTGACTGACTGTGGCAGGACACCTCTGCCTCTGTTTCACTTCATGTTGCTGGTAAATAATATGGTTGTAGTAGTAGGCTAAAGTTAAATTATTTAGTATTCACTAATTAAAGGGGCAGAGCTTTAAGAGACATTTTAGCTTTTATATTTTATAAGATATATTTTTTGTAAGAACCACAATTAATAAATATATTTCAGTGAATCACTCATTGTTCAAATCTGTATATAAATATGTACATAAAATGTTGTAATTATATTCCAACTCCGCGTTCTTCTTGGTCATCGCCGCTGCCGCCGCCACCCCCCGCCCCCCGACCACACCACCACAAATAGATGCCTGTCCTGTGGGAAACACTGATATATATATATATATATATATATATATATATATATATATATATATATATATATATATATATATATATATATATCCTGAAAATATGCAAACAAAACTGTGTTTAGATAATTGATACTTCAAACTTGCATAAATAAATTTTAAGGAATATAACATAACTTGGCTTCTGAGAGCTTCAAAATGTAATGAATAAAATGCTAAAGTTGTTGATAAACAAGCAATTATTTTAATAATTAAATATGGTCATTTTAAATGAATTATTATGATAATTTAAAATTAATTATTTCAAATATGTTTATTTTAATGTATAATTCTATGGCTGGATGTAATAAGGAGTCAGAAAAGTACAAATAAAAATACAATTAATTTTGATGTTTTTAGCAAAATATAGTAAAAATGTATTTTTTTTTTTTTTTTTTAAATTAATAAATATATTTATTTTTAGGTAAGATAAACATAATAATACAATTTATCTGTAGTCTGGATGATTTAGTTCTTGTCACCTTGTTGTCTGCCCGTCATAAAGAAAAGGCTGTCCTCACTCAGGTCCGCATGGAGCTGGTGGGGGCGTGGCCTCCAGCTCCGGCTGAAAATCGGGAGATTTTCGGGAGAATATTTGTCCCGGGAGGTTTTCGGAAGAGGCGCTGATTTCGGGAGTCTCCCGGAAAATTCGAGAGGGTTGGCAAGTATGCATACAGATAGTGTGTCATGAGATATAAATTGAATTAAGAGGACTTAAAGGAAACTAAATGAGCTCCAATATAGCTACAAATGAGGCATAATGATGCAATATGTACATATAGCTAGCCTAAATAGCATGTTAGCATCGATTAGCTGGCAGTCATGCAGTGACCAAATATGTCTGATTAGCACTCCACACAAGTCAATAACATCAACAAAACTCACCTTTGTGCATTCACGCACAACGTTAAAAGTTTGGTGGATAAAATGAGACAGTAAAAGAAGTGGCATAAAACACGTACTAGAAAGTCTGAGAAAGTTATATAAGTAAGCAAACAACGGTGAGTTCAAGGACCGCCAAAATTAGTAGGACAAAACGGCGCTCGCCAAATACTTGAATCAGTGAAGCATTATTGGCATACTTGCCAACCCTCCCGGATTTTCCGGGAGACTCCCGAAATTCAGCGCCTCTCCCGAAAAACCTCCCGGGACAAATTTTCTCCCGAAAAACTCCCGAAATTCAGGCGGACCTGAGTGACGTGTTGACAACACACAACAACAGTGTCTACCGTAAAGCAGTTTATCTGCCGTAAACAGCAATGTTGTGACACTTTTAAACAGGACAATACTGCCATCTACTGTACATGCATATGTGACCCACCCATAATGTGTCACATTTTTGTGTTGATTTATTTATTTTATTTTGTGGTTTGAATTCGTTTTTGAAGCTGTCATTACATTACGCGACCAGTCTGTGAACAATTGAAACGTCCTGTGTGCTTTTTCCTCCTGTATAACAGGTTAGTTTTGGTGAATCAACTCACTGAATAATATCCATGTGATCTTTATACGTTTAAGTACACATTCTGATGGTGGAGCCTAACTCTAAAGTGTTTGTGAGTTGTAGTTTGTAAATGAACACTGAAATTCAAGTATTTATTTTATTTTTATATATATATATATATATATATATATATATATATATATATATATATATATATATATATATATATATATATATATATATATATATATATATATAGCTAGAATTCACTGAAAGTCAAGTATTTCTTATATATATATATATATATATATATATATATATATATATATATATCTTAACCACCGACCCCCGTTCTAGCCAGTGACCTTTCCCCCCCGAGTCAAAGTTTTCTCCGTCGTCACATTTGCACGGCGCTCAGATGTCCCACTTTTCAAAACTGCTGGTTCTTAACGCAAACCACCATGACTCATGTTTGGGGATGATGATATATTTTTGAAGATGATAATGCATCTCGCCAATAGCTGGTACCGTATTTTCTGGACCATAGGCGCAGTGCAGATGAGCAGGTCTTTTTTTCATACAAAAGGTGCATTAAAGGAGTCATATTATTATTAGAGATGTCCGATAATGGCTTTTTTGCCAATATCCGATATTCCGATATTGTCCAACTCTTAATTACAGATTTGGATATCAACCGATACCGATATATACAGTCGTGGAATTAACACATTATTATGCCTAATTTATAGGGGAGTGGGGAAAAATCGATTCGAATTTGAATCACGATTCTCACGTTGTGCGATTCAGAATCAATTCTCATTTTTAAAAAATCGATTTTTTTTGTAAATGTATTTATTTAAAAACATTTTTTTTTATTTTTTTTATTTTTTCTGAGGATTTAGTAATTTTTCACTATGCTTGATCAAAAAAATGTATTTTTGATTTCTTTTTGTGTTCCTTAAAGCCAGAAAGTTGCCATTTTAACTGCCTATAGTTAAATGCCTGTAGTTAAATGCCTATAGTTAAATGCCTATAGTTAAATGCTTATAGAATTAAATGCCTATAGTTAAATGCCTATAGTTAAATGCCTATAGTTAAATGCTTATAGAATTAAATGCCTATAGTTAAATGCTTATAGTTAAATGCCTATAGTTAAATGCCTGTAGTTAAATGCCTATAGTTAAATGCCTATAGTTAAATGCTTATAGAATTAAATGCCTATAGTTAAATGTCTATAGTTAAATGCCTATAGTTAAATGCTTATAGAATTAAATGCCTATAGTTAAATGCTTATAGTTAAATGCCTATAGTTAAATGCCTATAGTTAAATGCCTATAGTTAAATGCTTATAGAATTAAATGCCTATAGTTAAATGCTTATAGTTAAATGCCTATAGTTAAATGCCTGTAGTTAAATGCTTATAGATTTAAATGCCCATAGTTAAATGCCTATAGTTAAATGCCTATAGTTAAATGCTTATAGAATTAAATGCCTATAGTTAAATGCCTATAGTTAAATGCCTATAGAATTAAATGCCTATAGTTAAATGCCTATAGTTAAATGCCTATAGAATTAAATGCCTATAGTTAAATGCCTATAGTTAAATGCTTATAGTTAAATGCTTATAGTTAAATGCCTATAGTTAAATGCTTATAGAATTAAATGCCTATAGTTAAATGCCTATAGTTAAATGCTTATAGAATTAAATGCCCATAGTTAAATGCCTTTAGTTAAATGCCTATAGATTTAAATGCCTATAGTTAAATGCCTATAGTTAAATGCTTATAGTTAAATGCCTGTAGTTAAATGCCGAAAGTTAAATGCCTATAATTAAATGCCTATAGTTAAATGCCTATAGTTAAATGCTTATAGAATTAAATGCCTATAGTTAAATGCTTATAGAATTAAATGCCTATAGTTAAATGCCTATAGTTAAATGCCTATAGAATTAAATGCCTATAGTTAAATGCCTATAGTTAAATGCCTATAGATTTAAATGCCTATAGTTAAATGCCTATAGTTAAATGCCTATAGTTAAATGCTTATAGTTAAATGCCTGTAGTTAAATGCCGAAAGTTAAATGCCTATAATTAAATGCCTATAGTTAAATGCCTATAGTTAAATGCCTATAGATTTAAATGCCTATAGTTAAATGCCTATAGTTAAATGCCTATAGAATTAAATGCCTATAGTTAAATGCTTATAGTTAAATGCCTATAGTTAAATGCTTATAGAATTAAATGCCTATAGTTAAATGCCTATAGTTAAATGCTTATAGAATTAAATGCCTATAGTTAAATGCTTATACAATTAAATGCCTATAGTCAAATGCCTGTAGTTAAATGCCTATAGTTAAATGCTTATAGAATTAAATGCCCATAGTTAAATGCCTATAGTTAAATGCCTATATAATTAAATGCCTATAGTTAAATGCTTATAGTTAAATGCCTATAGTTAAATGCCTATAGTTAAATGCTTATAGTTAAATGCTTATAGTTAAATGCCTGTAGTTAAATGCCTATAGTTAAATGCCTAAAATTAAATGCCTATATTTAATTATTATAGTTAAATGCCTATAATTAAATGCTTATAGAATTAAATGCCTATAGTTAAATGCCTATAGTTAAATGCTTATAGTTAAATGCCTATAGTTAAATGCCTATAGTTAAATGCTTATACTTTTGTTTCATGTCCGTTATCTGCTTTTTTTCCCCTGAACTGAATAAACATCCTCCAAGTCTGATGATTCCATCATTTTTCCCAGGTGTTATTTAACGAGGTGGTCCAAACTGTACCACTGCAGGACAGTGGGAGCGCAAGGGCGACTATTCGGACGACGATATGGAATGTTCTGGATTCTTAACAACCCTCTTGCAGAATAATCAGCGCCGTCCGTTCATTTGAAGGCTTCATCTTAGTCGTCTGTAATTGTTTCACCGGTGATCGCTTTTGTCTTCCCATCTGCGAACTACGTCTCATTAATTACGTACGAAGACGGCGGCGACGGGGGCCCGAGACGGCGGTCTGGAGGACGAAATGAATGCAAATTGGAATGTGGGATTCCGCACCACGCGGCGTCTGCCGAGCATGCGGGCATACTTAAGCGCAGGCACGCCACGTCGTATATCATTTCCTTAAAGATGAATTTGAGCAAGGAACAGCCAGGCCAGCTCTTCCTGCTGGGGGGGGGGGGGGGACGCCGAATTCATCAAAATGTGCTGCCTTGCAGTACATGTGAGGGGAGTCAATTAAGAGGATGCATTGTCTGACTCCTGCTCGACTTATGTTTGCAGCGTGCACACCTGCCTCGGGGGAATATGCCGAGTCTTTTGTCCTTTGCGGTAATTACATCCCACGGCGGTTGACAGACAGCCGCGGCGGCCATTTATGCGGCGACGGCGCACAGACGAAAGATAAATATTGTCTTGGATATTTGCGTGCTCGTGCCGGAGTCACTCGGAGGTCAGGTGAGAGGAGGCGCTCAGCGGGAGGCGCAGGTGTGCGGTCCTCAAACAAAATGCACGTGTGTGTGTTTGTGTGTGTTGTTGTAGCGAGGCAATTAAAGTTGATGCATGGGATTTGTGCGCACAATAAAAAAAAAAAAAAAGCACAATCAATGCGACGCAGATGGATGTTGACTGGGGGGGGGGCGTACATACTGTATAAAATGTTTGTTTTAAAAAAATACATTCATCACATTCCAATACAATTTAAATGACATATTTTTTTATTTATTTTTTTTGCATAGTATTGCCCGAGTTATCTTGGATGTAGCCGTCGCCGTGGTTACTTTGACCGTTGAAATTAGGGGTGTGGGAAAAAATCGATTCGAATTAGAATCACGATTCTCACATTGTGCTGTGCGATTCAGAATCGATTCTCATTTAAAAAAAATTTTTTTTTTTTTTTTTTAATCAATTTTTTTTATTTATTATTATTATTATTGTCCAACTCTTGATTACCGATTCCGATATCAACCGATACCGATATATACAATCGTGGAATTAACACATTATTATGCCTAATTTTTATGGGTGTGGGAAAAAATCGATTCGAATTAGAATCGCGATTCTCACGTTGTGCGATTCAGAATCGATTCTCATTTTTTAAAAATCGATTTTTTTTTTTTATTACGTTTTTTAAATTATTATTATTATTATTGTCCAACTCTTAATTACCGATTCCGATATCAACCGATACCGATATATACAGTCGTGGAATTAACACATTATTATGCCTAATTTTTAGGGGTGTGGGAAAAAATTGATTCGAATTAGAATCGCGATTATCACATTGTGCGATTCAGAATCGATTCTCATTTTTTAAAAATCGATTTTTTTTTTTTTTTAATCAAATTTCTTTATTTATTATTATTATTATTGTCCAACTCTTAATTACCGATTCCGATGTCAACAGATACCGATATATACAGTCGTGGAATTAACACATTATTATGCCTAATTTTTAGGGGTGTGGGAAAAAAATCGATTAGAATTCGAATCGCGATTCTCACGTTGTGCGATTCAGAATCGATTCTCATTTTTTTTTAAATCGATTTTTTTTTTTTTATACATTTTTTTTATTTATTATTATTATTATTGTCCAACTCTTAATTACCGATTCCGATATCAACCGATACCGATACATACAGTCGTGGAATTAACACATTATTATGCCTAATTTTTAGGGGTGTGGGAAAAAATCGATTCGAATTCGAATAGCGATTCTCACGTTGTGCGATTCAGAATCGATTTTCATTTTTAAAAAATCGATTTTTTTTTTTTTATTACATTTTTTTTATTTATTATTATTATTATTATTGTCCAACTCTTAATTACCGATTCCGATATCAACCGATACCGCGTGGAATTAACACATTATTATGCCTAATTTTTAGGGGTGTGGGAAAAAATCGATTCGAATTAGAATCGCGATTCTCACGTTGTGCGATTCAGAATCGATTCTCATTTTTAAAAAATAGATTTTTTTTTTTTAATCAAATTTATTTATTTATTATTATTATTATTGTCCAACTCTTAATTACCGATTCCGATATCAACTGATACCGATATATACAGTCGTGGAATTAACACATTAATATGCCTAATTTTTAGGGGTGTGGGAAAAAAATCGATTAGATTTCGAATCGCGATTTTCACGTTGTGCGATTCAGAATCGATTCTCATTTTTTAAAAATCGATTTTTTTTTATTTTTATTAAATTTATTTATTTATTATTATTATTATTATTATTATTATTATTGTCCAACTCTTAATTACCGATTCCGATATCAACCGATACCGATATATACAGTCGTGGAATTAACACATTATTATGCCTAATTTTTAGGGGTGTGGGAAAAAATCGATTCGAATTAGAATCGCGATTCTCACGTTGTGCGATTCAGAATCGATTCTCATTTTTTAAAAATCGATTTTTTTTAATTTTTATAAAATTTATTTATTTATTATTATTATTATTATTATTATTATTATTATTGTCCAACTCTTAATTACCGATTCCGATATCAACCGATACCGATATATACAGTCGTGGAATTAACACATTATTATGCCTAATTTTTAGTGGTGTGGGAAAAAATCGATTAGAATTTGAATCGCGATTCTCACGTTGTGCGAATCAGAATCAATTGTCATTTTTAAAAAATCGATTTTTTTTATTTTTTTATTAATTTTTTTAATTTATTATTATTATTATTGTCCAACTCTTAATTACCGATTCCGATATCAACTGTTGTGCGATTCAGAATCAATTCTCATTTTTTTTTAAATCGATTTTTTTTTTTAATTACATTTTTTTTATTTATTATTATTATTATTGTCCAACTCTTAATTACCGATTCCGATATCAACCGATACCGATATATACAGTCGTGGAATTAACACATTATTATGCTTAATCTTTAGGGGTGTGTGAAAAAAATCGATTAGAATTCGAATCGCGATTCTCACGTTGTGCGATTCAGAATCAATTCTCATTTTTAAAAAATCGATTTTTTTTTTTTTTGTAAATTTATTTAAAAAAAATGTTTTATTTATTTTATTTTATTTTTTTAATTTTTTTTGTAAATGCATTTATTTAAAAAAATGTTTTGTATTATTCATACTTTTTTTTTAAATTAATCAATCCAACAAAACATTACACAGCAATACCATAACAATGCAATCGAATTCCAAAACCAAACCCGACCCAGCAACACTCAGAACTGCAATAAACAGAGCAATTGAGAGGAGACACAAACACTAGAATATAAAACATGTTTTCAGTTATTTCACCTTTTTTTTGTTAAGTACATAACTCCGCATGTGTTCACTCATAGTTTTGATGCCTTCAGTGACAATCTACAATGTAAATAGTCATGAAAATAAAGAAATCATTGTAACTGAGCTACTGTGTGGAACAATTTCCCTTGTGGATCATTAAAGTGTGTCTAAGTCTAAGTCTATGACTGTTTAGGAACACACATTGAATCCCTTAGGGGTGATGGACGGCTGAGCAGCGCTTTAGCACCCACTCCCTCCCCTCTGTTGCAAGTTTTGTGGATTCCATGTAACATGTTTATGTGTGATTAAAGGCCTACTGAAACCCACTACTACCGACCACGCAGTCTGATAGTTTATATATCAATGATGAAATCTTAACATTGCAACACATGCCAATACGGCCGGGTTAGCTTACTAAAGTGCAATTTTAAATTTTGCGCGAAATATCCTGCTGAAAACATCTCGGTATGATGACGCCTGCGCGTGACGTCACGGATTGTAGAGGACATTTTGGGACAGCATGGTGGCCAGCTATTAAGTCGTCTGTTTTCATCGCAAAATTCCACAGTATTCTGGACATCTGTGTTGGTGAATCTTTTGAAATTTTGTTCAATGAACAATGGTGACAGCAAAGAAGAAAGCTGTAGGTGGGAAGCGGTGTATTGCGGCCGACTGCAGCAACACAAACACAGCCGGTGTTTCATTGTTTACATTCCCGGAAGATGACAGTCAAGCTTCACCATTGGCCTGTGGAGAACTGGGACAACAGAGACTCTTACCAGGAGGACTTTGAGTTGGATGCGCAGACGCGGTACCGTGAGTACGCATGCAGCTGCGGCTTCCAAACATTTGATCGCTTGCCCGTACGTGCGGGCCGCTATGTGCATGTCACGTACGTAACTTTGGGGACTTTGGGGAAATATATGTGCTGTGTGAACTTTGGGGAGGTGAACGGTACTTTGGGCTGTGGGATTGAGTGTGTTGTGCAGGTGTTTGAGTTGTATTGGCGGGTTATATGGACGGGAGGGGGGAGGTGTTTGTTATGCGGGATTAATTTGTGGCATATTAAATATGAGCCTGCTTGTGTTGTGACTAATAGAGTATATATATGTCTTGTGTTTATTTACTGTTTTAGTCATTCCCAGCTGAATATCAGGTCCCACCCGCCTCTCACAGCATCTTCCCTATCTGAATCGCTCCCACTGCCCTCTAGTCTTTCACTCTCACTTTCCTCATCCACAAATCTTTCATCCTCGCTCAAATTAATGGGGAAATCGTCGCTTTCTCGGTCCGAATCGCTCTCGCTGCTGGTGGCCATGATTGTAAACAATGTGCAGATGTGAGGAGCTCCACAACCTGTGACGTCACGCTACTCGTCTGCTACTTCCGGTACAGGCAAGGCTTTGTTATCAGCGACCAAAAGTTGCGAACTTTATCGTCGATGTTCTCTACTAAATCCTTTCAGCAAAAATATGGCAATATCGCGAAATGATCAAGTATGACACATAGAATGGACCTGCTATCCCCGTTTAAATAAGAAAATTGCATTTCAGTAGGCCTTTAAGGCTATTGAGGTTTTTTTTTTCTTGGCCTCAGTCTGGAACCCCTTGTCGAACCTTTTTTTTTACTCATCTATGCAGACTACTCATGAGAAAAGCAGCGGCATGATCGGGTTGATCTGACCAGGCCCGGCCCTAACCAATCTGGCGCCCTAGGCAAGATTTTAGGTGGCGCCCCCCCCACATCGGCAGTGAAGTGTATATACTCACAAGAAACCGAATAGCTTTGTCTTTGACCTTTTTTTTACTTAAAGAAAGCAAATAAACAATCAGAATAGTTAACAAGATAAAAAAAAATATGAATAAATAAATGAATGCAAAAAATAAAAAATGAATATATGAAATACAATATTTTTTACATACATATTGCTTAATTAACATTAATGATGTGCACTTTAACAACTAGGCTTACAACTATACCTAATATATAAAGGGGTGGAAAAGTGACTATTACCTGCAGGGCAAACATTAGCTAACCAGAAGGCAATAACAATGTAAACAAAAAACACCTGCTTAAAAGATCTAATACAAATGTCCCTGAGGAATGTAAGGTGGGAGTACTGTAATTACCTAACGTTACATTATTATTTTCCATAACAATTTAGCCCCCTCCACAATTAACCCGACGTTAAAACAGAACTAGCTATTTATTGATTAGCAATTGCCGAATCATGTAACATTAACTTAATGCTAAAAAGCCAGGTTACTATCACATTCTGTAACAGACAAATAATTTCATGTAGGCTAACGTTACCTACCTGCTACCTCTGTCTTTTTCTCGTTTCTCCTCCTCTTCTTTTCTCTTTTTTCTTCCCTGGGCACCTGACAGTTTTGGCCGTTTTTTGATGTGGTGACGTCCAAAAAGAGTCATGATACGGGAAGGGAGGGGGTGCACCGTGGGGGGGGGGGGGGGTGCGTAATGTTGTAACAAATAATATTTCTATTAAATAGGCTTTACTTTGCATTTTAATTAACGAGGGATTATTTTTTGTATTTAGAAATAATAGTACCAACTTTTTTTTTTTCTCCAACATTTGTGGCACTGGCGTGGCGCCCCCTGATGGACGGCGCCCTTAGCATTTGCCTATACGGCCTATGCCACGGGCCGGCCCTGGATCTGACTATTGATGGCTTTGGAGCTCCCTTCTGGTTGGACCGATGCACGGAAGCAACAGGGAAGAACCAAGGAGGCGGGGTTTCCTTGTACGTCAACAAACGCTATTGCAGCTCTGCGATTGTGAGAGAACGCCACATGTGGAACTTCTACCTGTATCCCTGCACCCCTTCTACTTTTCCCGTGAGTTTCCTCAACTTTTTAAGACCACTGTTTATATTCACCCAAGGGCAGTGCAGAAATTACAGGCCATCTCATCAGATGCGCCACATTCTACCCTGGGGGATTTTAACCACGTCTCTTTGAAAAAAACACAAAGGAACTTCTACCAATACGTCACCTGTCAAACCAGACAGGATAAAACACTGGATCTGTGTTATGGGTCTGTAAAGAATGCATATAAATCTCGAAAACTCCCACCCTTGGGCTTTGCTGACCATAACAGTGTACACCTTCTGCCAATGTACACAAAACTGCATTAAAAAGAGAGAAAGCAGTAACAAAGGAAATACAAGTCTGGTCAGACCAGTCGGCTCTCTGCTTGCAGGAGTGTTACGACTGACTGGGACTTGCTTACCGAGTCCTGTGGGGACGATCTGGACAGTGGAGTAGAAGTTGTCTCTGCTTATGTTGCTTTTTGTACGGACATGATCATTCCCTGCAAGGATGTGAAAGTATATCCCAACAATAAGCCAGGGGTGTCCACATCTGTAAAGTCCTGTTTACAAAGAAAGATACATGCTTTTAAACAAGCACAGGATCAGCTACGAAATAACTTAAGTCTGAAATTCTGAAAGGCAAACACAACTATAAGTTAAAACTGGAGAATAAATTGGCTACCAATGATCTTGGCTCAGCCTGGAATACAATGCAAATGTTGTATCAGTCATAAAACAGAGAGTTTTCACGCAAGCTATTATCATTAGATACTTGTTTTTTTTGCTGATAATCGACCAATATCTGATATCGGATTGGGACACCCTTACAAATGTATCTATGAATATGAATGGCACATGATATTACTTACTTACTTACTTAGTCCTCTTGCACTTCAGGGCGCGTAGAGCCGACCATAGCAACCAGGTCTCTCCATCTGGGTCTGTTGTGGGCAAGGTGTTGAGCTTGTGCCATAGTCACATTGCAGTCCTTAAGGTCCTGGGCTAATACATCCAGCCAGCGAGTCCTGGGGGCGCCTCTAGGGCGTCTCCAGCCAGCTCGCTGCGGGTTGAAGTCCAGGATTTTGCGCGTGGGGTGTTCCCCCGGCAGGCGGATGACATGGCCATACCAGCGCACTCGCCGCATTGCTGCGAGGCGAGAGGCTGGGAGCTGTTGGGTTAGCTCTCTTAGGGTCTTGTTGGTGACATGCTGGCTCCACGTGATGCCTTCTATCCTCCTGAGGGCTCTGGAATCAAAGCCATCTAGCCTGGCCGCCAGGATGTTATTCAGCGGCCATGTTTCCGAGCCGTACAGAAGGACAGAGATGACAGAGGAATTGTAGACCCTCAACTTGGTGTCCCGAGATATGTGCCGGTGTCGCCACAACGGTCTCCACAGGGACTGCATGACGGAGGCTGCAAGGGCGCGACGGCGGTCCACCTCTCGTTTGAGGTCGCCGGTGTTGGTGACTGTCGAGCCGAGGTATCTGATGGTAGGGACAAAGTGGACAGGGGTATCCTCAAATAAGAAGGGTGGTGGGTCTGGTCCATCGCCGATATGCATGAGTTCGGTTTTGGACCAGCTGATTTTCAGGCCGAGCTGTTTGGTCTCCTCATCAAACACACCGAGGGCCTCCCTGAGCTGGTCAGCGGTCTCACTGAACAGGGTGGTGTCATCGGCGTATTCGAGGTCCTTTAGGGTGTAGTTTCCAAGTGACACCCCGGGGACTCGCACACAGACTCTGGACATCAGGTGGTCGATGACACAGTTAAATAGTTCTGGTGCGGCAACACAGCCTTGCCTGACCCCGCTGTTGATGGGGAACCACTCAGAGTCTTTACAGTTCACATGCACACAGCTTTCTGCACCCTGATACAACTGCTGAAAGAGTGTGATACAATATAATAATTATAATACATGATATTATAATTATACATTTGCAGAAAATATGTATATCAACATATATATCAGTGGGAAAATATAGTTTTTAAACAACATATTTTTGGAAAAATAAAGTAAACCTACTCAGTGGTTAGAGCAGGGGTCGGGAACCTATGGCTCTAGAGCAGTGGTTCTTAAAGGGGAACATTATCACAATTTCAGAAGGGTTAAAACCATTAAAAATCAGTTCCCAGTGGCTTATTTTATTTTTCGAAGTTTTTTTCAAAATTTTACCCATCACGCAATATCCCTAAAAAAAGCTTCAAAGTGCCTGATTTTAACCATCGTTATATACACCCGTCCATTTTCCTGTGACGTCACACAGTGATGCCAACACAAACAAACATGGCGCATAGAACAGCAAGGTATAGTGACATTAGCTCGGATTCAGACTCGGATTTCAGCGGCTTAAGCGATTCAACAGTTTACGCATGTATTGAAACGGATGGTTGTAGTGTGGAGGCAGGTAGCGAAAACGAAATTGAAGAAGAAACTGAAGCTATTGAGCCGTATCGGTTTGAACCGTGTGCAAGCGAAACCCACGAAAACGACACGACAGCCAGCGACACGGGAGAAAGCGAGGACGAATTCGGCGATCGCCTTCTAACCAACGATTGGTATGTGTTTGTTTGGCATTAAAGGAAACTAACAACTATGAACTAGGTTTACAGCAGGGGTGCTCATTACGTCGATCGCGATCTACCGGTCGATCTCGGAGGGTGTGTCAGTCGATCACCAGCCAGGCATTAAAAAAATAGTCCTAAAAATGAGCGATCATAAATCTTCACTATGACGTCACTTTCGTCACTTGATTGACATTCACGGCACCCGAGGGTCTTCTGAGATGACGCTGGCCGCTGCCAGCTCATTAAAATTACCGACTGGAAGGCGAGAAACACTTTATTTCAACAGACTCTGGCGCCGTAGCTGTCATCAAAACTCCAAAGACCGACTGCACAGTTGCACAATAAAAGCTCTGCTTCATCCTGCCTGCGCTACCAAAATAAGAGTCTCAGAAAGCTGGCGTGCACAAGCTAGCAAGCTACGGAGTTTGCCGACAATGTATTTCTTCTAAAGTGTATACAAAGGAGTACGGAAGCTGGACAAATAAGATGCCAAAAACCAACCACTTTCATGTGGTATTGGACAGAAAGGAGGATTTTTTTTCTCCTCCATTCGAAAATGCGGACGTTATCATCACCACTGTCTGATTCCAATCAATGCAAGTCATCACAATCAGGTAATACACCAACTTATATTCTTGTCTTCATGAAAGAAATGAATCTATATGTGTTAAACATGCTTGTATTATCTTTAACCACCTTTAAGTTGTTTACAATATTAACTATATGTGTTAAACATGCTTGTATTATCTTTAACCACCTTTAAGTTGTTAACAATATTAACTATTTGTGTTAAACATGCTTGTAATATTTTTAACCACCTTTAACTTGTTAACAATATTAACTATATGTGTTAAACATGCTTGCATTATCTTTAAACACCTTTAACTTGTTAACAATATTAACTATATGTATTAAACCTACTTGTATTATCATTAAACACCTTTAATGTATTAACAATATTAACTATATGTGTTAAACATGCTTGCATTATCATTAAAGATCTTTAACTTGTTAACAAAAACATATATTTCTTAAATAAGTAAATATAAATTATATATATGAATGAGGTAGATCCCCACGACTTGATCAATTGAAAAGTAGCTCGCCTGCAGAAAAAGTGTGAGCACCCCTGGTTTACAGTATATGAAATACATTTGGCAACAACATGCACTTTGAGAGTGCAGACAGCCCAATTTTAATCAATTAATATATTCTGTAGACATACCCTCATCCGCTCTCTTTTCCCGAAAGCTGATCCGTCCAGTTTTGGAGTTGATGTCAGCAGGCCAGGGAAGCTAGGGTCGATATTCTTCTCTTGACCATCTTCGGTGAGCCAAGACATCCAGGGGGGTTTAGCTCGCTCGTCTGCGGGAACAAACTGCCGCCATTGCTTGCCGTGCTACCGAGGTCCTTTGTCCCTGAATTGCTCACACACTCCGGCATATTCAATGGGGGTCTGGCGGAAGATTTCTTTGACTTTATCGTTGGAAATGCATCTGCTTTGAGTGTCGCAGGATATCCACACATTCTTGCCATCTCTGTCGTAGCATAGCTTTCGTCGGTAAAGTGTGTGGAACAAACGTCCAATTTCTTGCCACTTTCGCATCTTTGGGCCACTGGTGCAACTTGAATCCGTCCCTGTTCGTGTTGTTACACCCTCTGACAACACACCCACGAGGCATGATGTCTCCAAGGTACGGAAAACAGTCGAAAAAACGGAAAATAACAGAGCTGATTTGACTCGGTGCTTGTAATGTGTTTGAGAAAATGGCGGATTGCTTCCCGATGTGAAAATATTTGTGTTACTTCACACTACATTTGCAGAAAAAGTGTCAAAACCTTTAAATAATATTTTTTATTTCATACATGTGTGGGGAAAAAAAAAAAAAAAAAAAAAAAAAAAGAGTATTTTTTTTCGGCAAATTATGTTTTTAAACAATATTTTTGAGGGAAAAGCCACATTATAACAACATTGGAAATGTTTTTGCTATAATTTTGAAGTTTGGATCAAGGAAACTTGACTAAATTCAGTGTGACTGACTGCTTACGGGCACAAATAACTATGCCCCATAAATTTTACCTAGCAACAAGTCTTTTTCACAGACAAAAAAATCCACTTTAAGTATTTTCTGCATTTTAATATTCTTTCTAATGGTCGCTTTCTGGCAAAATATTTGTTACTTCACACTACATTTGCAGAAAAAGTGTAAATACTTTTGAATGCCAGTAAATTGGGTCGAAACTATATTTTTCATTTGATACATGTGTGGGGGAAAAGAGTGAATATTTTTTGGGCAAATTGTTTTTTAAACAATATTTTTGAGGGAAAAGCCACATTATAACAAAATTGAAAATGTTTTTGCTATATTTTTTAAGTTTGGATCAAGGAATTTACCAAAATTCAGAGTGACTGACTGCTTACGGGCACAAATAATTATGCCCCATTAATTCTACCTAGCAACAAGTCTTTTTTCACAGAAAAAAAAAATCCACTTTAATTATTTTCTGCATTTTAGTATTGTTTGTAATGCTTGCTTTCTGGCAAAATATTTGTGTTACTTCACACTACATTTGCAGAAAAAGTGTCAATACTTTTGAATAATAATTTTAGTTAATATATGTGTGGGGAAAAGAGTAAATATTTTTTGGGCAAATTATGTTTTTTGAACAATATTTTTGAGGGAAAACCCACATTATAACAAAATTGAAAATGTTTTTGCTATATTTTTTAAGTTTGGATCAAGGAATTTACCAAAATTCAGAGTGACTGACTGCTTACGGGCACAAATAATTATGCCCCATAAATTCTACCTAGCAACAAGTCTTTTTCACAGACAAAAAAATCCACTTTAAATATTTTCTGCATGTTAATATTCTTTCTAATGGTCGCTTTCTGGCAAAATATTTGTTACTTCACACTACATTTGCAGAAAAAGTGTAAATACTTTTGAATGCCAGTAATTTGGGTCGAAACTATATTTTTCATTTGATACATGTGTGGGGAAAAGAGTGAATATTTTTTGGGCAAATTATGTTTTTTAAACAATATTTTTGAGGGAAAAGCCACATTATAACAACATTTAAAATGTTTTTGCTATATTTTTGAAGTTTGGATCAAGGAATTTACCAAAATTCAGAGTGACCGACTGCTTATGGGCACAAATAATTATGCCCCATAAATTCTACCTAGCAACAAGTCTTTTTTCACAGAAAAAAAAATCCACTTTAATTATTTTCTGCATTTTAATATTGTTTGTAATGCTTGCTTTCTGGCAAAATATTTGTGTTACTTCACACTACATTTGCAGAAAAAGTGTCAATACTTTTGAATAATAATTTTAGTTAATATATGTGTGGGGAAAAGAGTAAATATTTTTTGGGCAAATTATGTTTTTTGAACAATATTTTTGAGGGAAAACCCACATTATAACAAAATTGAAAATGTTTTTGCTATATTTTTTAAGTTTGGATCAAGGAATTTACCAAAATTCAGAGTGACTGACTGCTTACGGGCACAAATAATTATGCCCCATTAATTCTACCTAGCAACAAGTCTTTTTTCACAGAAAAAAAAAATCCACTTTAATTATTTTCTGCATTTTAATATTGTTTGTAATGCTTGCTTTCTGGCAAAATATTTGTGTTACTTCACACTACATTTGCAGAAAAAGTGTCAATACTTTTAAATAATATTTTTATTTCATACATGTGTGGGGAAAAGAGTCAACATTTTTTGGGCAAATTATGTTTTTTGAACAATATTTTTGAGGGAAAAGCCACATTATAACAAAATTGAAAATGTTTTTGCTATATTTTTGAAGTTTGGATCAAGGAATTTACCAAAATTCAGAGTGACTGACTGCTTACGGGCACAAATAATTATGCCCCATTAATTCTACCTAGCAACAAGTCTTTTTTCACAGAAAAAAAAAATCCACTTTAATTATTTTCTGCATTTTAGTATTGTTTGTAATGCTTGCTTTCTGGCAAAATAGTTGTGTTACTTCACACTACATTTGCATAAAAAGTGTCAATACTTTTAAATAATATTTTTATTTCATACATGTGTGGGGAAAAGAGTCAATATTTTTTGGGCAAATTATGTTTTTTGAACAATATTTTTGAGGGAAAACCCACATTATAACAAAATTGAAAATGTTTTTGCTATATTTTTGAAGTTTGGATCAAGGAATTTACCAACATTCAGAGTGACTGACTGCTTACGGGCACAAATAATTATGCCCCATTAATTCTACCTAGCAACAAGTCTTTTTTCACAGAAAAAAAAAATCCACTTTAATTATTTTCTGCATTTTAATATTGTTTGTAATGCTTGCTTTCTGGCAAAATAGTTGTGTTACTTCACACTACATTTGCAGAAAAAGTGTCAAAACTTTTAAATAATATGTTTTATTTCATACATGTGTGGGGAAAAAAAAAAGAGTATTTTTTTTTCGGCAAATTATGTTTTTAAACAATATTTTTGAAGGAAAAGCCACATTAAAACAACATTGGAATTGTTTTTGCTATATTTTTGAAGTTTGGATCAAGGAAACTTGACCAAAATTTAGTGTGACTGACTGCTTACGGGCACAAATAATTATGCCCCATAAATTCTACCTAGCAACAAGTCTTTTTCACAGACAAAAAAATCCACTTTAAGTATTTTCTGCATTTTAATATTCTTTCTAATGGTCGCTTTCTGGCAAAATATGTGTTACTTCACACTACATTTGCAGAAAAAGTGTAAATACTTTTGAATGCCAGTAATTTGGGTCGAAACTATATTTTTCATTTGATACATGTGTGGGGAAAAGAGTGAATATTTTTTGGGAAAATTATGTTTTTTAAACAATATTTTTGAGGGAAAAGCCACATTATAACAAAATTGAAAATGTTTTTGCTATATTTTTGAAGTTTGGATCAAGGAATTTACCAAAATTCAGAGTGACCGACTGCTTATGGGCACAAATAATTATGCCCCATTAATTCTACCTAGCAACAAGTCTTTTTTCACAGAAAAAAAAAATCCACTTTAATTATTTTCTGCATTTTAATATTGTTTGTAATGCTTGCTTTCTGGCAAAATATTTGTGTTACTTCACACTACATTTGCAGAAAAAGTGTCAATACTTTTAAATAATATTTTTATTTCATACATGTGTGGGGAAAAGAGTCAATATTTTTTGGGCAAATTATGTTTTTTGAACAATATTTTTGAGGGAAAAGCCACATTATAACAAAATTGAAAATGTTTTTGCTATATTTTTGAAGTTTGGATCAAGGAATTTACCAAAATTCAGAGTGACTGACTGCTTACGGGCACAAATAATTATGCCCCATTAATTCTACCTAGCAACAAGTCTTTTTTCACAGAAAAAAAAATCCACTTTAATTATTTTCTGCATTTTAGTATTGTTTGTAATGCTTGCTTTCTGGCAAAATATTTGTGTTACTTCACACTACATTTGCAGAAAAAGTGTCAATACTTTTGAATAATAATTTTAGTTAATATATGTGTGGGGAAAAGAGTAAATATTTTTTGGGCAAATTATGTTTTTTAAACAATATTTTTGAGGGGAAAGCCACATTATAACAACATTGGAAATGTTTTTGCTATATTTTTGAAGTTTGGATCAAGGAAACTTGACTAAATTCAGTGTGACTGACTGCTTACGGGCACAAATTAATTATGCCCCATAAATTCTACCTAGCAACAAGTCTTTTTTTACAGAAAAAAAACAAACTTTAAATATTTTCTGCATTTTAATATTGTTTGTAATGCTTGTTTTCGGGCAAAATATTTGTGTTACTTCACACTACATTTGCAGAAAAAGTGTCAATACTTTTAAATAATATTTTTTATTTCATACATGTGTGGGGAAAAAAAAAGAGTATTTTTTTTTCGGCAAATTATGTTTTTAAACAATATTTTTTGAGGGAAAAGCCACATTATAACAAAATTGAAAATGTTTTTGCTATATTTTTTAAGTTTGGATCAAGGAATTTACCAAAATTCAGAGTGACTGACTGCTTACGGGCACAAATAATTATGCCCCATTAATTCTACCTAGCAACAAGTCTTTTTTCACAGAAAAAAAAAATCCACTTTAATTATTTTCTGCATTTTAGTATTGTTTGTAATGCTTGCTTTCTGGCAAAATAGTTGTGTTACTTCACACTACATTTGCAGAAAAAGTGTCAATACTTTTAAATAATATTTTTTATTTCATACATGTGTGGGGGGAAAAAAAAGACTATTTTTTTTTCCGGCAAATTATGTTTTTAAACAATATTTTTGAGGGGAAAGCCACATTATAACAACATTGGAAATGTTTTTGCTATATTTTTGAAGTTTGGAACAAGGAAACTTGACTAAATTCAGTGTGACTGACTGCTTACGGGCACAAATAACTATGCCCCATAAATTCTACCTAGCAACAAGTATTTTTTTTTAGCAAAAAAGGCCACTTTTTAACAGCTTTCTAGCTTTTTCCTGTTCAATCAGGACCTCCTTAATTGCAGCTTGGCCTTCTAATGACTTGGATTGTGCTTAGAGGTATTTTGTGCACTTTTCCTCGGAGAGCAATACCCTGTCTTCTTGTTTGCCGGCTGCATCAGCGCTGGAAACAAGCGCATTGAGCAATTTCATGCTCTACCGTGAGTGCCGTCCCTGATGGTTGTTAATGCATTTAGAAAAAAAAACATCTTTCCATCACAGCCGCCCGTCGTGCTTCTTTTGGAATGCGCGCTCCTTCGTCACACCACACCTATACGAGAGATGAGTTTTATGATAGAAAAGGCTCGGTTTTTTTGGGGGGGAGTGGTGGCAGTCAACTCTGGCCCGCTGATTGCCGGAGGATTTTACAATTATTGGAGGGGTTAGGAGAGCTCAGCCCTTCAGGAAATCATTTCTCTCCGCTTCTCCCGGCATCAGATTGCTTTATGTCACCAAACAAAACAGCATTTAAGGGGACTTTTCGTGACATTGGGAGAGCCGATCTCATTTGATGCGCGTGGGAGTGAAGGTAAAGAAAAGCTTTTTTTTCTTAAAGTTATGAAAATGTTTGTCCACAAAACTCCAGCTGTTCACGCAGATTACAAAACAGTCGAAGCAGAACAAATCCACTCTAAGATTCTGACTATTAGAACAACATCTTGGATCTCACTGAGCGAGCAACTCCAGCTGTCATACTTGGGACAAAGTACGTTTAATATCATACCAAAACTAACCCTTATACACTTTATGTACAGACATCATTGTGTATACCACTTTTTCATCTTATTCATACATTTTAGACAATAGTGAGCATTTTGTTCGACATCAATTGACATCTGACACCACAAATACCATCCATCCATCCATCCATCTTCTTCCGCTTATCCGAGGTCGGGTCGCGGGGGCAGCAGCCTAAGCAGGGAAGCCCAGACTTCCCTCTCCCCAGCCACTTCGTCCAGCTCCTCCCGGGGGATCCCGAGGCGTTCCCAGGCCAGCCGGGAGAGATAGTCTTCCCAGCGTGTCCTGGGTCTTCCCCGTGGCCTCCTACCGGTCGGACGTGCCCGAAACACCTTCCTAGGGAGGCGTTCGGGTGGCATCCTGACCAGATGCCCGAACCACCTCATCTGGCTCCTCTCGATGTGGAGGAGCAGCGGCTTTACTTTGAGCTCCCCCCGGATGACAGAGCTTCTCACCCTATCTCTAAGGGAGAGACCCGCCACTCGGCGGAGGAAACTAATTTCGGCCGCTTGTACCCGTGATCTTGTCCTTTCGGTCATGACCCAAAGCTCATGACCATAGGTGAGGATGGGAACGTAGATCGACCGGTAAATCGAGAGCTTTGCCTTCCGGCTCAGCTCCTTCTTCACCACAACGGATTGATACAGCGTCCGCATTACTGAAGACGCCGCACCGATCCGCCTGTCGATCTCACGATCCACTCTTCCCCCACTCGTGAACAAGACTCCGAGGTACTTGAACTCCTCCACTTGGGGCAAGATCTCCTCCCCAACCCGGAGATGGCACTCCACCCTTTTCCGGGCGAGAACCATGGACTCGGACTTGGAGGTGCTGATTCTCATCCCAGTCGCTTTACACTCAGCTGCGAACCGATCCAGTGAGAGCTGAAGATCCTGGACAGATGAAGCCATCAGGACCACATCATCTGCAAAAAGCAGAGACCTAATCCTGCAGCCACCAAACCAGATCCCCTCAACGCCTTGACTGCGCCTAGAAATTCTGTCCATAAAAGTTATGAACAGAATCGGTGACATATTTATATATATATATATATAATAAAATATATATATATATATATATATATATATATATATATATATATATATATATAATTCACTGAAAGTCAAGTATTTCTTATATATATATATATATAAGAAATACTTGACTTTCAGTGAATTCTAGCTATATATATATATTTATTTTATTATATATATATATATATATATAATAAAATAAATATATATATAGCTAGAATTCACTGAAAGTCAAGTATTTCTTTTATATATATATATATATATATATATATATATATATATATATATATATATATATATATATATATATGAAATACTTGACTTGGTGGATTCTACCTGTAAATATACTCCTCCCCTCTTAGCCACGCCCCAACCACGCCCCCGCCCCGACCCGACCACGCCCCCCCGACCCCCACCTCCCGAAATCGGAGGTCTCAAGGTTGGCAAGTATGCCCCGCCCCAACCCCCTCCACATCCCACCCCCCGGGTTGTAAATAATGTAAATAATTCAATGTGTTGATTAACTTGTGTGATGACTGTATTATGATGATAGTATATATCTGTACCATGAATTGTACCACAAGTTGAAAAACTTATTCGGGTGTTACCATTTAGTGGTACGGAATATGTACTGCACTGTGCAATCTACTAATAAAAGTTTCAATCAATCAATAAATGCGCCTTATGGTCCAGAAAATACAGTATTTATTTGTTCCATTACTTTATTGGGTAGGCTCACTCTGATGATGTTTCCACTTGTCATGTCTGTGTGATCATGTTTTGTTTTAGTAATGTTCGGTTTAAATTTTGGACTTTTTGTGCACTTTTGTTTTGTTTTGTCACCATAGCAACCATTAGTTTCACCTGTCACATCACGCACCTGTTCCACGTTTGGACTCATTGTGCACTCTTGTCACCATAGCAACCATTAGTTTTCACCTGTCACGTCACGCACCTGTTTCACGTTTTGAGTCACGCACCTGCTTTCACTAATCATGTCCATAGTATTTAAGTTCATTCATTTTCTGTTGTTCGTCCTGACGACATCCCCGCATTTATGCTCCTGCACTCTCTCCACACCCTGATGACCCTTGCTACTCTTTTTTTCATGCCGGTTCCATGCCAAGTAAGTTTTTGTTTGTTAAGCCACAGTTAGTGTTTTGTTTAATTGTTCATAGTTTCTGCCAATGTGCAAGTTTTGTGTTTAAAGTCTAGTTTTGTACCTCCGCCCCTGTGCGCGCTTTTCGTTTATTCCTTTTTTGATAGTTTAAATAAATCATTAAATAAACCAGTCCAGTTCATTTGCACCACGGGAGAACAAACCAAGCCAAAGTCCAAGTCATGACAGATCAAAAAAGGAATAAACGAAAAGCGCGCACAGGGGCGGAGGTACAAAACTAGACTTTAAACACAAAACTTGCACATTGGCAGAAACTATGAACAATTAAACAAAACACTAACTGTGGCTTAACAAACAAAAACTTACTTGGCATGGAACCGGCATGAAAAAAAGAGTAGCAAGGGTCATCAGGGTGTGGAGAGAGTCCAGGAGCATAAATGCGGGGATGTCGTCAGGACGAACAACAGAAAATGAATGAACTTAAATACTATGGACATGATTAGTGAAAGCAGGTGCGTGACTCAAAACGTGAAACAGGTGCGTGACGGGACAGGTGAAAACTAATGGTTGCTATGGTGACAAGAGTGCACAATGAGTCCAAACGTGGAACAGGTGCGTGACGTGACAGGTGAAAACTAATGGTTGCTATGGTGACAAAACAAAACAAAAGTGCACAAAAAGTCCAAAATTTAAACCGAACATTACTAAAACCAAACATGATCACACAGACATGACACCACTTGAACAATGTATTTTTTTTTTCTGTATGCACTCTATTAAACTGAATTGATGATGCAAAAAACAAACAAAAAAAAACCACATTTAAAAGCCAAACAGAGCACCATATTGCTGACTTGCAGTCACTTCTCAGATACAATCCTACACTGCAATTATCAATAAATTAGTGCTGGCTGATATATTTCTTTCTTGTGTTGATGTTGTTGTCGTTGTTAAATTGCCTCGCCGTGAAGGCCGATGTCTTTTCCTTACAGAAGCAATAGGTGTGAAATAGGGCATTCACAGCTTGTATTGGCTCAAACGCTGTTGAAACAGACCTTTAGTAGTCAGGATGCAGAGAAAGTGTTCAAGGGCCTCGTAATGCCAGGGGACCGGCGCTTCATTAACTCCGGTAAGGGTCTCTGTTTTGGGAGGCAAGCTGGAGAACAAGGTGCTCTGGAAACGTGCACGCGTCTAATGAGGCGGAACGTTTCAGATAGATAAAGACTGCCGTGTGTGTGTGTGTGTGTGTGTGTTTGTGTGCGTGTGTGTGTTTGCGGCATAATCACCGCTCCCTGGGTAGTGACACAAAATAAGAAAGACGTGATAGAGAGGTCGAGGTTGTTTGTGTGCTGCTTTGTGTCAGCCACGCTTAGGCAGTACAAACCCCGTTTCCATATGAGTTGGGAAATTGTGTTAGATGTAAATATAAACGGAATACAATGATTTGCAAATTTCAACCCATATTCAGTTGAATATGCTACAAAGACAACATATTTGATGTTCGAACTGATAAACATTTTTGTTGTTGTTGCAAATAATCATTAACTTTAGAATTTTAATGCCAGCAACACGTGACAAAGAAGTTGGGAAAGGTGGCAATAAATACTGAAAAAGTTGAGGAATGCTCATCAAAGACTTATTTGGAACATCCCACAGGTGAACAGGCAAATTGGGAACAGGCGGGTGCCTGTCATGTCTGTGTACCGTATTTTCCGCACTATAAGGCGCACCGGATTATTAGCCGCACCTTCAATGAATTACATATTTCATAACTTTGTCCACCAATAAGCCGCCCCGGATTATAAGCCGCGCCTACGCTGCGCTAAAGGGAATGTCAAAAAAACAGTCAGATAGTTCAGTCAAACTTTAATAATATATTAAAAACCAGCGTTCTAACAACTCTGTCCCAAAATGTACGCAAATGTGCAATCACAAACATAGTAAAATTCAAAATGGTGTAGAGCAATAGCAACATAATGTTGCTCGAACGTTAATGTCACAACACACAAAATAAACATAGCGCTCACCTTCTGAAGTTATTCTTCATTCGTAAATCCTTCGAATTCTTCGTCTTCGGTGTCCGAATTGAAAAGTTGCGCAAGCGTGGTATCCAAAATGGCCGGTTCCGTCTCGTCGAAGTCATCGGAGTCAGTGTCGCTGTTGTTCTGCGAATCCTGCCTTCCGGAAAGCTCGGACCACAGTTGTGACCGAAATATCTGCCCAGGCATTTACGATCCACTGGCAAATGTTGGCGTATGTCGTCCGGCGCTGTCTGCCCGTCTTAGTGAAGGTGTGTTCGCCTTCGGAGCTGTGTGAAAAAAGCCACCCGGCCTCTTCGCGTAAACTTCCCTTAACCACTCGCTCATCTTTTCTTCATCCATCCATCCCTTCGAGTTAGCTTTTATGATGACGCCGGCTGGAAAGGTCTCTTTTGGCAAGGTCTTCCTTTTGAATATCACCATGGGTGGAAGTTAGCATGGCAAGCTAGAACCACATTGAAGGATGACTTCTCATTCCCTGTGGTGCGAATATTCACCGTACGTGCTCCCGTTCCACAGTGCGGTTCACAGGAATATCAGTTGCTGTGAAATACGGTAGTAATCCGTGTGCGGATGGAGAGATTGCGTCTTTTTATGAACCGGATCCTTGTCGCTTAGTAGGAGCCATTTTGTGGTCTTTACAGATGTAAACAGGAAATGAAACGTACGGTGATATCCGCGCGTTTTTTCTTCTTCTTCCGGGGGCGGGTGGTTGCTTACAGTAGAAGAAGAAGCGCTTCCTGTTCTATGGGGGCGGGTGCTTTCCTTGGCGGTTGCTTGCGTAGAAGAAGAAGCGCTTCCTGTTCTACCGGGAAAAAAGATGGCGGCTGTTTACCGAAGTTGCGAGATCGAAACTTTATGAAAATGAATCGTAATAAAGCGCACCGGGTTATAAGGCGCACTGTCAGCTTTTGAGAAAATGTGTGGTTTTTAGGTGCGCCTTATAGTGCGGAAAATACGGTAATCATGTTTTGTTTTAGTCATGTTTTTAGTTATTGGACTCTTTAGTTTCTGGCTTTTCACTCCCTTGTCTTGTTTCCATGATTACCCATTAGTTTCACCTGTTCCACGTTTTGGACTCATTGTGCACTCTTGTTTGTCACCATAGCAACCCATTAGTTTTCACCTGTCACGTCACACGCCTGTTTCACGTTTTGAGTCACACACCTGTTTTCGTTAATCATGTCTGTAGTATTTAAGTTCATAGATTTCAGTTTGTCTTTCTGGTGACATCCCACAATTATGCTCTACACACTCTTCATCCTCTTAGATCCTGCTTCATGTCCCATGCCAAAGTAAGTTTTTGTTCCATGTTTATAGTCTTTTTGGTTTCACAGTTTGTTCTCCGCCATTGTGCGCGCCTTTTGTTTACTTCCTTTTTTTGATCAAATTAAAAAAATATGTTCTCACATTAGTTTTCACCTGTCACGCCACGCGCCTGTTTCACGTTTTGAGTCACACACCTGTTTTCGTTAATCATGTCTGTAGTATTTAAGTTCAGTTTGTACGGACAACTGACGGAAGGACAACGCACCCAAGGGGGGGCAGAAGAAGCGGTATAAAGATAACCTCAAAATCCATCTGAGGAAATGCTGCTTCAACCTCAACACCTGGGAGGAGACTGCCCACCAGAGGGTTTTGTGGAGCAGGATGGTCCATGAAGGCACAGCACGGTTAGAAAAGGACCTCCACCGTGCCGCGGGAACCAAGAGGCAACAAAGAAAGGAGAGATCCACTACCAAAACAGCTCCTCAGACCACCACCACAACCACCACTACTACCACGACAATCACGCACATATGCCCCCACTGCAATAGAGTCTGTGGATCACGGATTGGCCTACACAGCCACCTGAGGACCCACAGATGACTAGACTCACCAACAGGAGGACTATCATACTCGCGTCGAGTGATCGCCAATGAAAAAAAATGATGATTTAAGTTCAGTGTTTTCAGTTTGTCTTTCTGGTGACATCCCCACCTACTCAGTGGTTAGAGTGTCCGTCCTGAGATCGGTAGGTTGGGAGTTCAAATCCCGGTCATACCAAAGACTATAAAAATGGGACCCATTACCTCCATGCTTGGCACTCAGCATCAAGGGTTGGAATTGGGGGTTAAATCACCAAAATGATTCCCGGGCGCAGCCACCGCTGCTGCCCACTGCTCCCCTCACCTCCCAGGGGGTGATCAAGGGTGATGGGTCAAATGCAGAGAATAATTTCGCCACACCTAGTGTGTGTGTGACAATCATTGGTACTTTAACTTTAACTTTACTTTAACTTTAGTTTTAATGCAACATACTTTTACTTTTACTTGAGTATATTTATAGAGAAGAAACGCTACTTTTACTCCGCTACTTTTATCTACATTCAGCTCGCTACTCGCTACTAATTTTGATCGATCTGTTAATGCACGCTTTGTTTGTTTTGGTCTGTCAGACAGACCTCCATAGTGCCTGCGTTTCAACAAATACAGTCACTGGTGACGTTCACTCCGTTCCACCAATCAGATGCAGTCACTGGTGACGTTGGACCAATCAAACAGAGCCAGGGGGTCACATGACCTGACTTAAACAAGTTGAAAAACTTATTGGGGTGTTACCATTTAGTGGTCAATTGTACGGAATATGTACTGTACTGTGCAATCTACTAATAAAAGTTCCAATCAATCAATCAAAAGTGTGAAGGAAAAAAGACCATTTTTTATTTCAACCGTACACCCCGTCAAAAGCCTAAAGACTGACTGCACAGTTCCTGTCTTCACAATAAAAGTGCCGCTCCATCGCGCCTGCGCTTTCAAAATAAGAGTCTCCGAAAGCCTGCGCTAACAAGCTAGCAAGCTACGGAGTTTGCCGCCAATGTATTTCTTGTAAAGTGTATAAAAACGAATATGGAAGCTGGACAAATAAGATGCCAAAAACCAACCACTTTCATGTGGTATTAGACAGAAAGGAGGAACTTTTTTTCTCCTCCATTTGAAAACGTGGACGTTATCATCACTACTGTCTGATTCCAATCAATGCAAGTCATCAGAATCAGGTAATACACCAACTTATATTCTTGTCTTCATGAAAGAAAGGAATCTATATGTGTTAAACATGCATGTATATTCATTAAAACACTATTAACATGTAAACAAAAACGGCAAAAAAAATAAATATAAATTATATACTGTATATATCTATGTATATATATATATATATATATATATATATATATATATATATATATATATATATATATATATATATATATATATATATATATATATATATATATGAATATATATATGATATGTGTGTGTATGTTACTCATCAGTTACTCAGCACTTGAGTAGTTTTTTTACAACATACTTTTTACTTTTACTCAAGTAAATATTTGGGTGACTACTCCTTACTTTTACTTGAGTAATAAATCTCTAAAGTAACAGTACTCTTACTTGAGTACAATTTCTGGCTACTCTACCCACCTCTGGTTATTGGACTCTTTAGTTTCTGGCTTTTCACTCCCTTGTCTTGTTTCCATGATTACCCATTAGTTTCACCTGTTTCACGTTTGGACTCATTGTGCACTCTTGTTTGTCACCATAGCAACCCATTAGTTTTCACCTGTCACGTCACGCGCCTGTTTCACGTTTTGAGTCACACACCTGTTTTCGTTAATCATGTCTGTAGTATTTAAGTTCAGTGTTTTCAGTTTGTCTTTCTGGTGACATCCCACATTTATGCTTCTGCACACTCTCCACACACCCTTTAAGACCCTTGCTGCTATTTTTTCATGTCCATCGTTCACACTGCTCCTTTTTGTCCATGCCAAGTAAGTTTTGTTTATTATTGCCACAGTTAGTGTTTTTTGTTGTTCATAGTTTTTGCCTTTGTGCAAGTATTTGGTTTCATAGTTTGTTCTCCGCCATTGTGCGCGCCTTTTGTTTACTTCCTGTTTTTGTAGTTTAAATCAAAAATGTACCTTCATTCCCGTCTCGCCCGAGCCAACTTTCCGTTGCCTTCGAGAAAAACTAAACCCCAGGACCAAGTCATGACAGTGCCATGATTGGGTATAAAAGTAGATTCCATGAAATGCTCAGTCATTCACAAACAAGGATGGGGCGAGGGTCACCACTTTGTCAACAAATGCGTGAGCAAATTGTTGAACAGTTTAAGAAAAACCTTTCTCAACCAGCTATTGCAAGGAATTTAGGGATTTCACCATCTACGGTCTGTAATATCATCAAAGGGTTCAGAAAATCTGGAGAAATCACTGCACGTAGGCAGCTAAGCCCGTGACCTTCGATCCCTCAGGCTGTACTGCATCAACAAGCGACATCAGTGTGTAAAGGAAATCACCACATGGGCTCAGGAACACTTCAGAAACCCACTGTCAGTAACTACAGTTGGTCGCTACATCTGTAAGTGCAAGTTAAAACTCTCCTATGCAAGGCGAAAACCGTTTATCAACAACACCCAGAAACGCCGTCTGCTTTGCTGGGCCTGAGCTCATCTAAAATGGACTGATACAAAGTGGATAAGTGTTCTGTGGTCTGACGAGTCCACATTTCAAATTGTTTTTGGAAACTGTGGACGTCGTGTCCTCCGGACCAAAGAGGAAAAGAACCATCCGGATTGTTATAGGCGCAAAGTTGAAAAGCCAGCATGTGTGATGGTAAGGGGGTGTATTAGTGCCCAAGACATGGGTAACTTACACATCTGTGAAGGCGCCATTAATGCTGAAAGGTACATACAGGTTTTGAAGCAACATATGTTGCCATCCAAGCAACGCTACCATGGACGCCCCTGCTTATTTCAGCAAGACAATGCCAAGCCACATGTTACATCAACGTGGCTTCATAGTAAAAGAGTGCGGGTACTAGACTGGCCTGCCTGTAGTCCAGACCTGTCTCCCATTGAAAATGTGTGGCGCATTATGAAGCCTAAAATAGCACAACGGAGACCCCCGGACTGTTGAACAACTTAAGCTGTACATCAAGCAAGAATGGGAAAGAATTCCACCTGAGAAGCTTAAAAAATGTGTCTCCTCAGTTCCCAAACGTTTACTGAGTGTTGTTAAAAGGAAAGGCCATGTAATTTCCCCTAATTGGGTTAAAAATATTTTTTGCAAACCAGAAATTATAGTCTGTGCTGTCAAGAACTCGGCAGAGTAACCGTGTAATACTCATCCATATCAGTAGGTGGCAGCAGGTAGCTAATTGCTTTGTAGATGTCAGGAAAACATAGTTTGTCGTGATCACAATATGCAGACGACAGCGGGAGGCAGAGTGCAGGTAAAAATGTATCTAATGCTTAAATCAAAAATATACAGAAAGGTATTGAAGCTTAGGGACGGCTGAGCAAAACCGAACTAAGCCGGAATTGGCTGAAAAGTAAACAAAAACAGAATGCTGGACGACAGCAAAGACTTACAGCGTGTGGAGCAGACGGCGTCCACAAAGTACCGATTTAGGAGGGTTCCAAAACTGGTATTCTGATTTTGGAGTCTACCAAAACTAGTATTCTGATTTTGGAGTCTACCAAAATTGGTATTTTAGTTTAGAGTGTACTAAAAGTGGTATTCTGATTTAGAACTCTACCAAAACTGGTATTCTGATTTAGAAGTCTACCAAAACTGGTATTCTGTTGTAGGAGTCACCCAAAACAGGTATTATTTTTAAAAGTGAACCAAAATTGGTATACCGTTGAAAGTGTACCAAAATTGGTATTCTGGTTTTGAAGTGTATCAAAAGTGGTAATCCGGTTTCGAAGTGTACCACAACTGGTATTCATATTTAGGAGTTTACTAAAGCTGGTACCCAGATTTAGGAGTCTACAAAAGCTGGTACCCAGATTTAGGATCTACAAAAGCTGGTACCCAGATTTAGGAGGGTACCAAAACTGGTATTCTGATTTTGAAGTCTACCAAAACTAGTATTCTGATTTTGGAGTCTACCAAAATTGGTATTTTAGTTTAGAGTGTACTAAAAGTGGTATTCTGATTTAGAAGTCTACCAAAACTGGTATTCTGATTTAGAAGTCTACCAAAACTGGTATTCTGTTGTAGGAGTCACCCAAAACAGGTATTATTTTTAAAAGTGAACCAAAATTGGGATACCGTTGAAAGTGTACCAAAATTGGTATTCTGGTTTTGAAGTGTATCAAAAGTGGTAATCTGGTTTCGAAGTGTACCACAACTGGTATTCAGATTTAGGAGTCTACAAAAGCTGGTACCCAGATTTAGGAGTCTACAAAAAGCTGGTACCCAGATTTAGGAGGGTACCAAAACTGGTATTCTGATTTTGAAGTCTACCAAAACTAGTATTCTGATTTTGGAGTCTACCAAAATTGGTATTTTAGTTTAGAGTGTACTAAAAGTTGTATTCTGATTTAGAAGTCTACCAAAACTGGTATTCTGATTTAGAAGTCTACCAAAACTGGTATTCTGTTGTAGGAGTCACCCAAAACAGGTATTATTTTAAAAAGTGAACCAAAATTGGTATACCGTTGAAAGTGTAACAAAATTGGTATTCTGGTTTTGAAGTGTATCAAAAGTGGTAATCTGGTTTCGAAGTGTACCACAACTGGTATTCAGATTTAGGAGTCTACAAAAGCTGGTACCCAGATTTAGGAGGGTACCAAAACTGGTATTCTGATTTTGAAGTCTACCAAAACTAGTATTCTGATTTTGGAGTCTACCAAAATTGGTATTTTAGTTTAGAGTGTACTAAAAGTGGTATTCTGATTTAGAAGTCTACCAAAACTGGTATTCTGATTTAGAAGTCTACCAAAACAGGTATTCTCTTGTAGGAGTCACCCAAAACAGGTATTATTTTTAAAAGTGAACCAAAATTGGTTTACTGTTGAAAGTGTACCAAAATTGGTATTCTGGTTTTGAAGTGTATCAAAAGTGGTAATCTGGTTTCGAAGTGTACCACAACTGGTATTCAGATTTAGGAGTCTACAAAAGCTGGTACCCAGATTTAGGAGTCTACAAAAGCTGGTAACCAGATTTAGGAGGGTACCAAAACTGGTATTCTGATTTTGAAGTCTACCAAAACTAGTATTCTGATTTTGGAGTCTACCAAAATTGGTATTTTAGTTTAGAGTGTACTAAAAATGGTATTCTGATTTAGAAGTCTACCAAAACTGGTATTCTGATTTAGAAGTCTACCAAAACTGGTATTCTGTTGTAGGAGTCACCCAAAACAAGTATTATTTTTAAAAGTGAACCAAAATTGGTATTCTGGTTTTGAAGTGTATCAAAAGTGGTAATCCGGTTTCGAAGTGTACCACAACTGGTATTCAGATTTAGGAGTCTACAAAAGCTGGTACCCAGATTTAGGAGTCTACAAAAGCTGGTACCCAGATTTAGGAGGGTACCAAAACTGGTATTCTGATTTTGAAGTCTACCAAAACTACTATTCTGATTTGGGAGTCTACCAAAATTGGTATTTTAGTTTAGAGTGTACTAAAAGTGGTATTCTGATTTAGAAGTCTACCAAAACTGGTATTCTGATTTAGAAGTCTACCAAAACTGGTATTCTGTTGTAGGAGTCACCCAAAACAGGTATTATTTTTAAAAGTGAACCAAAATTGGTATTCTGGTTTTAAAGTGTATCAAAAATGGTAATCTGGTTTCGAAGTGTACCACAACTGGTATTCAGATTTAGGAGTCTACAAAAGCTGGTACCCAGATTTAGGAGTCTACAAAAGCTGGTACCCAGATTTAGGAGGGTACCAAAACTGGTATTCTGATTTTGAAGTCTACCAAAACTAGTATTCTGATTTGGGAGTCTACCAAAATTGGTATTTTAGTTTAGAGTGTACTAAAAGTGGTATTCTGATTTAGAAGTCTACCAAAACTGGTATT
Source organism: Nerophis lumbriciformis (assembly GCF_033978685.3). Classification (NCBI taxonomy): domain Eukaryota; kingdom Metazoa; phylum Chordata; class Actinopteri; order Syngnathiformes; family Syngnathidae; genus Nerophis; species Nerophis lumbriciformis. The sequence goes on along the minus strand of NC_084552.2, from coordinate 5,063,377 downwards.
CTGATTTAGAAGTCTACCAAAACTGGTATTCTGTTGTAGGAGTCACCCAAAACAGGTATTATTTTAAAAAGTGAACCAAAATTGGTATACCGTTGAAAGTGTACCAAAATTGGTATTCTGGTTTTGAAGTGTATCAAAAGTGGTAATCCGGTTTCGAAGTGTACCACACTGGTATTCAGATTTAGGAGTCTACAAAAGCTGGTACCTAGATTTAGGAGTCTACAAATGCCCATACCCAAATTTAGGAGGGTACCAAAACTGGTATTCTGATTTTGAAGTCTACCAAAACTAGTATTCTGATTTTGGAGTCTATCACAATTGGTATTTTGATTTAGAGTGTACTAAAAGTGGTATTCTGATTTAGAAGTCTACCAAAACTGGTATTCTGATTTAGAAGTCTACCAAAACTGGTATTCTGTTGTAGGAGTCACCCAAAACAGGTATTATTTTTAAAAGTGAACCAAAATTGGTATACCGTTGAAAGTGTACAAACATTGGTATCCTGGTTTTGAAGTGTATCAAAAGTGGTAATCTGGTTTCGAAGTGTACCACAACTGGTATTCAGATTTAGGAGTCTACAAAAGCTGGTACCTAGATTTAGGAGTCTACAAATGCCCATACCCAAATTTAGGAGGGTACCAAAACTGGTATTCTGATTTTGAAGTCTACCAAAACTAGTATTCTGATTTTGGAGTCTACCAAAATTGGTATTTTAGTTTAGAGTGTACTAAAAGTGGTATTCTGATTTAGAAGTCTACCAAAACTGGTATTCTGATTTAGAAGTCTACCAAAACTGGTATTCTGTTGTAGGAGTCACCCAAAACAGGTATTATTTTTAAAAGTGAACCAAAATTGGTATACCGTTGAAAGTGTACCAAAATTGGTATTCTGGTTTTGAAGTGTATCAAAAGTGGTAATCCGGTTTCGAAGTGTACCACAACTGGTATTCAGATTTAGGAGTTTACTAAAGCTGGTACCCAGATTTAGGAATCTACAAAAGCTGGTACCCAGATTTAGGAGTCTACAAAAGCTGGTACCCAGATTTAGGAGGGTACCAAAACTGGTATTCTGATTTTGAAGTCTACCAAAACTAGTATTCTGATTTTGGAGTCTACCAAAATTGGTATTTTAGTTTAGAGTGTACTAAAAGTGGTATTCTGATTTAGAAGTCTACCAAAACTGGTATTCTGATTTAGAAGTCTACCAAAACTGGTATTCTGTTGTAGGAGTCACCCAAAACAGGTATTATTTTAAAAAGTGAACCAAAATTGGTATACCGTTGAAAGTGTACCAAAATTGGTATTCTGGTTTTGAAGTGTATCAAAAGTGGTAATCCGGTTTCGAAGTGTACCACACTGGTATTCAGATTTAGGAGTCTACAAAAGCTGGTACCTAGATTTAGGAGTCTACAAATGCCCATACCCAAATTTAGGAGGGTACCAAAACTGGTATTCTGATTTTGAAGTCTACCAAAACTAGTATTCTGATTTTGGAGTCTATCACAATTGGTATTTTGATTTAGAGTGTACTAAAAGTGGTATTCTGATTTAGAAGTCTACCAAAACTGGTATTCTGATTTAGAAGTCTACCAAAACTGGTATTCTGTTGTAGGAGTCACCCAAAACAGGTATTATTTTTAAAAGTGAACCAAAATTGGTATACCGTTGAAAGTGTACAAACATTGGTATCCTGGTTTTGAAGTGTATCAAAAGTGGTAATCTGGTTTCGAAGTGTACCACAACTGGTATTCAGATTTAGGAGTCTACAAAAGCTGGTACCTAGATTTAGGAGTCTACAAATGCCCATACCCAAATTTAGGAGGGTACCAAAACTGGTATTCTGATTTTGAAGTCTACCAAAACTAGTATTCTGATTTTGGAGTCTACCAAAATTGGTATTTTAGTTTAGAGTGTACTAAAAGTGGTATTCTGATTTAGAAGTCTACCAAAACTGGTATTCTGATTTAGAAGTCTACCAAAACTGGTATTCTGTTGTAGGAGTCACCCAAAACAGGTATTATTTTTAAAAGTGAACCAAAATTGGTATACCGTTGAAAGTGTACCAAAATTGGTATTCTGGTTTTGAAGTGTATCAAAAGTGGTAATCCGGTTTCGAAGTGTACCACAACTGGTATTCAGATTTAGGAGTTTACTAAAGCTGGTACCCAGATTTAGGAATCTACAAAAGCTGGTACCCAGATTTAGGAGTCTACAAAAGCTGGTACCCAGATTTAGGAGGGTACCAAAACTGGTATTCTGATTTTAAAGTCTACCAAAACTAGTATTCTGATTTTGGAGTCTACCAAAATTGGTATTTTAGTTTAGAGTGTACTAAAAGTGGTATTCTGATTTAGAAGTCTACCAAAACTGGTATTCTGATTTAGAAGTCTACCAAAACTGGTATTCTGTTGGAGGAGTCACCCAAAACAGGTATTATTTTTAAAAGTGAACCAAAATTGGTATACCGTTGAAAGTGTACTAAAATTGGTATTCTGGTTTTGAAGTGTATCAAAAGTGGTAATCTGGTTTCAAAGTGTACCACAACTGGTATTCAGATTTAGGAGTCTACAAAAGCTGGTACCCAGATTTAGGAGTCTACAAAAGCTGGTACCCAGATTTAGGAGGGTACCAAAACTGGTATTCTGATTTTGAAGTCTACCAAAACTAGTATTCTGATTTTGGAGTCTACCAAAATTGGTATTTTAGTTTAGAGTGTACTAAAAATGGTATTCTGATTTAGAAGTCTACCAAAACTGGTATTTTGATTTAGAAGTCTACCAAAACTGGTATTCTGTTGTAGGAGTCACCCAAAACAGGTATTATTTTTAAAAGTGAACCAAAATTGGTATACCGTTGAAAGTGTACCAAAATTGGTATTCTGGTTTTGAAGTGTATCAAAAATGGTAATCTGGTTTCGAAGTGTACCACAACTGGTATTCAGATTTAGGAGTCTACAAAAGCTGGTACCCAGATTTAGGAGTCTACAAAAGCTGGTACCCAGATTTAGGAGGGTACCAAAACTGGTATTCTGATTTTGAAGTCTACCAAAACTAGTATTCTGATTTTGGAGTCTACCAAAATTGGTATTTTAGTTTAGAGTGTACTAAAAGTGGTATTCTGATTTAGAAGTCTACCAAAACTGGTATTCTGATTTAGAAGTATACCAAAACTGGTATTCTGTTGTAGGAGTCACCCAAAACAGGTATTATTTTTTAAAGTGAACCAAAATTGGTATTCTGGTTTTGAAGTGTATCAAAAGTGGTAATCCGGTTTCAAAGTATACCACAACTGGTTTTCAGATTTAGGAGTCTACAAAAGCTGGTACCCAGATTTAGGAGTCTACAAAAGCTGGTACCCAGATTTTGGAGGGTACCAAAACTGGTATTCTGATTTTGAAGTCTACCAAAACTAGTATTGTGATTTTGGAGTCTACCAAAATTGGTATTTTAGTTTAGAGTGTACTAAAAGTGGTATTCTGATTTAGAAGTCTACCAAAACTGGTATTCTGATTTAGAAGTCTACCAAAACTGGTATTCTGTTGTAGGAGTCACCCAAAACAGGTATTATTTTTAAAAGTGAACCAAAATTGGTATACTGTTGAAAGTGTACCAAAATTGGTATTCTGGTTTTGAAGTGTATCAAAAGTGGTAATCTGGTTTCGAAGTGTACCACAACTGGTATTCAGATTTAGAAGTCTGCAAAAGCTGGTACCCAGATTTAGGAGTCTACAAATGCTGGTACCCAGATTTAGGAGGGTACCAAAACTGGTATTCTGATTTTGAAGTCTACCAAAACTAGTATTCTGATTTTGGAGTCTACCAAAAGTGGTATTTTAGTTTATAGTGTACTAAAAGTGGTATGTTGATTTAGAAGTCTACCAAAACTGGTATTCTGATTTAGAAGTCTACCAAAACTGGTATTCTGTTGTAGGAGTCTTCCAAAACAGGTATTATTTTTAAAAGTGAACCAAAATTGGTATACCGTTGAAAGTGTACCAAAATTGGTATTCTGGTTTTGAAGTGTATCAAAAGTGGTAATCCGTTTTCGAAGTGTACCACAACTGGTATTCAGATTTAGGAGTCTACAAAAGCTGGTACCCAGATTTAGGAGTCTACAAAAGCTGGTATCCAGATTTAGGAGGGTACCAAAACTGGTATTCTGATTTTGAAGTCTACCAAAACTAGTATTCTGATTTTGGAGTCTACCAAAATTGGTATTTTAGTTTAGAGTGTACTAAAAGTGGTAATCTGATTTAGAAGTCTACCAAAACTGGTATTCTGATTTAGAAGTCTACCAAAACTGGTATTCTGTTGTAGGAGTCACCCAAAACAGGTATTATTTTTAAAAGTGAACCAAAATTGGTATCCTGGTTTTGAAGTGTATCAAAAGTGGTAATCCGGTTTCGAAGTGTGCCACACTGGTATTCAGAATTAGGAGTCTACAAAAACTGGTACCCAGATTTAGGAGTCTACAAATTCTGGTACCCAGATTTAGGAGGGTACCAAAACTGGTATTCTGATTTTGAAGTCTACCAAAACTAGTATTCTGATTTTGGAGTCGAACCAAAATTGGTATTCTGTTGTAGGAGTCACCCAAAACAGGTATTATTTTTAAAAGTGAACCAAAATTGGTATCCTGGTTTTGAAGTGTATCAAAAGTGGTAATCTGGTTTCGAAGTGTACCACAACTGGTATTCAGATTTAGGAGTCTACAAAAGCTGGTACCCAGATTTAGGAGTCTACAAAAGCTGGTACCCAGATTTAGGAGGGTACCAAAACTGGTATTCTGATTTTGAAGTCTACCAAAACTAGTATTGTGATTTTGGAGTCTACCAAAATTGGTATTTTAGTTTAGAGTGTACTAAAAGTGGTATTCTGATTTAGAAGTCTACCAAAACTGGTATTCTGATTTAGAAGTCTACCAAAACTGGTATTCTGTTGTAGGAGTCACCCAAAACAGGTATTATTTTTAAAAGTGAACCAAAATTGGTATTCTGGTTTTGAAGTGTATCAAAAGTGGTAATCCGGTTTCGAAGTGTGCCACACTGGTATTCAGATTTAGCAGTCTACAAAAGCTGGTACCCAGATTTAGGAGTCTACAAATTCTGGTACCCAGATTTAGGAGGGTACCAAAACTGGTATTCTGATTTTGAAGTCTACCAAAACTAGTATTCTGATTTTGGAGTCAAACCAAAACTGGTATTTTAGTTTAGAGTGTACTAAAAGTGGTATTCTGATTTAGAAGTCTACCAAAACTGGTATTCTGTTGTAGGAGTCACCCAAAACAGGTATTATTTTTAAAAGTGAACCAAAATTGGTATACCGTTGAAAGTGTACCAAAATTGGTATCCTGGTTTTGAAGTGTATCAAAAGTGGTAATCTGGTTTCGAAGTGTACCACAACTGGTACTCAGATTTAGGAGTCTACAAAAGCTGGTACCCAGATTTAGGAGTCTACAAAAGCTGGTACCCAGATTTAGGAGTCTACAAAAGCTGGTACCCAGATTTAGGAGGGTACCAAAACTGGTATTCTGATTTTGAAGTCTACCAAAACTAGTATTCTGATTTTGGAGTCTACTAAAATTGGTATTTTAGTTTAGAGTGTACTAAAAGTGGTATTCTGATTTAGAAGTCTACCAAAACTGGTATTCTGATTTAGAAGTCTACCAAAACTGGTATTCTGTTGTAGGAGTCACCCAAAACAGGTAATATTTTAAAAAGTGAACCAAAATTGGTATACCGTTGAAAGAGTAACAAAATTGGTATTCTGGTTTTGAAGTGTATCAAAAGTGGTAATCTGGTTTCGAAGTGTACCACAACTGGTATTCAGATTTAGGAGTCTACAAATGCTGGTACCCAGATTTAGGAGGGTACCAAAACTGGTATTCTGATTTTGAAGTCTACCAAAACTAGTATTCTGATTTTGGAGTCTACCAAAATTGGTATTTTAGAGTGTACTAAAAGTGGTATTCTGATTTAGAAGTCTACCAAAACTGGTATTCTGATTTAGAAGTCTACCAAAACTGGTATTCTGTTGTAGGAGTCACCCAAAACAGGTATTATTTTTAAAAGTGAACCAAAATTGGTATTCTGGTTTTGAAGTGTATCAAAAGTGGTAATCCGGTTTCGAAGTGTGCCACACTGGTATTCAGATTTAGGAGTCTACAAAAGCTGGTACCCAGATTTAGGAGTCTACAAATTCTGGTACCCAGATTTAGGAGGGTACCAAAACTGGTATTCTGATTTTGAAGTCTACCAAAACTAGTATTCTGATTTTGGAGTCAAACCAAAACTGGTATTTTAGTTTAGAGTGTACTAAAAGTGGTATTCTGATTTAGAAGTCTACCAAAACTGGTATTCTGATTTAGAAGTCTACCAAAACTGGTATTCTGTTGTAGGAGTCACCCAAAACAGGTATTATTTTAAAAAGTGAACCAAAATTGGTATACCGTTGAAAGTGTACCAAAATTGGTATTCTGGTTTTGAAGTGTATCAAAAGTGGTAATCTGGTTTCGAAGTGTACCACAACTGGTATTCAGATTTAGGAGTCTACAAAAGCTGGTACCCAGATTTAGGAATCTACAAAAGCTGGTACCCAGATTTAGGAGGGTACCAAAACTGGTATTCTGATTTTGAAGTCTACCAAAACTAGTATTCTGATTTTGGAGTCTACCAAAATTGGTATTTTAGTTTAGAGTGTACTAAAAGTGGTATTCTGATTTAGAAGTCTACCAAAACTGGTATTCTGATTTAGAAGTCTACCAAAACTGGTATTCTGTTGTAGGAGTCACCCAAAACAGGTATTATTTTTAAAAGTGAACCAAAATTGGTATTCTGGTTTTGAAGTGTATCAAAAGTGGTAATCCGGTTTCGAAGTGTGCCACACTGGTATTCAGATTTAGCAGTCTACAAAAGCTGGTACCCAGATTTAGGAGTCTACAAATTCTGGTACCCAGATTTAGGAGGGTACCAAAACTGGTATTCTGATTTTGAAGTCTACCAAAACTAGTATTCTGATTTTGGAGTCAAACCAAAACTGGTATTTTAGTTTAGAGTGTACTAAAAGTGGTATTCTGATTTAGAAGTCTACCAAAACTGGTATTCTGTTGTAGGAGTCACCCAAAACAGGTATTATTTTTAAAAGTGAACCAAAATTGGTATACCGTTGAAAGTGTACCAAAATTGGTATCCTGGTTTTGAAGTGTATCAAAAGTGGTAATCTGGTTTCGAAGTGTACCACAACTGGTACTCAGATTTAGGAGTTTACAAAAGCTGGTACCCAGATTTAGGAGTCTACAAAAGCTGGTACCCAGATTTAGGAGTCTACAAAAGCTGGTACCCAGATTTAGGAGGGTACCAAAACTGGTATTCTGATTTTGAAGTCTACCAAAACTAGTATTCTGATTTTGGAGTCTACTAAAATTGGTATTTTAGTTTAGAGTGTACTAAAAGTGGTATTCTGATTTAGAAGTCTACCAAAACTGGTATTCTGATTTAGAAGTCTACCAAAACTGGTATTCTGTTGTAGGAGTCACCCAAAACAGGTAATATTTTAAAAAGTGAACCAAAATTGGTATACCGTTGAAAGAGTAACAAAATTGGTATTCTGGTTTTGAAGTGTATCAAAAGTGGTAATCTGGTTTCGAAGTGTACCACAACTGGTATTCAGATTTAGGAGTCTACAAATGCTGGTACCCAGATTTAGGAGGGTACCAAAACTGGTATTCTGATTTTGAAGTCTACCAAAACTAGTATTCTGATTTTGGAGTCTACCAAAATTGGTATTTTAGAGTGTACTAAAAGTGGTATTCTGATTTAGAAGTCTACCAAAACTGGTATTCTGATTTAGAAGTCTACCAAAACTGGTATTCTGTTGTAGGAGTCACCCAAAACAGGTATTATTTTTAAAAGTGAACCAAAATTGGTATTCTGGTTTTGAAGTGTATCAAAAGTGGTAATCCGGTTTCGAAGTGTGCCACACTGGTATTCAGATTTAGGAGTCTACAAAAGCTGGTACCCAGATTTAGGAGTCTACAAATTCTGGTACCCAGATTTAGGAGGGTACCAAAACTGGTATTCTGATTTTGAAGTCTACCAAAACTAGTATTCTGATTTTGGAGTCAAACCAAAACTGGTATTTTAGTTTAGAGTGTACTAAAAGTGGTATTCTGATTTAGAAGTCTACCAAAACTGGTATTCTGATTTAGAAGTCTACCAAAACTGGTATTCTGTTGTAGGAGTCACCCAAAACAGGTATTATTTTAAAAAGTGAACCAAAATTGGTATACCGTTGAAAGTGTACCAAAATTGGTATTCTGGTTTTGAAGTGTATCAAAAGTGGTAATCTGGTTTCGAAGTGTACCACAACTGGTATTCAGATTTAGGAGTCTACAAAAGCTGGTACCCAGATTTAGGAGTCTACAAAAGCTGGTACCCAGATTTAGGAGTCTACAAAAGCTGGTACCCAGATTTAGGAGTCTACAAAAGCTGGTACCCAGATTTAGGAGGGTACCAAAACTGGTATTCTGATTTTGAAGTCTACCAAAACTAGTATTCTGATTTTGGAGTCTACCAAAATTGGTATTTTAGTTTAGAGTGTACTAAAAGTGGTATTCTGATTTAGAAGTCTACCAAAACTGGTATTCTGATTTAGAAGTCTACCAAAACTGGTATTCTGTTGTAGGAGTCACCCAAAACAGGTATTATTTTTAAAAGTTAACCAAAATTGGTATACCGTTGAAAGTGTACCAAAATTGGTATTCTGGTTTTGAAGTGTATCAAAAGTGGTAATCTGGTTTCAAAGTGTACCGCAACTGGTATTCAGATTTAGGAGTCTACAAAAGCTGGTACCCAGATTTAGGAGTCTACAAAAGCTGGTACCCAGATTTAGGAGGGTACCAAAACTGGTATTCTGATTTTGAAGTCTACCAAAACTAGTATTCTGATTTTGGAGTCTACCAAAATTGGTATTTTAGTTTAGAGTGTACTAAAACTGGTATTCTGATTTAGAAGTCTACCAAAACTGGTATTCTGATTTAGAAGTCTACCAAAACTGGTATTCTGTTGTAGGAGTCACCCAAAACAGGTATTATTTTTAAAAGTGAACCAAAATTGGTATACCGTTGAAAGTGTACCAAAATTGGTATTCTGGTTTTGAAGTGTATCAAAAGTGGTAATCTGGTTTCGAAGTGTACCACAACTGGTATTCAGATTTAGGAGTCTACAAAAGCTGGTACCCAGATTTAGGAGGGTACCAAAACTGGTATTCTGATTTTGAAGTCTACCAAAACTAGTATTCTGATTTTGGAGTCTACCAAAATTGGTATTTTAGTTTAGAGTGTACTAAAAGTGGTATTCTGATTTAGAAGTCTACCAAAACTGGTATTCTGATTTAGAAGTCTACCAAAACAGGTATTCTCTTGTAGGAGTCACCCAAAACAGGTATTATTTTTAAAAGTGAACCAAAATTGGTTTACTGTTGAAAGTGTACCAAAATTGGTATTCTGGTTTTGAAGTGTATCAAAAGTGGTAATCTGGTTTCGAAGTGTACCACAACTGGTATTCAGATTTAGGAGTCTACAAAAGCTGGTAACCAGATTTAGGAGGGTACCAAAACTGGTATTCTGATTTTGAAGTCTACCAAAACTAGTATTCTGATTTTGGAGTCTACCAAAATTGGTATTTTAGTTTAGAGTGTACTAAAAATGGTAATCTGATTTAGAAGTCTACCAAAACTGGTATTCTGATTTAGAAGTCTACCAAAACTGGTATTCTGTTGTAGGAGTCACCCAAAACAAGTATTATTTTTAAAAGTGAACCAAAATTGGTATTCTGGTTTTGAAGTGTATCAAAAGTGGTAATCCGGTTTCGAAGTGTACCACACTGGTATTCAGATTTAGGAGTCAACAAAAGCTGGTACCCAGATTTAGGAGTCTACAAATTCTGGTACCCAGATTTAGGAGGGTACCGAAACTGGTATTCTGATTTTGAAGTCTACCAAAACTAGTATTCTGATTTTGGAGTCTACCAAAATTGGTATTTTAGTTTAGAGTGTACTAAAAGTGGTATTCTGATTTAGAAGTCTACCAAAACTGGTATTCTGATTTAGAAGTCTACCAAAACTGGTATTCTGTTGTAGGAGTCACCCAAAACAGGTATTATTTTAAAAAGTGAACCAAAATTGGTATACCGTTGAATGTGTACCAAAATTGGTATTCTGGTTTTGAAGTGTATCAAAAGTGGTAATCTGGTTTCGAAGTGTACCACAACTGGTATTCAGATTTAGGAGTCTACAAAAGCTGGTAACCAGATTTAGGAGGGTACCAAAACTGGTATTCAGATTTAGGATGGTATCAAACCGGTTTGTGATTAAATGTAGCTCTGCACTAGTAGTGTATGTACAGTAGCGTACAGTAGCAATGGAATGCGTGTCGTTCTCATGTTACAATGGGAGTAGAAGCAGATCAAGTGTGGAATATTGTCATTGGTGTGGAATAAGAAAAGGTATGTAACTGCCTGAAATATAGGAGAAAGACGCCTGTGCCATGAAAACCTTCACTTTGTATGTGCCACAGCGAGTGTGAGCCGAGTACAAAAAATTGGCTGAATAAAATATTTCCCAAGGGCCCCTGGGCTTGGCGCATTGCTGGGAGAACGCCCGAAGCGTCTTTTCAACAACGCCCGGAGAGAGAGCGGAGAGCTCATGAAAGGATGAATTTTCATCCGCGTTTTTGACTCGGCTCTTTTGACGCCGATACAGCGGGAGCTCGCGGGGACGACGTGGCAGACGCCGCAGCTCGGGGGCCTGTCGGTTGTCTGCCCTTTTTTCATTACCGCCGATCCACGACACGGATTCGTAAATAACGCGAGGGGGGTGAAAA
>NC_084552.2:5030000-5047500 GCF_033978685.3 Nerophis lumbriciformis | reverse complement strand
AAAGCTCCAGTAAATGTTAGCTGAGTGTCCTTGAGATCAAGGTGCAAGGAGTGTGTGTGTGTGTGTGTGTGTGTGCGCACAATGGCTCACCTCCCTAAAATGCTATGCAAATTATTAAATGGAGGAAGGGTTGGAGTCATGTTTTAGTGCCTGAAATGACCAAAAAAAGAGGTTGTTTACGGTTTGACAGCATGTTATTAAGTTTCTATAGCTACATAAAAATAGACAGTGAACCCTCCATAGGCGAACGACACATAAATTATACAATATGGCGTTGAATTATTTGCAAATAATTGCAACAACATACAGGTAAAAGCCAGTAAATTAGAATATTTTGAAAAACTTGATTTATTTCAGTAATTGCATTCAAAAGGTGTAACTTGTACATTATATTTATTCATTGCACACAGACTGATGCATTCAAATGTTTATTTCATTTAATTTTGATGATTTGAAGTGGCAACAAATGAAAATCCAAAATTCCGTGTGTCACAGAATTAGAATATTACTTAAGGCTAATACAAAAAAGGGATTTTTAGAAATGTTGGCCAACTGAAAAGTATGAAAATGAAAAATATGAGCATGTACAATACTCAATACTTGGTTGGAGCTCCTTTTGCCTCAATTACTGCGTTAATGCGGCGTGGCATGGAGTCGATGAGTTTCTGGCACTGCTCAGGTGTTATGAGAGCCCAGGTTGCTCTGATAGTGGCCTTCAACTCTTCTGCGTTTTTGGGTCTGGCATTCTGCATCTTCCTTTTCACAATACCCCACAGATTTTCTATGGGGCTAAGGTCAGGGGAGTTGGCGGGCCAATTTAGAACAGAAATACCATGGTCCGTAAACCAGGCACGGGTAGATTTTGCGCTGTGTGCAGGCGCCAAGTCCTGTTGGAACTTGAAATCTCCATCTCCATAGAGCAGGTCAGCAGCAGGAAGCATGAAGTGCTCTAAAACTTGCTGGTAGACGGCTGCGTTGACCCTGGATCTCAGGAAACAGAGTGGACCGACACCAGCAGATGACATGGCACCCAAAACCATCACCCAACCATGCAAATTTTGCATTTCCTTTGGAAATCCAGGTCCCAGAGTCTGGAGGAAGACAGGAGAGGCACAGGATCCACGTTGCCTGAAGTCTAGTGTAAAGTTTCCACCATCAGTGATGGTTTGGGGTGCCATGTCATCTGCTGGTGTCGGTCCACTCTGTTTCCTGAGATCCAGGGTCAACGCAGCCGTCTACCAGCAAGTTTTAGAGCACTTCATGCTTCCTGCTGCTGACCTGCTCTATGGAGATGGAGATTTCAAGTTCCAACAGGACTTGGCGCCTGCACACAGCGTAAAATCTACCCGTGCCTGGTTTACGGACCATGGTATTTCTGTTCTAAATTGGCCCGCCAACTCCCCTGACCTTAGCCCCATAGAAAATCTGTGGGGTATTGTGAAAAGGAAGATGCAGAATGCCAGACCCAAAAACGCAGAAGAGTTGAAGGCCACTATCAGAGCAACCTGGGCTCTCATAACACCTGAGCAGTGCCAGAAACTCATCGACTCCATGCCACGCCGCATTAACGCAGTAATTGAGGCAAAAGGAGCTCCAACCAAGTATTGAGTATTGTACATGCTCATATTTTTCATTTTCATACTTTTCAGTTGGCCAACATTTCTAAAAATCCCTTTTTTGTATTAGCCTTAAGTAATATTCTAATTTTGTGACACACGGAATTTTGGATTTTCATTTGTTGCCACTTCAAATCATCAAAATTAAATGAAATAAACATTTGAATGCATCAGTCTGTGTGCAATGAATAAATATAATGTACAAGTTACACCTTTTGAATGCAATTACTGAAATAAATCAAGTTTTTCAAAATATTCTAATTTACTGGCTTTTACCTGTATGTCAGTGTTTTTCACCACTAGTGTACCATGAGATATTGTTTGGTGTGCTGTGGGAAATTATGTAATTTCCCCTAATTCGGTTAAAAATATTTTTTGCAAACCAGTAAATAGTCTGTGCTTTCAAGAGCTCGGCAGAATAACCGTGTAATACTCATCCATATCAGTAGGTGGCAGCAGGTAGCTAATTGCTTTGTAGATGTCGGGAACATGGTTTGTCGTGACCACAATATGCAAACGACAGCGGGAGGCAGCGTGCAGGTAAAAAGGTATCTAATGTCATGACTTGGTCCTGGGGTTTAGTTTTTCTAGAAGGCAACGGAAAGTTGGCTCGGGCGAGACGGGAATGTGAGAACATATTTTTTTTAATTTTATCAAAAAAAGGAAGTAAACAAAAGGCGCGCACAATGGCGGAGAACAAACTACGAAACCAAAAAGACTATAAACATGGAACAAAAACTTACTTTGGCATGGGACATGAAGCAGGATCTAAGAGGATGAAGAGTGTGTAGAGCATAATTGTGGGATGTCACCAGAAAGACAAACTGAAAACTATGAACTTAAATACTACAGACATGATTAACGAAAACACGTGCGTGACTCAAAACGTGAAACAAGTGCGTGACGTGACAGGTGAAAACTAATGGGTTGCTATGGTGACAAACAAGAGTGCACAATGATTCCAAACCTGGAACAGGTGAGACTAATGGGTAATCATGGAAACAAGACAAGGGAGTGAAAAGCCAGAAACTAAAGAGTCCAATAACTAAACAAAACATGACTAAAACAAAACATGATTACACAGACATGACATCTAATGCTTAAACTAAAATTAAACAAAAAGGCATTGAAGCTTAGGGATGGCTGAGCAAACATCAAACTAAAACAAAAGTAAACACAAACAGAATGCTGGACGACAGCAAAGACTTACAGCGTGTGGAGCAGACAGCATCCACAAAGTACATCCGTACATGACAATCAACACCAAAATAGGAGCGCAAGACAAGAACTAAAACACTACACAGGAAAACACCAAAAAACTCAAAATAAGTCACGGTGTGATGTGACAGGTGGTGACAGTACACCTACTTTGAGACAAGAGCTATAGTGATGCATGCTTGGTTATTGGATTAAAAAAATATTTTTTGCAAACCGGTAATTATAGTCTGTGCTATCAAGAGCTCGGCAGAGTAACCGTGTAATACTCATCCATATCAGTAGGTGGCAGCAGGTAGCTAATTGCTTTGTAGATGTCGGGAACATGGTTTGTCCTGATCACAATATGCAGACGACAGCGGGAGGCAGCGTGCAGGTAAAAAGGTATCTAATGTCATGACTTGGTCCTGGGGTTTAGTTTTTCTAGAAGGCAACGGAAAGTTGGCTCGGGCGAGACGGGAATGTGAGAACATATTTTTTTAATTTCATCAAAAAAAGGAAGTAAACAAAAGGCGCGCACAATGGCGGAGAACAAACTATGAAACCAAAAAGACTATAAACATGGAACAAAAACTTACTTTGGCATGGTACATGAAGCAGGATCTAAGAGGATGAAGAGTGTGTAGAGCATAATTGTGGGATGTCACCAGAAAGACAAACTGAAAACTATGAACTTAAATACTACAGACATGATTAACGAAAACAGGTGCGTGACTCAAAACGTGAAACAAGTGCGTGACGTGACAGGTGAAAACTAATGGGTTGCTATGGTGACAAACAAGAGTGCACAATGAGTCCAAACGTGGAACAGGTGAGACTAATGGGTAATCATGGAAACAAGACAAGGGAGTGAAAAGCCAGAAACTAAAGAGTCCAATAACTAAACAAAACATGACTAAAACGAAACATGGTTACACAGACATGACATCTAATGCTTAAACTAAAATTAAACAAAAAGGCATTGAAGCTTAGGGATGGCTGAGCAAACACCAAACTAAAACAAAAGTAAACACAAACAGAATGCTGGACGACAGCAAAGACTTACAGCGTGTGGAGCAGACGGCGTCCACAAAGTACATCCGTACATGACAATCAACACCAAAATAGGAGCGGAAGACAAGAACTAAAACACTACACAGGAAAACACCAAAAAACTCAAAATAAGTCACGGTGTGATGTGACAGGTGGTGACAGTACACCTACTTTGAGACAAGAGCTATAGTGATGCATGCTTGGTTATTGGGTTAAAAATATTTTTTTGCAAACCGGTAATTATAGTCTGTGCTGTCAAGAGCTCGGCAGAGTAACCGTGTAATACTCATCCATATCAGCAGGTGGCAGCAGGTAGCTAATTGCTTTGTAGATGTCGGGAACATGGTTTGTCGTGACCACAATATGCAAACGACAGCAGGAGGCAGCGTGCAGGTAAAAAGGTATCTAATGTCATGACTTGGTCCTGGGGTTTAGTTTTTCTAGAAGGCAACGGAAAGTTGGCTCGGGCGAGACGGGAATGTGAGAACATATTTTTTTTAATTTTATCAAAAAAAGGAAGTAAACAAAAGGCGCGCACAATGGCGGAGAACAAACTATGAAACCAAAAAGACTATAAATATGGAACAAAAACTTACTTTGGCATGGGACATGAAGCAGGATCTAAGAGGATGAAGAGTGTGTAGAGCATAATTGTGGGATGTCACCAGAAAGACAAACTGAAAACTATGAACTTCAATACTACAGACATGATTAACGAAAACAGGTGCGTGACTCAAAACGTGAAACAAGTGCGTGACGTGACAGGTGAAAACTAATGGGTTGCTATGGTGACAAACAAGAGTGCACAATGAGTCCAAACGTGGAACAGGTGAAACTAATGGGTAATCATGGAAACAAGACAAGGGAGTGAAAAGACAGAAACTAAAGAGTCCAATAACTAAACAAAACATGACTAAAACAAAACATGATTACACAGACATGACATCTAATGCTTAAACTAAAATTAAACAAAAAGGCATTGAAGCTTAGGGATGGCTGCGCAAACACCAAACTAAAACAAAAGTGAACACAAACAGAATGCTGGACGACAGCAAAGACTTACAGCGTGTGGAGCAGACGGCGTCCACAAAGTACATCCGTACATGACAATCAACACCAAAATAAGAGCGGAAGACAAGAACTAAAACACTACACAGGAAAACACCCAAAAACTCAAAATAAGTCACGGTGTGATGTAACAGGTGGTGACAGTACACCTACTTTGAGACAAGAGCTATAGTGATGCATGCTTGGTTATTGGGTTAAAAATATTTTTTTGCAAACCGGTAATTATAGTCTGTGCTGTCAAGAGCTCGGCAGAGTAACCGTGTAATACTCATCCATATCAGTAGGTGGCAGCAGGTAGCTAATTGCTTTGTAGATGTCGGGAACATGGTTTGTCGTGACCACAATATGCAGACGACAGCGGGAGGCAGCGTGCAGGTAAAAAGGTATCTAATGTCATGACTTGGTCCTGGGGTTTAGTTTTTCTAGAAGGCAACGGAAAGTTGGCTCGGGCGAGACGGGAATGTGAGAACATATTTTTTTTAATTTTATCAAAAAAAGGAAGTAAACAAAAGGCGCGCACAATGGCGGAGAACAAACTACGAAACCAAAAAGACTATAAACATGGAACAAAAACTTACTTTGGCATGGGACATGAAGCAGGATCTAAGAGGATGAAGAGTGTGTAGAGCATAATTGTGGGATGTCACCAGAAAGACAAACTGAAAACTATGAACTTAAATACTACAGACATGATTAACGAAAACAGGTGCGTGACTCAAAACGTGAAACAAGTGCGTGGCGTGACAGGTGAAAACTAATGGGTTGCTATGGTGACAAACAAGAGTGCACAATGAGTCCAAACGTGGAACAGGTGAAACTAATGGGTAATCATGGAAACAAGACAAGGGAGTGAAAAGCCAGAAACTAAAGAGGCCAATAACTAAACAAAACATGACTAAAACAAAACATGATTACACAGACATGACATCTAATGCTTAAACTCAAATTAAACAAAAAGGCATTGAAGCTTAGGGATGGCTGAGCAAACACCAAACTAAAACAAAAGTAAACACAAACAGAATGCTGGACGACAGCAAAGACTTACAGAGTGTGGAGCAGACGGCGTCCACAAAGTACATCCGTACATGACAATCAACACCAAAATAGGAGCGCAAGACAAGAACTAAAACACTACACAGGAAAACACCAAAAAACTCAAAATAAGTC
The DNA here is from genome assembly GCF_033978685.3 of Nerophis lumbriciformis. NCBI lineage: Eukaryota > Metazoa > Chordata > Actinopteri > Syngnathiformes > Syngnathidae > Nerophis > Nerophis lumbriciformis. Next base: position 5,041,402 of record NC_084552.2, on the reverse strand, counting down.
AGGGTGTGATGTGACAGGTGGTGACAGTACACCTACTTTGAGACAAGAGCTATAGTGATGCATGCTTGGTTATTGGATTAAAAAAATATTTTTTGCAAACCGGTAATTATAGTCTGTGCTATCAAGAGCTCGGCAGAGTAACCGTGTAATACTCATCCATATCAGTAGGTGGCAGCAGGTAGCTAATTGCTTTGTAGATGTCGGGAACATGGTTTGTCGTGATCACAATATGCAAACGACAGCGAGAGGCAGCGTGCAGGTAAAAAGGTATCTAATGTCATGACTTGGTCCTGGGGTTTAGTTTTTCTAGAAGGCAACGGAAAGTTGGCTCGGGCGAGACGGGAATGTGAGAACATATTTTTTTTAATTTTATCAAAAAAAGGAAGTAAACAAAAGGCGCGCACAATGGCGGAGAACAAACTACGAAACCAAAAAGACTATAAACATGGAACAAAAACTTACTTTGGCATGGGACATGAAGCAGGATCTAAGAGGATGAAGAGTGTGTAGAGCATAATTGTGGGATGTCACCAGAAAGACAAACTGAAAACTATGAACTTAAATACTACAGACATGATTAACGAAAACAGGTGCGTGACTCAAAACGTGAAACAAGTGCGTGACGTGACAGGTGAAAACTAATGGGTTGCTATGGTGACAAACAAGAGTGCACAATGAGTCCAAACGTGGAACAGGTGAAACTAATGGGTAATCATGGAAACAAGACAAGGGAGTGAAAAGCCAGAAACTAAAGAGTCCAATAACTAAACAAAACATGACTAAAACAAAACATGATTACACAGACATGACATCTAATGCTTAAACTAAAATTAAACAAAAAGGCATTGAAGATTAGGGATGGCTGCGCAAACACCAAACTAAAACAAAAGTGAACACAAACAGAATGCTGGACGACAGCAAAGACTTACAGCGTGTGGAGCAAACGGCGTCCACAAAGTGCATCCGTACAAGAACTAAAACACTACACAGGAAAACGCCAAAAAACTCAAAATAAGTCACGGTGTGATGTGACAGGTGGCGACAGTACACCTACTTTGAGACAAGAGCTATAGTGATGCATGCTTGGTTATTGGGTTAAAAATATTTTTTGCAAACCGGTAGTTATAGTCTGTGCTGTCAAGAGCTCGGCAGAGTAACCGTGTAATACTCATCCATATCAGTAGGTGGCAGCAGGTAGCTAATTGCTTTGTAGATGTCGGGAACATGGTTTGTCGTGACCACAATATGCAAACGACAGCGGGAGGCAGCGTGCAGGTAAAAAGGTATCTAATGTCATGACTTGGTCCTGGGGTTTAGTTTTTCTAGAAGGCAACGGAAAGTTGGCTCGGGCGAGACAGGAATGTGAGAACATATTTTTTTAAATTTTATCAAAAAAAGGAAGTAAACAAAAGGCGCGCACAATGGCGGAGAACAAACTACGAAACCAAAAAGACTATAAACATGGAACAAAAACTTACTTTGGCATGGGACATGAAGCAGGATCTAAGAGGATGAAGAGTGTGTAGAGCATAATTGTGGGATGTCACCAGAAAGACAAACTGAAAACTATGAACTTAAATACTACAGACATGATTAACGAAAACAAGTGCGTGACGTGACAGGTGAAAACTAATGGGTTGCTATGGTGACAAACAAGAGTGCACAATGAGTCCAAACGTGGAACAGGTGAGACTAATGGGTAATCATGGAAACAAGACAAGGGAGTGAAAAGCCAGAAACTAAAGAGTCCAATAACTAAACAAAACATGACTAAAACAAAACATGATTACACAGACATGACATCTAATGCTTAAACTAAAATTAAACAAAAAGGCATTGAAGCTTAGGGATGGCTGAGCAAACACCAAACTAAAACAAAAGTAAACACATTATTTTGGTTGTATTTTTTATTTGTGTTATATCACATCGGAATTAACTTAGAATTTCATGGCTGCAACACGTGCCAAAGTAGTTGGGGAAAAGGCATGTTGCCTCATTATTCACATAAAGTTCTATGCTTCAATTCAATTAGAAGGAGATGGCATCGTTTGGTGTTTTCAGAGAAAACAATGCTCTAAAAGTACAAGATGAATCTTCTTGCTTACACACACACTTACACACACACACACACACACACACACACACACACACACACACACACAATACGACAAGGCTGCGGGGCACTGGAAGACTAATCAGGCAGTCAGCACATGCACACAGGCAGATAAATGAAATATATTGCAAGTGTTGCTATATAAAAATGTCACCATCTCTGCATCTATCTGCCCTTTAGCACCTGGCACCTACAGTGTGTGTGTGTGTGTGTGTGTGTGTGTGTGTGTGTGTGTGTGTGTGGTGACAGGAGGCTGTGTTTATCCCATGATCCCTCTAAGGGCAAACGTGCTAAACATAGATTGCACTCCCCATGTAATCTAAGAGGGCATCGACGCCAACCTGCATGGAAGCGTGCGCTCACACACACACACACACACACACACACACACACACACACACACACACACACACACACACACACACACACACACACACACACACACACACACACAAAGACACAGTGGCCTTCAGCAGCAAGAAATCTCCAGTGTGAACCTTTAAACTCGTTAGACACACACACACACACACACACACACACACACACACACACACACACACACACACGTAATTGTTACCTACTTGAGACCTCCGAAAAATGCCTACCTCTTTAGGACCACCCTTTCTAGAAATATAAAGATTTGCATTTACAACATTAATAATATATACATACTATGCAAATATAAAAAAGCTTGTTGTGAAAAATGAGTTGGAATTTCACAAGAAAAAGGTCACAATTTCACAAGAAAAAGTTCGTATTTTGTCAGTATTATAACAAAAGTCATAATTTTACTCAAAAAAATGTCACTATTTTACAAGAACAACAAAAAATTGGCAATGTTGTGATAAGTCAGAATTGTGAATGACAAATGTCACCATGTTGCATTAAAAAGTAATAGTTTTTCATCAAAATGTAATAATTTTACGAGAAAATATTGCAATATTACAGAAACAGAAAGAATATGAGAAATTGTTCCCAATTGTATAAGAAAAAAAATAATGCCTACCTCTTTAGTACCACCCTTTCTAGAAATATAAAGATTTGCATTTACAACATTAATAATATATACATACTATGCAAATATAAAAAAACTTGTTGTGAAAAATGAACTGGAATTTCACAAGAAAAAGGTCACAATTTCACAAGAAAAACTTCGAATTTTGTCAGTATTATAACAAAAGTCATACTTTTACTCAAAAAATGTCACTATTTTACAAAAACAACAAAAAATTGGCAATATTGTGATAAGTCAGAATTGTGACTGACAAATGTCACCATTTTGCATTAAAAAGTAATAGTTTTACATCAAAATGTAATAATTTTACGAGAAAATATTGCAATATTACAGAAACAGAAAGAATATGAGAAATTGTTCCCAATTTTATAAGAAAAAAAATAATGCCTACCTCTTTAGGACCACCCTTTCTAGAAATATAAAGGTTTGTATTTACAACATTAATAATATATACATACTATGCAAATATAAAAAAGCTTGTTGCGAAAAATGAATTGGAATTTCACAAGAAAAATGTCACAATTTCACAAGAAAAACTTCAAATGTTGTCAGTATTATAATAAAAGTCGTCATTTTACTCAACGCAAGTCAAAATTTTACAACAACAAACGAAACATTTGTGGAATAATATGATAAATGTTGGAATTTTACTCGATAACAGTCGCAATTTTACAAGAAAAGCTTAACATTTTGGCAATTTTATGAAAAGAGTAGTAATTATACTCGATAAAAAGTCACGACTTTATAAGAAAACTTTAACATTTTGGCAATATTATAATAATAATCGGAATTTTACTTGGCGAAATGACGACAAGTCATAATTTTACTCAAAAAATGTCACTATTTTACAAGAACAACAAAAAATTGGCAATGTTGTCATAAGTCAAAATTGTGAATGACAAATGTCACCATGTTGCATTAAAAAGTAATAGTTTGACATCAAAATGTAATAATTTTACGAGAAAATATTGCAATGTTACAGAAACAGAAAGAATATGAGAAATTGTTCCCAATTTTATAAGAAACAAAATAATGCCTACCTCTTTAGGACCACCCTTTCTAGAAATATAAAGATTTGTTTTTACAAAATTAATAATATATACATACTATGCAAATATAAAAAAGCTTGTTGTGAAAAATGAATTGGAATTTCACAAGAAAAAAGTCACAATTTCACAAGAAAAACTTCAAATTTTGTCAGTATTATAACAAAAGTCGTCATTTTACTCAATACAAATCAAAATTTTACAACGAAAAATGGAACATTTGTGCAATATTATGATAAAAGTTGGAATTTTACTCAATAACAGTCGCAATTTTACAAGAAAAGCTTAACATTTTGGCAATTTTATGAAAAGAGTCGGAATTTCACTCGACAAAAAGTCACGACTTTATAAGAAAACTTAAAAATGTTGGCAATATTATAATAATAATCGGAATTTTACTTGGCGAAATGACAAGTCATAATTTTACTCAAAAAATGTCACTATTTTACAAGAACAACAAAAAATTGGCAATATTGTGATAAGTCAGAATTGTGAATGACAAATGTCACCATGTTGCATTAAAAAGTAATAGTTTGACATCAAAATGTAATAATTTTACGAGAAAATATTGCAATGTTACAGAAACAGAAAGAATATGAGAAATTGTTCCCAATTTTATAAGAAACAAAATAATGCCTACCTCTTTAGGACCACCCTTTCTAGAAATATAAAGATTTGTTTTTACAAAATTAATAATATATACATACTATGCAAATATAAAAAAGCTTGTTGTGAAAAATGAATTGGAATTTCACAAGAAAAAAGTCACAATTTCACAAGAAAAACTTCAAATTTTGTCAGTATTATAACAAAAGTCGTCATTTTACTCAATACAAATCAAAATTTTACAACGAAAAATGGAACATTTGTGCAATATTATGATAAAAGTTGGAATTTTACTCAATAACAGTCGCAATTTTACAAGAAAAGCTTAACATTTTGGCAATTTTATGAAAAGAGTCGGAATTTCACTCGACAAAAAGTCACGACTTTATAAGAAAACTTAAAAATGTTGGCAATATTATAATAATAATCGGAATTTTACTTGGCGAAATGACGACAAGTCATAATTTTACTCAAAAAATGTCACTATTTTACAAGAACAACAAAAAATTGGCAATATTGTGATAAGTCAGAATTGTGAATGACAAATGTCACCATGTTGCATTAAAAAGTAATAGTTTTACATCAAAATGTAATAATTTTACGAGAAAATATTGCAATATTACAGAAACAGAAAGAATATCAGAAATTGTTCCCAATTTTATAAGAAAAAAAATAATGCCTACCTCTTTAGGACCACCCTTTCTAGAAATATAAAGATTTGCATTTACAACATTAATAATATATACATACTATGCAAATATAAAAAAGCTTGTTGTAAAAAATGAACCGGAATTTCACAAGAAAAAGGTCACAATTTCACAAGAAAAACTTCGAATTTTGTCATTATTATAACAAAAGTCGTCATTTTACTCAACGCAAGTCAAAATTTTACAACAAAAAACGGAACATTTGTGGAATAATATGATAAAAGTTGGAATTTTACTCAATAACAGTCGCAATTTTACAAGAAAAGCTTAACATTTTGGTAATTTTATGAAAAGAGTCGTAATTATACTCGATAAAAAGTCACGACTTTATAAGAAAACTTTAACATTTTGGCAATATTATAATGATCGGAATTTTTTTGGCAAAATGATGACAAAAGTCATAATTTTACTACAAAAATGTCACTATTTTACAACAACAACAAAAAATTGACAATATTGTGATAAGTCAGAATTGTGAATGACAAATGTCACCATTTTGCATTAAAAAGTAATAGTTTGACATTAAACTGTAATAATTTTACGAGAAAACATTGCAATATTACAGAAAGAATATGAGAAATTGTTCCCAATTGTATAAGAAAAAAAAAAAGCCTACCTCTTTAGTACCACCCTTTCTAGAAATATAAAGATTTGCATTTACAACATTAATAATATATACATACTGTGCAAATATAAAAAAGCTTGTTGTGAAAAATGAACCGGAATTTCACAAGAAAAAGGTCACAATTTCACAAGAAAAACTTCAAATTTTGTCAGTATTATAACAAAATTCGTCATTTTACTCAACACAAGTCAAAATTTTACAACGAAAAACGGAACATTTGTGCAATGTTATGATAAAAGTTGGAATTTTACTCGATAACAGTCGCAATTTTACAAGAAAAGCTTAACATTTTGGCAATTTTATGAAAAGAGTCGTAATTTCACTCGACAAAAAGTCACGACTTTATAAGAAAACTTAAAAATGTTGGCAATATTATAATAATAATAAATAATAAATAAATAATCAGAATTTTACTTGGCGAAATGACAACAAGCCATAATTTTACTCAAAAAATGTCACTATTTTACAAGAACAACAAAACATTGGCAATATTGTGATAAGTCAGAATTGTGAATGACAAATGTCACCATTTTGCATTAAAAAGTAATAGTTTTACATCAAAATGTAATAATTTTACGAGAAAATATTGCAATGTTACAGAAACAGAAAGAATATGAGAAATTGTTCCCAATTTTATAAGAAACAAAATAATGCTTACCTCTTTAGGACCACCCTTTCTAGAAATATAAAGATTTGTATTTACAACATTAATAATATATACACACTATGCAAATATAAAAAAGTTGTTGTGAAAAATGAATTAGAATTTCACAAGAAAAAAGTCACAATTTCACAAGAAAAACTTCGAATTTTGTCAGTATTATAACAAAAGTCGTCATTTTACTCAACGCAAGTCAAAATGCTACAATGAAAAACGGAACATTTGTGCAATGTTATGATAAAAGTTGGAATTTTACTCGATAACAGTCGCAATTTTACAAGAAAAGCTTAACATTTTGGCAATTTTATGAAAAGAGTCGTAATTTTACTCGACAAAAAGTCACGACTTTATCAGAAAACTTTAACATTTTGGCAATATTATAATGATCGGAATTTTACTTGGCAAAATGATGACAAAAGTCATAATTTTACTACAAAAATGTCACTATTTTACAAGAACAACAAAAAAATTGGCAATATTGTGAAAAGTCAGAATTGTGTATGACAAATGTCACCATTTTGCAATAAAAAGTAATAGTTTTACATCAAAATGTAATAATTTTATGAGAAAATATTGCAATATTACAGAAACAGAAAGAATATGAGAAATTGTTCCCAAATTTTATAAGAAAAAAATAATGCCTACCTCTTTAGGACCACCCTTTCTAGAAATATAAAGATTTGTATTTACAAAATTAATAATATATACATACTATGTAAATATAAAAAAGCTTGTTGCGAAAAATGAATTGGAATTTCACAAGAAAAAGGTCACAATTTCACAAGAAAAACTTCAAATTTTGTCAGTATTATAATAAAAGTCATCATTTTACTCAACGCAAGTCCAAATTTTACAACAACAAACGAAACATTTGTGGAATAATATGATAAAAGTTGGAATTTTACTCAATAACAGTCGCAATTTTACAAGAAAAGCTTAACATTTTGGCAATTTTATGAAAAGAGTAGTAATTATACTCGATAAAAAGTCACGACTTTATAAGAAAACTTTAACATTTTGGCAATATTATAATGATCGGAATTTTACTTGGCAAAATGATGACAAAAGTCATAATTTTACTACAAAAATGTCACTATTTTACAACAACAACAAAAAATTGACAATATTGTGATAAGTCAGAATTGTGTATGACAATTGTCACCATTTTGCAATAAAAAGTAATAGTTTTACATCAAAATGTAATAATTTTACGAGAAAATATTGCAATATTACAGAAAGAATATGAGAAATTGTTCCCAATTGTATAAGAAAAAAAATAATGCCTACCTCTTTAGTACCACCCTTTCTAGAAATATAAAGATTTGCATTTACAACATTAATAATATATACATACTATGCAAATATAAAAAAGCTTGTTGTGAAAAATGAACTGGAATTTCACAAGAAAAAGGTCACAATTTCACAAGAAAAACTTCGTATATTGTCAGTATTATAACAAAAGTCATAATTTTACTCAAAAAATGTCACTATTTTACAAGAACAACAAAACATTGGCAATATTGTGATAAGTCAGAATTGTGAATGACAAATGTCACCATTTTGCATTAAAAAGTAATAGTTTTACATCAAAATGTAATAATTTTACGAGAAAATATTGCAATATTAAAGAAACAGAAAGAATATGAGAAATTGTTCCCAATTGTATTAGAAAAAATATAATGCCTACCTCTTTAGGACCACCCTTTCTAGAAATATAAAGATTTGTATTTACAAAATGAATAATATATACATACTATGCAAATATAAAAAAGCTTGTTGTGAAAAATTTATTGGAATTTCACAAGAAAAAAGTCACAAATTCACATGAAAAATTTCAAATGTTGTCAGTATTATAACAAAAGTCGTCATTTTACTCAACGCAAGTCAAAATTTTACAACAACAAACGAAACATTTGTGGAATAATATGATAAATGTTGGAATTTTACTCGATAACAGTTGCAATTTTCCAAGAAAAGCTTAACAAGTTTGCAAGTTTTTGAAAAGGGTCATAACTTTACTCGACAAAAAGTCACGACTTTATAAGAAAACTTAAAACTGTTGGCAATATTATAATAATCGGAATTTTACTTGGCGAAATGACGACAAGTCATAATTTTACTCAAAAAATGTCACTATTTTACAAAAACAACAAAAGATTGGCAATATTATGATAAGTCAGAATTGTGAATGACAAATGTCACCATTTTGCAATAAAAAGTAATAGTTTTACATCAAAATGTAATAATTTTACGAGAAAATATTGCAATATTACAGAAACAGAAAGAATATGAGAAATTGTTCCCAATTTTATAAGAAAAAAAGTAATACCTACCTCTTTAGGACCACCCTTTCTAGTAATATAAAGATTTGTATTTACAAAATTAATAATATATAAATACTATGCAAATATAAAAAAGCTTGTTGTGAAAAATGAATTATAATTTCACAAGAAAAAGGTCACAATTTCACAAGAAAAACATCGAATTTTGTCAGTATTATAACAAAATTCGTCATTTTACTCAACACAAGTCAAAATTTTACAACGAAAAACGGAACATTTGTGCAATATTATGATAAAATTTGGAATTTTACTCAATAACAGTCGCAATTTTACAAGAAAAGCTTAACATTTTGGCAATTTTATGAAAAGAGTCGGAATTTCACTCGACAAAAAGTCACGACTTTATAAGAAAACTGAAAAATGTTGGCAATATTATAATAATAATCGGAATTTTACTTGGCGAAATGACGACAAGTCATAATTTTACTCAAAAAATGTCACTATTTTACAAGAACAACAAAAAATTGGCAATATTGTGATAAGTCAGAATTGTGAATGACAAATGTCACCATTTTGCATTAAAAAGTAATAGTTTTACATCAAAATGTAATAATTTTACGAGAAAATATTGCAATATTACAGAAACAGAAAGAATATCAGAAATTGTTCCCAATTTTATAAGAAAAAAAATAATGCCTACCTCTTTAGGACCACCCTTTCTAGAAATATAAAGGTTTGTATTTACAACATTAATAATATATACATACTATGCCAATATAAAAAAGCTTGTTGTGAAAAATGAGTTGGAATTTCACAAGAAAAAGGTCACAATTTCACAAGAAAAACTTCGAATTTTGTCAGTATTATAACAAAAGTCGTCATTTTACTCAACGCAAGTCAAAATTTTACAACGAAAAACGGAACATTTGTGCAATGTTATGATAAAAGTTGGAATTTTACTCGATAACAGTCGCAATTTTACAAGAAAAGCTTAACATTTTGGCAATTTTATGAAAAGAGTCGTAATTTTACTCGACAAAAAGTCACGACTTTATCAGAAAACTTTAACATTTTGGCAATATTATAATGATCGGAATTTTACTTGGCAAAATGATGACAAAAGTCATTATTTTACTACAAAAATGTCCCTATTTTACAAGAACAACAAAAAAATTGGCAATATTGTGAAAAGTCAGAATTGTGTATGACAAATGTCACCATTTTGCAATAAAAAGTAATAGTTTTACATCAAAATGTAATAATTTTACGAGACAATATAGCAATATTACAGAAACAAAGAATATGAGAAATTGTTCCCAATTTCATAACAAAAATTAACACATTATTATGCCTAATTTGGGCAACCAGGTATGGTGAAGATAAGGTAATTAAAAAAAAAAATTATAAAATAAAATAAAATAAATAAATTAAAAACATTTTCTTGAATAAAAAAGAAAGTAAAACAATATAAAAACAGTTACATTGAAACTAGTAATTAATGAAAATTTGTAAAATAACTGTTAAAGGTTAGTACTATTAGTGGACCAGCAGCACGCACAATCATGTGTGCTTACTAGAGATGCGCGCATAGGCAATTATTTCATCCGCAACCGCATCACAAAAGTCGTCAACCATCCGCCATCCACCCGATCTAACATTTAATCAAAACCGCACCCGCCCGCACCTGCCCGTTGTTATATATCTAATATAGACGATGCAAGGCATTAGTGAGGTTATAAAGCTTTTGCCTGTTAAAGAAAGGAGACTGATCCAATGCAGCACAGACATTCAATGCGTGCCACGCTGTCACGGCCCAGACGCACACCAGTTCGCAATCATCTGGGAGCCGCGCTGAGCGCACCTCCAAGCGCGTGGAGGTGCGATGTCCCTCGCACCCGCGGCGGCTCCACCCGGGCTCGCGCCCGAGGCTTCAGCGCGCACCGCGGCGGCCATCCTACTCGTCGCGGCCTAGCCCTCGCGGCTCTCGCTGCCGGCGACGGCCGGGTATGGGCCCGACGCTCCAGCGCCATCCATTTTCAGGGCTAGTTGATTCGGCAGGTGGGTTGTTACACACTCCTTAGCGGGTTCCGACTTCCATGGCCACCGTCCTGCTGTCTATATCAACCAACACCTTTTCTGGGGTCTGATGAGCGTCGGCATCGGGCGCCTTAACCCGGCGTTCGGTTCATCCCGCAGCGCCAGTTCTGCTTACCAAAAGTGGCCCACTCGGCTCACCAGGGTGAGCCCCACCCCTTTCGTGAGCGCACTGCGCGCGGAGTGACCCCTGTTACGCGCCCCCGGCAACGGGAGTGGCGGGCAGGTAAGCTGCGCGGGCGGAGTGCGCGGA
>NC_084552.2:4962500-5025000 GCF_033978685.3 Nerophis lumbriciformis | reverse complement strand
ACAGTTTCCAATTTGAAATGTGCGCTCGTCAGACCACAGAACACTTTTTTCCACTTTGCATCTGCGTTTCCGGGTGTTGTTGATAAATGGCTTTGGCGTTGCATAGTCGAGTTTTAACTTGCACTTACAGATGTAGCGACAAACTGTTAGTCACTGACAGTGGTTTTCTGAAGTGTTCCTGCGTCCATGTGGTGATAACCTTTACACACCAATGTTGGAATAATTGTTTGTAAGTTATCACAAAAGAAACGTTGTATTAGAATGCTGTCTTTCGAGGCCTAACAAGAGGAAGAAGGCTCGTGAAACGCCACTGTGATTTCAACACTGAGACAGATGGCAGGATCTGCTCAACTTCCAGAGGAACTCTCTTTGAAGTGTTAAACGCACTCTCTCTGAAGTATTTCACAAACTCTCTTCCAACTATTTGGTAACCGAGGTCAACGCTATTTACGACCCGCTGCCCTCTTGAAGTCCCTGTGGTCAGGAGACGGGAGGGGTTATCCATTGTCCTCCAACACCTGCCCCAGCTGGATCCAGGAAGAGCCCAAGCCCGAGAAATCCTCTTCTTGGACTTCAATGAGACCGAAAACAATGACTGTTTTACAGACTTCCCATGCCTGCTGTGACATGTGTTGGTGCGTGAACATTGAACATCTGAATAAATGAGGAGACGAAAACCTTCTTCGTCAGAGCGTGGTGCAGGACTGTACAGAGAGTGCAGTGGCCATGTCTCTCCTCAATATTGAGTCCAAATTGAATTCTGTCTCTGTTTGATTCCTTGCCTTTTGTCTTGTTTAATAGATGTCCTCAGTGTTTGAACGTGACAACCAATGTCGCTTTTTGATGCAGTAAGACTTGAGGGATCGGAGGTCACGGGCATTGAATATTGGTTTTCAGCCTCGCCGCTTACGTGCAGTGATTTCTCTAGATTTGCTGAACATTTTGATGATATTACGGACCGTAGATGGTGAAATCCCTAAATTCCTTGCAATAGCTGGTTGAGAAATGTTGTTCTTAAGCTGTTGGACAATTTGCTCACGCATTTGTTGACAAAGTGGTGACCCTCGCCCCATTCTTGTTTGCGAATGACTGACTTATACCCAATCATGGCACCCACCTGTTCCCAATTAGCCTGTTCACCTGTGGGATGTTCCAAATAAGTCAACTTTCTCAGTCTTTTTTGCCACTCGTGCCAGCTTTTTTGAAACATGTTGCATGCATCAAATTCCAAATGAGCTAATATTTGTTTTCCGGTTCGAACGTTAAGTATCTTGTCTTTGCAGGCTATTCAATTGAATACAGGTTGAACCTGCGTTTGTTTTACGCAGTTCGGCAGGTGGTGCTTGCGCTGGGTTCCTTTCGAGTGGGTGGTGGGGTAGAATGTAAAAAAAAAAAAAAAAAAAAAGTAAATAAACAAGAGTGGGAGCTTAATATAATAGAATGGCAAGTGCGATAAGGCTGTTGTGTAACCTCCCACGCGCTCAATTCCCCTTCCCTGCTCTTGGATGGTGCCAATAAACAACATGCAGTACAGTTAACAGTGAAGCCCTTGAACTCTCCAAAAAGCCCTTGACCTCCTGCTCGGGTGATGCGTCGTATTGTTCCCACAATCATATAAAGCAGGTGGTGCATGCTGGTTTATCCGCTGCCGAATTTTTACGGCTTAAGCGAGTTCGCGGCTTTCTGTCCCGAGGTGGTGCCTCATGCCAGGACTAGAACAGCCAAGGTTGAACGCTCCTGTGTCATGTAACTCAATATGCCATCCGTCTCAGGTCGTGTTTACCGGGAAATTAAATAAACTGTCAGTAAAAAAAAAAAAAAATGTTGCACTTGTATCCGGACTTTCACCAAAATACGTTTTTGTGCTCCCTAGATTGTTAAATGGCTCATTAAATATCAATTCATCAAGCAGATGCTGTGTAGAGCATTGGCGTTGTTAGGCCTAAAATATTCTTAAGCCATCCATCCATCCATCCATCTTCTTCCGCTTATCCGAGGTCGGGTCGCGGGGGCAGCAGCCTAAGCAGGGAAGCCCAGACTTCCCTCTCCCCAGCCACTTCGTCCAGCTCTTCCTGTGGGACCCCGAGGCGTTCCCAGGCCAGCCGAGAGACATAGTCTTCCCAACGTGTCCTGGGTCTTCCCCGCGGCCTCCTACCGGTGGGACGTGCCCTAAACACCTCCCTAGAGAGGCGTTCGGGTGGCATCCTGACCAGATGCCCGAACCACCTCATCTGGCTCCTCTCGATGTGGAGGAGCAGCGGCTTTACTTTGAGCTCCCCCCCGGATGGCAGAGCTTCTCGCCCTATCTCTAAGGGAGAGCCCCGCCACCCGGCGGAGGAAACTCATTTCGGCCGCTTGTACCCTTGATCTTGTCCTTTCGGTCATAACCCAAAGCTCATGACCATAGGTGAGGATGGGAACGTAGATCGACCGGTAAATTGAGAGCTTTGCCTTCCGGCTCAGCTCCTTCTTCACCACAACGGATCGATACGGCAAGAAATCTGCGTTCAAAGAACTCTGGCTTATTAGTGATTCCCAGAGCCCAAAAAAAGTCTGCGGGCTATAGAGCGTTTTCTATTCGGGCTCCAGTACTATGGAATGCCCTCCCGGTAACAATTAGAGATGCTACCTCAGTAGAAGCATTTAAGTCCCATCTTAAAACTCATTTGTATACTCTAGCCTTTAAATAGCCCCCCTGTTAGACCAGTTGATCTGCCGTTTCTTTTCTTTTCTCCTCTGCTCCCCTTTTCCTTGAGGGGGGGGGGGGGGGGCACAGGTCCGGTGGCCATGGATGAAGTGCTGGCTGTCCAGAGTCGTGACCCGGGGTGGACCGCTCGCCTGTGCATCGGCTGGGAACATCTCTGCGCTGCTGACCCGTCTCCGCTCGGGATGGTGTCCTGCTGGCCCCACTATGGACTGGACTCTTACTATTATGTTGGATCCACTATGGACTGGACTCTCACAATATTATGTCAGACCCACTCGACATCCATTGCTTTCGGTCTCCCCTAGAGGGGGGGGGTTACCCACTTTTGCGGTCCTCTCCAAGGTTTCTCATAGTCATTCACATCGACGTCCCACTGGGGTGAGTTTTTCCTTGCCCGTATGTGGGCTTTGTACCGAGGATGTCGTTGTGGCTTGTGCAGCCCTTTGAGACACTTGTGATTTAGGGCTATATAAATAAAGATTGATTGATTGATTGATTGATTGATTGATACAGCGTCCGCATTACTGAAGACGCCGCACCGATCCGCCTGTCGATCTCACGATCCACTCTTCCCTCACTCGTGAACAAGACTCCGAGGTACTTGAACTCCTCCACTTGGGGCAAGATCTCCTCCCCAACCCGGAGATGGCACTCCACCCTTTTCCGGGCGAGAACCATGGACTCGGACTTGGAGGTGCTGATTCTCATCCCAGTCGCTGAAGATCCTGGCCAGATGAAGCCATCAGGACCACATCATCTGCAAAAAGCAGAGACCTAATCCTGCAGCCACCAAACCAGATCCCCTCAACGCCTTGACTGCGCCTAGAAATTCTGTCCATAAAAGTTATGAACAGAATGGGTGACAAAGGGCAGCCTTGGCGGAGTCCAACCCTCACTGGAAACGTGTCCGACTTACTACCGGCAATGCGGACCAAGCTCTGGCACTGAGCATACAGGGAGCGGACTGCCACAATCAGACAGTCCGATACCCCATACTCTCTGAGCACTCCCCACAGGACTTCCCGAGGGACACGGTATTCTTAAGCCCCCCTAAATAATTTGGTGTTTTTTGGTGTTTTTTTTACAAATAAATGCCGACATATTCATTATAAAGTGGCCCAAATATGAGTTTAAATAAATAATCATATAACCTGTTATTATTCACTCAGTTTCCCCTCACTTCGTAGCGTAAGGTAGAGAGCCCCTTTCGTGCGTCGGTATCCAATCCATTCCACTTGTTCGTACCTCAGTAGAAACATTTAAGTCCCATCTCAAAACTCATTTGTATACTCTAGCCTTTGAATAGCCCCCCTTTTTTTTTTTTTTTAAATCAGTTGATCTGCCGTTTCTTTTCTTTTCTCCTCTGCTCCCCCCTATCCCTTGTGGAAGGGGAGACACACAGATCCGGTGGCCATGGATGGGGTGCTGGCTGTCCGGGGTCGGGACCCGGGGTGGACCGCTCGCCTGTATATCGGTTGGGAACATCTCTGCGCTGCTGACCCGTCTCCGCTCGGGATGGTTTCCTGCTGACCCCACTGTGGACTGGACTCTTACTGTTATGCTGGATCCACTATGGACTGGACTCTCACAATATTATGTTAGACCCACTCGACATCCATTGCATTCGGTCTCCCTAAAGGGGGGGGGGTTACCCACATATGCGGTCCTCTCCAAGGTTTCTCATAGTCATTCACATCGACGTCCCACTGGGGTGAGTTTTTCCTTGCCCTTATGTGGGCTTTGTACCGAGGATGTCGTTGTGGCTTGTGCAGCCCTTTGAGACACTTGTGATTTAGGGCTATATAAATAAACATTGATTGATTGATTGATTGATTGATTCATATAGAAAATGCCCACATCACTCAAATTCCAGGCCGCATTTTCTCTGCGACCTTGCTTGCGGTCCTGCAGGTGTACGAAGCCCATTATCTTCCTTTGCAATGAGTGAAGCTGCACAAAACCTTGTGTGTGCAATTGTAAATCATTTATTTTTTCAAGTTTTGTGTTTCTTGTAGAATCTATATAAAGTAATATACGTAAGCCTATTGTAAAAATAATGAAAAAAAACATCATTAAATATATTTGTTTTATTGTATTGTTACATTAATAGCTGTTTTATTATTATAGGATGGCTTGTTAAACATTTAATAGGATTTTCAGAGGGAGGAAAAACCAAGACATTTAATATAAAATGTAAAATGAATAAATACATAAAAAGAAAAAGAAAATATATGGTTAAAAGCCATCGTCCCGTGCATTTAAAAAAAAAAAAAATAATAACAATGAATCATTTCTAAGTCTTTGTTTGCCGTTTGTGAAGTTTTGTGCTCGTGCGTAACATTCGCTCGCATCCTGTGCATCTCCTGGGGGCAAAGCCCCCCCTGTCCTTAAAAGCTAGTGACGCCCCTGGTGTAGAGTATGTGGATGTTGAAATTATGTTGTTGGTTGTTTGTCTACAACCAAAGCATCAAGCATATAGTAGCATCAAGCTAAGGCATTTGGGGAAACTCTAGGTCATGGGTGTCAAACTCTGGAGGTAGCGGGGTGTATATTGTAGCGTCCAGGTGTTGTGCCGGATAATGCACCCCCTGACGGGAGTGTTATATCAACTAAAGCCCACACTTAAAGTTTCCACGTGCAAGATTGAATCTATTTAAAAAAAGTCATTTAATAAGAAGCCAAAAGTGCAAAAACAACAATGTTCGTGTTGGAGGAGTTGTGAATGAATGAAATATGAAGTCCGTGCTGCAGTCTGCAGGTGTACCTAATGTTGTGGCCCAGCAGCACGGATTTCATATTTCATTCATTCACAACTCCTCCAACACGAACATTATTGTTTTTGCACTTTTGGCTTATTAATTTATTTTTTTTAAATAGATTCAATCTTGCACGCAGAAACTTTAAGTGTGGGCTTTAGTTGATATAACACTCCCGTCAGGGGGTGCATTCTACGCCGGGGGTGCATTATCCGGCACAACATCTAGTGCTGCAAAGGTTTCTGGGTATTTGTTCTGTTGTGTTTATGTTGTGTTAAGGTGCGGATGTTCTCCCGAAATGTGTTTGTCATTCTTGTTTGGTGTGGATTCACAGTGTGGCGCATATTTCTAACAATGGTAAAGTTGCTATACGCTCACTGTCAGTGTAAACTATATCGCTGAAGATCAAGTATGCGTTGCATTTACGTGTGTGTGTGCGTACAGGAGCCGCTCATATCTTGTGACTGGGCGGGCACGTTGTTTGAAGGGATGAAAAGCGGACGTTAAAAGCAGTGCCTGTAAGGCACGCCCCCAAGACTGTGGAATACGAGGTATAATGACTGATGAACACCTTCGTTCGATAATGAAGGTTGCCTCAGCTCAAAGCCTGAGCCCCGACATTAATGAACTAGTGTCCAAGAAAACATGGCAGGTATCTGGCTTGGGCATATCAGATTAGATCAATGTGTTGCAAACTGAGCAGTTTAAAGTCCTGAATGGTTGGTTTATTCATTATTTTATTTTCAAATTTATTAGCCTGTGGAAAAAGTTAATGTTGATATTTACCTCAGAAGGCTGCAAATACTAAAGAGGCATTCAATTTTTATTTAAATTGTATTTGATATGCCATTGATATTTTTTAATGTTTATTATTATTATTTGAAACGCGATTTTGCATGTCACTATAAAGTTATATAAGCCTTGCTTGTTAAATATTTAATGCAAAACTTGTTTGGGCCCCTATTAAAAGGTTAATTTGTTCAACCTTGGCCCACTCTGCATTTGAATTTGACACCCCTGCTCTAGGTGGAGCATTTTTTGAGTCAGCTTCTTTTGTGGCATTGAAAATTGCAGCATTACCTCGAGGTAGTTTAGCTGAGTCTGCTCTCAGTGCTGCTGGAGTGATCGCCAAGTGCAAAAAGCGCGCTGAGTCGGCAATCGGCTTGACGTAACGCGCAACCCATGTACCGAAACATGGCACCGTTGTATTTTAGGTGAATTCTGTTGGTGACAAAAAAAAAAAAAAAAAAAGTACCGGATTTGGTACCCATCCCTTGTTGCTAGTGCCAGCACTTTCATAATTCATAAAAAATGGATTAACTCGCTGGAATATAAAGACAATATAACATGCATCCATAAACGTGGATCATCAAACTGGACACACACATCAGGACTGGCAAAAATTGCGCTCTCATAAAAAACCCAACCCTAAAACTCAAAATTGCGCTCTAGCGCCCCCTAGGAAGAAAACAGACACAAACTCAGACAAAACTGCCTGTAACTTCCAGTAGGAATGTCTTAGAGATATGAAACAAAAACCTCTATGTAGGTCTCACTTAGACCTACAATTCATATATTGACAACCCCCAAGGAAAAATCAACAGGAAGTTTGCAATTCCCCCTTCAAAACAAAAGTTTTGTAAAAACCGGTCACCTTTTTTTCAAACATTATCTCCTCTGAGCGCGTTTGTCGTGTCGGCTTCAAACTAGCACAGGAGAGAGACTGAACCCTTCTGATTAAAAATTGACGAAAGAGTTTTAATTACTGCTCCGGTTTGGATTTTATGTGCTGTCAAAGTCGGTCCCGTCCATCGCTGCTCGCAGCTTTAATTTTTATTTTGATGTGCCGTTTTTAGAGAGAAAATATGCAAATTGACATAACCTCTATGTAGGTCTCACTTAGACCTACATTTCATGTATTGACAACCCCCAGCAAAAATCAACAGGAAGTTTGCAATTCCCCCTTCAAAACAAAAGTTTTGTAAAAACCGGTCACCTTTTTTTCAAACATTATCTCCTCTGAGCGCGTTTGTCGTGTCGGCTTCAAACTAGCACAGGGGAGAAATTGAACCCTTCTGATTAAAAATTGACGAAAGAGTTTTAATTACTGCTCCGGTTTGGATTTTATGTGCCGTCAAAGTCGGTCCCGTCCATCGCTGCTCGCAGCTTTAATTTTTATTTTGATGTGCCGTTTTTGGAGAGAAAATATGCAAATTGACATAACCTCTATGTAGGTCTCACTTAGACCTACATTTCATGTATTGACAACCCCCAGCAAAAATCAACAGGAAGTTTGCAATTCCCCCTTCAAAACAAAAGTTTTGTAAAAACCGGTCACCTTTTTTTCAAACATTATCTCCTCTGAGCGCGTTTGTCGTGTCGGCTTCAAACTAGCACAGGAGAGAGACTGAACCCTTCTGATTAAAAATTGACGAAAGAGTTTTAATTACTGCTCCGGTTTGGATTTTATGTGCCGTCAAAGTTGGTCCCTTCCATCGCTGCTCGCAGCTTTAATTTTTATTTTGATGTGCCGTTTTTGGAGAGAAAATATGCAAATTGACATTTTAGAGACGAAAAAATAAAAAAAACGCGAAGCCTGCAAAACAAATCTCTTCAGCGAACCACTTCACCAGCTCTCACAGTCCCGCCATTATGGTGAGTGCTCCTTTTTGACGGCCATCCCCTTCCAAAATGGACTCATTCCGATGACCACTGCACGCTGGATTGCCACTCCACTCAAGTGGGCTGCATAAAGGCTCAGATAACACGTATTTAGTGTTCAAAATTCTCTATTTAAAAATAATATTTCGAGACAGAGATGCTAAAGTGCAGCATCCTTCATGCATTATTGAACTTTTTTACTGGAATGGTCCTCTCGGCACCTGTGTGGCAAACAATGAACTAAACCCATCCATCCATTTTCTACCGCATGTCCCTTTCGGGGTCAAAAAAACAAATACTAGTAAATCATTAGTGATTTTTTTTTTTTTTTTTTGCTAGAAACTTCCTCAAATAGTGTTCAATCATGTTTACCGTTTTAATAAGGTCATTCCAAAGTGTGGCATAGTGAGCCCCCCTCAGGCAGCATAATACAGTTGGGGTCTCCCCTACTGAAAATTTACTTTATTTCATCTTAAAGTTAGCTAAGCGTTTTAAATTTTTTTTAAATTTTTTTATTTTATTTTATTTTTTATTATTATTATTATTATTTTTTTTTTTTTTTTTATTATTATTATTTTTTTTTTTAAGTGTTATCCTCATTTTTGTCAAGCTGCTTGCACCTCTCAGGGTTGGCCTGCTTCACACTTTAATAATAAAAATAAAAAAACTGCTGTCAATGTTTGTTTGAAAAAAGATGATTTATTTAATTCGCCAAAAGAAATAATTACCTTAAATTCTGCAAAATAAGCCGCTACTTTTTTCCTACGCTTTGAACCCTGCGGCTTATTAAACATTTTGTCAAATTTATGATTTTTCTTCACCGACGGACATAATGCAAATAGTTTTAAAAAAACTAAGCAAATACACCGAAAAGGTGTTATTTTTTTGCGCTATGGCGCCATCTTTTGGATGAGTTGCTGCAGTGTCCTTCCATTTAGTGCTTTTTACCGGAAGTAACCTTTTCCGTCTTCTCGCCGTCCATAGCGTTTCTACTCCTGTGTATTCTTCGCTCATCAATTCAAGCAACGATTGTAAGTTTTACAATATAACTACATCTGTTTGTACTTAGGGCAGCACAGTGGAACAGGGGTTAATGCGTGTGCCTCACAATACGAAGGTCCTGAGTTCAATCCCTAGTGTGTGAATGTTGTCTGTCTATCTGTGTTGGCCCTGCGATGAGGTGGCGACTTGTCCAGGGTGTACGCCGCCTTCCGCCTGAATGCAGCTGAGATAGGCTCCAGCACCCCCCGGTGACCCCGAAAGGGACAAACGGTAGAAAATGGATGAATGTTTATACTTATGTAAGTAACTGAGTTAGTAACAGAGTTACTTTTGAAATAAATGAACTAGTAACTGTAACTAGTTACTGGTTTTTAGTAACTAACCCAACACTGCATACATATATACACACACACATATATATATATATATATATATATATATATATATATATATATACATACTTGGGATATCCGATAATGGCTTTTTGCCGATATCCGATATTCCGATATTGTCCAACTCTTTAATTACCGATACCAACCGATACCGATATCAACCGGTATATACAGTTGTGGAATTAACACATTATTATGCCTAATTTGGACAACCAGGTAAGGTGAAGATAAGGTACTTTTTAAAAAAAATTAATAAAATAAGATAAATAAATTAAAAACATTTTTGTTACGGCTCAGGCTCCTGCCAACGCCGCTCATCCGTCTGTGCGCACCTCGGGACACGCCCACGGGTGCGCACATCCAGGGACGCGCCGCGGGCGTCCCCGCCCTGCAGCAGCCGCAAGCTGCAATCACTCACCGGCAATCTACACTCCTGGGTCTGATGAGGGCAAGCTCAATAAAGGACCAGTGGACCCAAGGATCGGGGCGGGAACTTAGCTTTCTCATGGTGTACCGTAAGCAACAAGCTTTATGCTATATTCGTGTTTCCTCTCCGTGCCTTGATTTGTCCCTTGTCTTCTCCCGTGTCCCCGCAGTACCCTCCGTCGCCTGGAAAGTGAGCTGTGCGTCTCATTTTCCCCTGGATCTCCCTCTGGACTCTGACTGCTTCCTTCGTTCCTCGACCTCTTGCTCGCCCCTGGATTCCGACGCCTCTCTCTTGCCCCGGATAACCTGCCTGCCCCATGGACTTTCTGGTATCTCGTTCAACACGTTGGTAACACTCACTTCAGTTAACTACACACATAGTCTTACACCACACACTCTTGTATTTTAGTCACACACTCTATTTCTATAGTTTAGTTGTATTGTTTATTATTATATATATTTATTATATATAATAAATTATTGTATATACTGCCCCCTGGTGTCTGAGCCGTCACCTCCCCTTTAGTCCAAACACTACAATTTTCTTAAATAAAAAAGAAAGTAAAACAATATGTAAACAGTTACATAGAAACTAGTAATTAATGAAATTTAGTAAAATTAACTGTTAAAGGTTAGTACTATTAGTGGACCAGCAGCACGCACAATCATGTGTGCTTACGGACTGTATCCCTTGCAGACTGTATTGATATATATTGATATATAATTGTGGGGGAGGGAGGTTTTTTGGGTTGGTGCACTAATTGTAAGTGTATCTTGTGTTTTTTATGTTGATTTAATTAAAAAAATAAAAAAAAAAATAAAAAAAAAATGATACCGATAATTTCCGATATTACATTTTAACGCATTTATCGGACATCTCTAATACATACATATTTACGTATACGCCAATGTTTATGCACACACACACACACACACACGCACACACATACACACACACACACACACACACACACACACACACACACACACACACACACACACACACACACACACACACACACACACACACACACACACACACACACACACACACACACACACACACACACAGAATGCTAACAAAGCAGCTAATGGTCGTGGATGCAACTGTCTATTTGACAAAAAAACAAAAAACAGTGGTTTTAGCACTTGGAAGACCAATTGTAACGTAGAGGACATACCCTGAATGCGAAAAAGTATTTCCATGTAGTGGCCATGTTGTAGTGGCCGGGGGAACACCACAGCCATGACGCTTGAAGGATCCCCCGGTCTACCACTTGTCACGACTTGGTCTTGGGAGTTTGCTTTTCCGGGATGCAACGGAAAGTTGGCACGGGCCAGACGGGAATGAAGGTACATTTTTTTATTGAAACACTAGAACTACAAAAAAGGATCAAACCAAAGCGCGCACAGTGGCGGAGAACAAACTATGAAAAACAAAAAGACTATAAACATGGAACCAAAACTTACTTTGACAGGGGACATGAAGCAGGATCTTAGAGGAATGGACAGAGCATAAATGTGGTGTGAGGTCGTCAGAAAGACAAACTGAAAAACACTGAACTTAAATACTACAGACATGATTAACGAAAACAGGTGCGTGACTCAAGACGTGAAACAGGTGCGTGACGTGACAGGTGAAAACTAATGGGTTGCTATGGTGACAATCAAGAGTGCACAATGAGTCCAAACGTGGAACAGGTGAAACTAATGGGTAATCATGGAAACAAGACAAGGGAGTGAAAAACTAAGAAACCAAAAATTACTATAACTAAACAAAAACATGACTTAAAACAAAAACATGATTACACAGACATGACACCGCTGACGTCTGTCATCTACAGTAGAACACACACAAGGTCATATTTGGTGAAATTAGGGACGTCCGATAAATGCGTTAAAATGTAATATCGGAAATTATCGGTATCGTTTTTTTTTTTATCGGTATCGTTTTTTTTTGTTTTTTTTTGTTGTTTTTTTTATTAAATCAACATAAAAAACACAAGATACACTTACAATTAGTGCACCAACCCAAACAACCTCCCTCCCCCATTTACACTCATTCACACAAAAGGGTTGTTTCTTTCTGTTATTAATATTGTGGTTCCTACATTATATATCAATATATATCAATACAGTCTGCAAGGGATACAGTCCGTAAGCACACATGATTGTGTGTGCTGCTTGGACTATGGCTTGGTTTGTTCTCCCGAGGTGCAAGTGAATTGGACCAGATGTGGCGTGAAGGTAAATACATGATTTATTTTAACACTATACCTACAAAAAAAAAGGATCAAACAAAAGGGGCGGAGGTACAAAACTAGACTAGAAACACAGAACTTGCACATTGGCAGAAACTATGAACAATTAAACAAAACTTGCAAACTATGGCATGAATAAAGAAAACTTACTTGGATGAAAAAAACGGCATGAAAAAGCGCAGCAAGGGTCATAAGGGTGTGTGGAGAGTATAAATGCGGGATGTCGTCAGCACGACAAACTGAAAACAATGAACTTAAATACTATAGACATGATTAACGAAAACAGGTGCGTGACTCAAAACGTGAAACAGGTGCGTGACGTGACAGGTGAAAACTAATGGTTGCTATGGTGACAAAACAAAGGTGCACAAAAAGTCCAAAAACAAAACCGAACATGACTAGAACAAAAACATGATCACACAGACATGACAATAGTACTAACCTTTAACAGTTAATTTGACTCATTTTCATTAATTACTAGTTTCTATGTAGCTGTTTTTATATTGTTTTACTTTCTTTTTTATTCAAGAAAATGTTTTTAATTTATTTATCTTATTTATTTATTTTTTTTTAAAGTACTTTATCTTCACCATACCTGGTTGTCCAAATTAGGCATAATAATGTGTTAATTCCACGACTGTATATATCGGTTGATATCGGTATCGGTAATTAAAGAGTTGGACAATATCGGAATATCGGATATCGGCAAAAAGCCATTATCGGACATCCCTAGGTGAAATATGTACTAAGGTGGCTGTTACTTCATGTTTACTAGGTTGTAATGTAAAAAAAGCAGGAAAATACTTGATTTACAGTAATAATGATTCTACTTTTCGTAAATGTGTTAAGACCCTCAAGCCCAGAAGCAATTAGCCGCAATAAACGAGGGACGTCTGCATTGACAAAGATTAGCAACAACATGGATTTGATACAAGCCTGCGTCTCCTTTCTCACCAAACACGTTTAGTGAGAATTTGTCAAATGTCATGATATTTTTTTTAATCTGCCAAATCTCTCCAGATATCGTCATTATCTCCTGTGGTGCGATACTGGTAATTATACAAAGGAGGTTTGGGTTGTCGCGGTGTCAAGTGGAACTTTCTTTTAATTATATCAAATGTCTTATTTTGTACTTAAATAATGATTAAACCATTGATTTTAGTACACAACATGCATGAAATAAATGCATTTATTAAAAAATATACAAATAATTGTGTGTGTTGTTGGTCTTGACCCCAGGATGCAGAGACAGGAGACGGCGAGCAGGAAAAACATGTATTTCATCAAAAATAACTAGTGCAGCTAGGGAGTGCATGGGAAACAAAAACTGGTGCAGCTTACTTTATTTTGAATATTTCCTTATTTCTGTATTTATTTCCTTTCCGGCGCTCTCATTTTAGTTGCACTTCCTGTCTCCCTCACCTGTCCCTGATTGGCAATCTGGGCACACCTGTTCCGGGTTGCCAATCAAGACTATATAAATATAATTGCTATATAAGTCCAGCAGCTAAATGCAGGATCTTAGGATGCACCTAAACAAATTGACATGCTTGTTTGCTAGCTAGCTAAACACATTGACATGCTTGTTAGCTAGCGAGTTAAACACATTGAGATGTTTGTTAGCTAGTTAGCCAAACACACTGACATGTTTGTTAACTAGAGAGCTAAACAAATTGACATGCTCGTTAGCTAGCTAGCTAAAAAAAATGACATGCTCATAGCAAGCGAGCTAAGCACATTGAGATGTTAATTAGCTAGCGAGCTAAGCACATTGACATGCTTGTTAGCTCGCAAGCTAAGCACATTGACATTCTTGTTAGTTAGCTAGCCAAACAAATTGACATGTTTGTTAGCTAGGGAGCTAAACAAATTGACATGTTCGTTAGCTAGCGAGCTAAGCACATTGACATGTTCGTTAGCTAGCGAGCTAAACAAATTGACATGTTCGTTAGCTAGCGAGCTAAACAAATTGACATGTTCGTTAGCTAGCGAGCTAAACAAATTGACATGTTCGTTAGCTAGGGAGCTAAACAAATTGACATGTTCGTTAGCTAGCCAGCTAAACAAATTGACATGTTCGTTAGCTAGCCAGCTAAACAAATTGACATGTTCGTTAGCTAGGGAGCTAAACAAATTGACATGTTCGCTAGCTAGGGAGCTAAACAAATTGACATGTTCGTTAGCTAGGGAGCTAAACAAATTGACATGTTCGTTAGCTAGCCAGCTAAACAAATTGACATGTTCGTTAGCTAGCTAGTTAAACAAATTGACATGTTCGTTAGCTAGCCAGCTAAACAAATTGACATGTTCGCTAGCTAGGGAGCTAAACAAATTGACATGTTCGATAGCTAGGGAGCAAAACAAATTGACATGTTCGCTAGCTAGGGAGCTAAACAAATTGACATGTTCGATAGCTAGGGAGCTAAACAAATTGACATGTTCGCTAGCTAGGGAGCTAAACACATTGGCATGCTTTTTAGCTAAGCATAATATCATTTGCGAGTATAGACCGGCTTCAATGATGCATATGAATCACTTTAAACCCAACCACACGTTAAAATATTATTTAAATAAGAATTAACAGTTTATACAAGTAAATATATTACGTTCTTACCTTTTTTAAACAGAGTTTTTCTCCTCTCCTCAGTCAGGGAAATGAGCAAAATGCATGTGTTGAGAGGGATAAGAGGAAATGGAAGAAATTCAGGTGTGGCCTATTTAATCTCTAAATTAGGCACCGCCCTTAGAGCGATGTCAACACCGCACGTGTTAATGTGTACACGCAAACATTGAGATGTTTGTTAGCGAGTTAACTAAACACATTGACATGCTTGTTAGTTAGCTAGCCAAACAAATTGACATGTTCGTTAGCTAGCGAGCTAAACAAATTGACATGTTCGTTAGCTAGGGAGCTAAACAAATTGACATGTTCGTTAGCTAGCGAGCTAAACAAATTGACATGTTCGCTAGCTAGGGAGCTAAACAAATTGACATGTTCGTTAGCTAGCCAGCTAAACAAATTGACATGTTCGCTAGCTAGGGAGCTAAACAAATTGACATGTTCGCTAGCTAGGGAGCTAAACAAATTCACATGTTCGCTAGCTAGGGAGCTAAACAAATTGACATGTTCATTAGCTAGCCAGCTAAACAAATTGACATGTTCGTTAGCTAGCGAGCTAAACAAATTGACATGTTCGCTAGCTAGCCAGCTAAACAAATTGACATGTTCGCTAGCTAGCCAGCTAAACACATTGACATGCTTGTTAGCTAGCGAGTTAAACACATTGAGATGTTTGTTAGCTAGTTAGCCAAACACACTGACATGTTTGTTAACTAGAGAGCTAAACAAATTGACATGCTCGTTAGCTAGCTAGCTAAACAAACTGACATGCTCATAGCAAGCGAGCTAAGCACATTGAGATGTTCATTAGCTAGCGAGCTAAGCACATTGACATGCTTGTTAGCTCGCAAGCTAAGCACATTGACATTCTTGTTAGTTAGCTAGCCAAACAAATTGACATGTTTGTTAGCTAGGGAGCTAAACAAATTGACATGTTCGTTAGCTAGCGAGCTAAGCACATTGACATGTTCGTTAGCTAGCGAGCTAAACAAATTGACATGTTCGTTAGCTAGCGAGCTAAACAAATTGACATGTTCGTTAGCTAGCGAGCTAAACAAATTGACATGTTCGTTAGCTAGGGAGCTAAACAAATTGACATGTTCGTTAGCTAGCCAGCTAAACAAATTGACATGTTCGCTAGCTAGGGAGCTAAACAAATTGACATGTTCGTTAGCTAGGGAGCTAAACAAATTGACATGTTCATTAGCTAGCCAGCTAAACAAATTGACATGTTTGCTAGCTAGGGAGCTAAACAAATTGACATGTTCGTTAGATAGGGAGCTAAACAAATTGACATGTTCGTTAGCTAGCCAGCTAAACAAATTGACATGTTCGTTAGCTAGCGAGCTAAACAAATTGACATGTTCGCTAGCTCGGGAGCTAAAAAAATTTACATGTTCGTTAGCTAGCGAGCTAAACAAATTGACATGTTCGTTAGCTAGCCAGCTAAACAAATTGACATGTTCGCTAGCTAGGGAGCTAAACAAATTGACATGTTTGTTAGCTAGCGAGCTAAACAAATTGACATGTTCGCTAGCTAGGGAGCTAAACAAATTGACATGTTCGTTAGCTAGCCAGCTAAACAAATTGACATGTTCGTTAGCTAGCCAGCTAAACAAATTGACATGTTCGTTAGCTAGCAAGCTAAACAAATTGACATGTTCGCTAGCTAGCGAGCTAAAAAAATTGACATGTTCGTTAGCTAGCCAGCTAAACAAATTGACATGTTCGCTAGCTAGGGAGCTAAACAAATTGACATGTTCGCTAGCTAGGGAGCTAAACAAATTGACATGTTTGTTAGCTAGCGAGCTAAACAAATTGACATGTTCGCTAGCTAGGGAGCTAAACAAATTGACATGTTCGTTAGCTAGCCAGCTAAACAAATTGACATGTTCGTTAGCTAGCCAGCTAAACAAATTGACATGTTCGTTAGCTAGCCAGCTAAACAAATTGACATGTTCGCTAGCTAGCGAGCTAAAAAAATTGACATGTTCGTTAGCTAGCCAGCTAAACAAATTGACATGTTCGCTAGCTAGGGAGCTAAACAAATTGACATGTTCGTTAGCTAGCGAGCTAAACACATTGCCATGCTTTTTAGCTAAGCGTATTATCATTTTCGAGTATAGCCCGGCTTCAATGATGCATATGAATCACTTTAAACTCAACCACACGTTAAAATATTATTTAAATAAGAATTAACAGTTTGTACAAGTAAATATATTAAGATCTTACCTTTCTTAAACCGAGTATTTCTCTTCTCCTCAGTCAGGGAAATGAGCAAAATGTTTGTGTTGAGAGGGATAAGAGGAAATGGAAGCAATTCAGGTGTGGCCTATTTAATCTCTAAATTAGGCACCGCCCTTAGAGCGATGTCAACACCGCACGTGTTAATGTGTACACGCAAACATTGAGATGTTTGTTAGCGAGTTAACTAAACACATTGACATGCTTGTTAGTTAGCTAGCCAAACAAATTGACATGTTCGTTAGCTAGCGAGCTAAACAAATTGACATGTTCGTTAGCTAGCCAGCTAAACAAATTGACATGTTCGCTAGCTAGGGAGCTAAACAAATTGACATGTTCGTTAGCTAGGGAGCTAAACAAATTGACATGTTTGTTAGCTAGGGAGCTAAACAAATTGACACGTTCGTTAGCTAGCCAGCTTAACAAATTGACATGTTCGCTAGCTAGGGGAGCTAAAAAAATGTATATGTTCGCTAGCTAGGGAGCTAAAAAAATTGACA
Source organism: Nerophis lumbriciformis (assembly GCF_033978685.3). Classification (NCBI taxonomy): domain Eukaryota; kingdom Metazoa; phylum Chordata; class Actinopteri; order Syngnathiformes; family Syngnathidae; genus Nerophis; species Nerophis lumbriciformis. The sequence goes on along the minus strand of NC_084552.2, from coordinate 5,007,431 downwards.
TGTTCGTTAGCTAGCCAGCTAAACAAATTGACATGTTCGTTAGCTAGCCAGCTAAACAAATTGACATGTTCGTTAGCTAGCCAGCTAAACAAATTGACATGTTCGCTAGCTAGGGAGCTAAAAAAATTGACATGTTCGTTAGCTAGCCAGCTAAACAAATTGACATGTTTGCTAGCTAGGGAGCTAAACAAATTCACATGTTCGTTAGCTAGCGAGCTAAACAAATTGACATGTTCGCTAGCTAGGGAGCTAAACAAATTGACATGTTCGCTAGCTAGGGAGCTAAACAAATTGACATGTTCGCTAGCTAGGGAGCTAAAAAAATTGACATGTTCGTTAGCTAGCCAGCTAAACAAATTGACATGTTCGCTAGCTAGGGAGCTAAACAAATTCACATGTTCGTTAGCTAGCGAGCTAAACAAATTGACATGTTCGCTAGCTAGGGAGCTAAACAAATTGACATGTTCGTTAGCTAGCGAGCTAAACAAACTGACATGTTCGTTAGCTAGCCAGCTAAACAAATTGACATGTTCGCTAGCTAGGGAGCTAAACAAATTGACATGTTCGTTAGCTAGCGAGCTAAACAAATTGACATGTTCGCTAGCTAGGGAGCTAAACAAATTGACATGTTCGCTAGCTAGGGAGCTAAACAAATTCACATGTTCGCTAGCTAGGGAGCTAAACAAATTCACATGTTCATTAGCTAGCCAGCTAAACAAATTGACATGTTCGTTAGCTAGCCAGCTAAACAAATTGACATGTTCGCTAGCTAGGGAGCTAAACAAATTGACATGTTCGCTAGCTAGGGAGCTAAACAAATTGACATGTTCGTTAGCTAGCAAGCTAAACAAATTGACATGTTCGTTAGCTACCGAGCTAAACAAATTGACATGTTCTTTAGCTAGCCAGCTAAACAAATTGACATGTTCGCTAGCTAGGGAGCTAAAAAAATTGACATGTTCGTTAGCTAGCGAGCTAAACAAATTGACATGTTCGTTAGCTAGCGAGCTAAACAAATTGACATGTTCGTTAGCTAGCGAGCTAAACAAATTGACAAGTTCGCTAGCTAGCGAGCTAAACAAATTGACATGTTCGTTAGCTAGCCAGCTAAACAAATTGACATGTTCGCTAGCTAGGGAGCTAAACAAATTGACATGTTCGTTAGCTAGCGAGCTAAACACATTGGCATGCTTTTTAGCTAAGCATATTATCATTTTCGAGTATAGACCGGCTTCAATGATGCATATGAATCACTTTAAACTCAACCACACGTTAAAATATTATTTAAATAAGAATTAACAGTTTGTACAAGTAAATATATTACGTTCTTACCTTTTTTAAACAGTATTTCTCCTCTCCTCAGTCAAGGAAATGAGCAAAATGAATGTGTTGAGAGGGATAAGAGGAAATGGAAGCAATTCAGGTGTGGTTTATTTAATTTCTAAATTAGGCACCGCCCTTAGAGCGATGTCAACACCGCACGTGTTAATGTGTACACGCAAACATTGAGATGTTTGTTAGCGAGTTAACTAAACACATTGACATGCTTGTTAGTTAGCTAGCCAAACAAATTGACATGTTCGTTAGCTAGCGAGCTAAACAAATTGACATGTTCGTTAGCTAGCCAGCTAAACAAATTGACATGTTCGCTAGCTAGGGAGCTAAACAAATTGACATGTTCGTTAGCTAGGGAGCTAAACAAATTGACATGTTTGTTAGCTAGGGAGCTAAACAAATTGACATGTTCGTTAGCTAGCCAGCTAAACGAATTGACATGTTCGCTAGCTAGGGAGCTAAAAAAATTGATATGTTCGCTAGCTAGGGAGCTAAAAAAATTGACATGTTCGTTAGCTAGCCAGCTAAACAAATTGACATGTTCGTTAGCTAGTGAGCTAAACAAATTGACATGTTCGCTAGCTAGGGAGCTAAACAAATTGACATGTTCGTTAGCTAGGGAGCTAAACAAATTGACATGTTTGCTAGCTAGGGAGCTAAACAAATTGACATGTTCGTTAGATAGGGAGCTAAACAAATTGACATGTTCGTTAGATAGGGAGCTAAACAAATTGACATGTTCGCTAGCTAGGGAGCTAAACACATTGGCATGCTTTTTAGCTAAGCATATTATCATTTTCGAGTATAGACCGGCTTCAATGATGCATATGAATCACTTTAAACTCAACCACACGTTAAAATATTATTTAAATAAGAATTAACAGTTTGTACAAGTAAATATATTACGTTCTTACCTTTTTTAAACAGAGTTTTTCTCCTCTCCTCAGTCAGGGAAATGAGCAAAATGCATGTGTTGAGAGGGATAAGAGGAAATGGAAGAAATTCAGGTGTGGCCTATTTAATCTCTAAATTAGGCACCGCCCTTAGAGCGATGTCAACACCGCACGTGTTAATGTGTACACACACACATTGAGATGTTTGTTAGCGAGTTAACTAAACACATTGACATGCTTGTTAGTTAGCTAGCCAAACAAATTGACATGTTCGTTAGCTAGCGAGCTAAACAAATTGACATGTTCGTTAGCTAGCCAGCTAAACAAATTGACATGTTCGCTAGCTAGGGAGCTAAACAAATTGACATGTTCGTTAGCTAGGGAGCTAAACAAATTGACATGTTTGTTAGCTAGGGAGCTAAACAAATTGACATGTTCGTTAGCTAGCCAGCTAAACGAATTGACATGTTCGCTAGCTAGGGAGCTAAAAAAATTGATATGTTCGCTAGCTAGGGAGCTAAAAAAATTGACATGTTCGTTAGCTAGCCAGCTAAACAAATTGACATGTTCGTTAGCTAGTGAGCTAAACAAATTGACATGTTCGCTAGCTAGGGAGCTAAACAAATTGACATGTTCGTTAGCTAGGGAGCTAAACAAATTGACATGTTTGCTAGCTAGGGAGCTAAACAAATTGACATGTTCGTTAGATAGGGAGCTAAACAAATTGACATGTTCGCTAGCTAGGGAGCTAAACACATTGGCATGCTTTTTAGCTAAGCATAATATCATTTTCGAGTATAGACCGGCTTCAATGATGCATATGAATCACTTTAAACCCAACCACACGTTAAAATATTATTTAAATAAGAATTAACAGTTTGTACAAGTAAATATATTACGTTCTTACCTTTTTTAAACAGAGTTTTTCTCCTCTCCTCAGTCAGGGAAATGAGCAAAATGCATGTGTTGAGAGGGATAAGAGGAAATGGAAGAAATTCAGGTGTGGCCTATTTAATCTCTAAATTAGGCACCGCCCTTAGAGCGATGTCAACACCGCACGTGTTAATGTGTACACACAAACATTGAGATGTTTGTTAGCGAGTTAACTAAACACATTGACATGCTTGTTAGTTAGCTAGCCAAACAAATTGACATGTTCGTTAGCTAGCGAGCTAAACAAATTGACATGTTCGTTAGCTAGCCAGCTAAACAAATTGACATGTTCGCTAGCTAGGGAGCTAAACAAATTGACATGTTCGTTAGCTAGGGAGCTAAACAAATTGACATGTTTGTTAGCTAGGGAGCTAAACAAATTGACATGTTCGTTAGCTAGCCAGCTAAACGAATTGACATGTTCGCTAGCTAGGGAGCTAAAAAAATTGATATGTTCGCTAGCTAGGGAGCTAAAAAAATTGACATGTTCGTTAGCTAGCCAGCTAAACAAATTGACATGTTCGTTAGCTAGTGAGCTAAACAAATTGACATGTTCGCTAGCTAGGGAGCTAAACAAATTGACATGTTCGTTAGCTAGGGAGCTAAACAAATTGACATGTTTGCTAGCTAGGGAGCTAAACAAATTGACATGTTCGTTAGATAGGGAGCTAAACAAATTGACATGTTCGCTAGCTAGGGAGCTAAACACATTGGCATGCTTTTTAGCTAAGCATAATATCATTTTCGAGTATAGACCGGCTTCAATGATGCATATGAATCACTTTAAACCCAACCACACGTTAAAATATTATTTAAATAAGAATTAACAGTTTGTACAAGTAAATATATTACGTTCTTACCTTTTTTAAACAGAGTTTTTCTCCTCTCCTCAGTCAGGGAAATGAGCAAAATGCATGTGTTGAGAGGGATAAGAGGAAATGGAAGAAATTCAGGTGTGGCCTATTTAATCTCTAAATTAGGCACCGCCCTTAGAGCGATGTCAACACCGCACGTGTTAATGTGTACACACAAACATTGAGATGTTTGTTAGCGAGTTAACTAAACACATTGACATGCTTGTTAGTTAGCTAGCCAAACAAATTGACATGTTCGTTAGCTAGCGAGCTAAACAAATTGACATGTTCGTTAGCTAGCCAGCTAAACAAATTGACATGTTCGCTAGCTAGGGAGCTAAACAAATTGACATGTTCGTTAGCTAGGGAGCTAAACAAATTGACATGTTTGTTAGCTAGGGAGCTAAACAAATTGACATGTTCGTTAGCTAGCCAGCTAAACAAATTGACATGTTCGCTAGCTAGGGGAGCTAAAAAAATTTATATGTTCGCTAGCTAGGGAGCTAAAAAAATTGACATGTTCGTTAGCTAGCCAGCTAAACAAATTGACATGTTCGTTAGCTAGTGAGCTAAACAAATTGACATGTTCGCTAGCTAGGGAGCTAAACAAATTGACATGTTCGTTAGCTAGGGAGCTAAACAAATTGACATGTTCATTAGCTAGCCAGCTAAACAAATTGACATGTTTGCTAGCTAGGGAGCTAAACAAATTGACATGTTCGTTAGATAGGGAGCTAAACAAATTGACATGTTCGTTAGCTAGCCAGCTAAACAAATTGACATGTTCGTTAGCTAGCGAGCTAAACAAATTGACATGTTCGCTAGCTCGGGAGCTAAAAAAATTGACATGTTCGTTAGCTAGCCAGCTAAACAAATTGACATGTTCGCTAGCTAGGGAGCTAAACAAATTGACATGTTCGTTAGCTAGCCAGCTAAACAAATTGACATGTTCGCTAGCTAGGGAGCTAAAAAAAATTGATATGTTCGCTAGCTAGGGAGCTAAAAAAATTTACATGTTCGTTAGCTAGCCAGCTAAACAAATTGACATGTTCGTTAGCTAGTGAGCTAAACAAATTGACATGTTCGCTAGCTAGGGAGCTAAACAAATTGACATGTTCGTTAGCTAGGGAGCTAAACAAATTGACATGTTCATTAGCTAGCCAGCTAAACAAATTGACATGTTTGCTAGCTAGGGAGCTAAACAAATTGACATGTTCGTTAGCTAGCGAGCTAAACAAATTGACATGTTCGTTAGCTAGCCAGCTAAACAAATTGACATGTTCGCTAGCTAGGGAGCTAAACAAATTGACATGTTCGTTAGCTAGCGAGCTAAACAAATTGACATGTTCGTTAGCTAGCGAGCTAAACAAATTGACATGTTCGTTAGCTAGCGAGCTAAAAAAATTGACATGTTCGCTAGCTAGGGAGCTAAAAAAATTGACATGTTCGTTAGCTAGCCAGCTAAACAAATTGACATGTTCGTTAGCTAGCGAGCTAAACAAATTGACATGTTCGTTAGCTAGCGAGCTAAACAAATTGACATGTTCGTTAGCTAGCGAGCTAAACAAATTGACAAGTTCGCTAGCTAGCGAGCTAAACAAATTGACATGTTCGTTAGCTAGCCAGCTAAACAAATTGACATGTTCGCTAGCTAGGGAGCTAAACAAATTGACATGTTCGCTAGCTAGGGAGCTAAACAAATTGACATGTTCGTTAGCTAGCAAGCTAAACAAATTGACATGTTCGTTAGCTACAGAGCTAAACAAATTGACATGTTCTTTAGCTAGCCAGCTAAACAAATTGACATGTTCGCTAGCTAGGGAGCTAAACAAATTGACATGTTCGTTAGCTAGGGAGCTAAACAAATTGACATGTTCGTTAGCTAGCCAGCTAAACAAATTGACATGTTCGTTAGCTAGCTAGTTAAACAAATTGACATGTTCGTTAGCTAGCCAGCTAAACAAATTGACATGTTCGCTAGCTAGGGAGCTAAACAAATTGACATGTTCGATAGCTAGGGAGCAAAACAAATTGACATGTTCGCTAGCTAGGGAGCTAAACAAATTGACATGTTCGTTAGCTAGCCAGCTAAAAAAATTGACATGTTCGCTAGATAGGGAGCTAAACACATTGGCATGCTTTTTAGCTAAGCATATTATCATTTGCGAGTATAGACCGGCTTCAATGATGCATATGAATCACTTTAAACTCAACCACACGTTAAAATATTATTTAAATAAGAATTAACAGTTTGTACAAGTAAATATATTAAGATCTTACCTTTTTTAAACGGAGTATTTCTCCTCTCCTCAGTCAGGGAAATGAGCAAAATGCTTGTGTTGAGAGGGATAAGAGGAAATGGAAGCAATTCAGGTGTGGCCTATTTAATGTCTAAATTAGCACCGCCCTTAGAGCGATGTCAACACCGCACGTGTTAATGTGTACACGCAAACATTGAGATGTTTGTTAGCGAGTTAACTAAACACATTGACATGCTTGTTAGTTAGCTAGCCAAACAAATTGACATGTTCGTTAGCTAGCGAGCTAAACAAATTGACATGTTCGTTAGCTAGGGAGCTAAACAAATTGACATGTTCGTTAGCTAGCGAGCTAAACAAATTGACATGTTCGTTAGCTAGGGAGCTAAACAAATTGACATGTTTGTTAGCTAGGGAGCTAAACAAATTGACATGTTCGTTAGCTAGCCAGCTAAACAAATTGACATGTTCGCTAGCTAGGGAGCTAAAAAAATTGATATGTTCGCTAGCTAGGGAGCTAAAAAAATTGACATGTTCGTTAGCTAGCCAGCTAAACAAATTGACATGTTCGTTAGCTAGGGAGCTAAACAAATTGACATGTTCGTTAGCTAGCCAGCTAAACAAATTGACATGTTCGCTAGCTAGGGAGCTAAACAAATTAACATGTTCGTTAGCTAACCAGCTAAACAAATTGACATGTTCGTTAGCTAGCCAGCTAAACAAATTGACATGTTCGTTAGATAGGGAGCTAAACAAATTGACATGTTCGCTAGCTAGGGAGCTAAACACATTGGCATGCTTTTTAGCTAAGCATAATATCATTTTCGAGTATAGACCGGCTTCAATGATGCATATGAATCACTTTAAACCCAACCACACGTTAAAATATTATTTAAATAAGAATTAACAGTTTGTACAAGTAAATATATTACGTTCTTACCTTTTTTAAACAGAGTTTTTCTCCTCTCCTCAGTCAGGGAAATGAGCAAAATGCATGTGTTGAGAGGGATAAGAGGAAATGGAAGAAATTCAGGTGTGGCCTATTTAATCTCTAAATTAGGCACCGCCCTTAGAGCGATGTCAACACCGCACGTGTTAATGTGTACACACAAACATTGAGATGTTTGTTAGCGAGTTAACTAAACACATTGACATGCTTGTTAGTTAGCTAGCCAAACAAATTGACATGTTCGTTAGCTAGCGAGCTAAACAAATTGACATGTTCGTTAGCTAGCCAGCTAAACAAATTGACATGTTCGCTAGCTAGGGAGCTAAACAAATTGACATGTTCGTTAGCTAGGGAGCTAAACAAATTGACATGTTTGTTAGCTAGGGAGCTAAACAAATTGACATGTTCGTTAGCTAGCCAGCTAAACAAATTGACATGTTCGCTAGCTAGGGGAGCTAAAAAAATTTATATGTTCGCTAGCTAGGGAGCTAAAAAAATTGACATGTTCGTTAGCTAGCCAGCTAAACAAATTGACATGTTCGTTAGCTAGTGAGCTAAACAAATTGACATGTTCGCTAGCTAGGGAGCTAAACAAATTGACATGTTCGTTAGCTAGGGAGCTAAACAAATTGACATGTTCATTAGCTAGCCAGCTAAACAAATTGACATGTTTGCTAGCTAGGGAGCTAAACAAATTGACATGTTCGTTAGATAGGGAGCTAAACAAATTGACATGTTCGTTAGCTAGCCAGCTAAACAAATTGACATGTTCGTTAGCTAGCGAGCTAAACAAATTGACATGTTCGCTAGCTCGGGAGCTAAAAAAATTGACATGTTCGTTAGCTAGCCAGCTAAACAAATTGACATGTTCGCTAGCTAGGGAGCTAAACAAATTGACATGTTCGTTAGCTAGCCAGCTAAACAAATTGACATGTTCGCTAGCTAGGGAGCTAAAAAAAATTGATATGTTCGCTAGCTAGGGAGCTAAAAAAATTTACATGTTCGTTAGCTAGCCAGCTAAACAAATTGACATGTTCGTTAGCTAGTGAGCTAAACAAATTGACATGTTCGCTAGCTAGGGAGCTAAACAAATTGACATGTTCGTTAGCTAGGGAGCTAAACAAATTGACATGTTCATTAGCTAGCCAGCTAAACAAATTGACATGTTTGCTAGCTAGGGAGCTAAACAAATTGACATGTTCGTTAGCTAGCGAGCTAAACAAATTGACATGTTCGTTAGCTAGCCAGCTAAACAAATTGACATGTTCGCTAGCTAGGGAGCTAAACAAATTGACATGTTCGTTAGCTAGCGAGCTAAACAAATTGACATGTTCGTTAGCTAGCCAGCTAAACAAATTGACATGTTCGTTAGCTAGCGAGCTAAACAAATTGACAAGTTCGTTAGCTAGGGAGCTAAACAAATTGACATGTTCGTTAGCTAGCCAGCTAAACAAATTGACATGTTTGTTAGCTAGGGAGCTAAACAAATTGACATGTTTGTTAGCTAGCGAGCTAAACAAATTGACAAGTTCGTTAGCTAGGGAGCTAAACAAATTGACATGTTCGTTAGCTAGCCAGCTAAACAAATTGACATGTTCGTTAGCTAGGGAGCTAAACGAATTGACATGTTTGTTAGCTAGGGAGCTAAACAAATTGACATGTTCGTTAGCTAGCCAGCTAAACAAATTGACATGTTCGCTAGCTAGGGAGCTAAAAAAATTGATATGTTCGCTAGCTAGGGAGCTAAAAAAATTTACATGTTCGTTAGCTAGCCAGCTAAACAAATTGACATGTTCGTTAGCTAGCGAGCTAAACAAATTGACATGTTCGCTAGCTAGGGAGCTAAACAAATTGACATGTTCGTTAGCTAGCCAGCTAAACAAATTGACATGTTCGTTAGCTAGCCAGCTAAACAAATTGACATGTTCGTTAGCTAGCCAGCTAAACAAATTGACATGTTCGCTAGCTAGGGAGCTAAACAAATTGACATGTTCGTTAGCTAGCGAGCTAAACACATTGGCATGCTTTTTAGCTAAGCATATTATCATTTTCGAGTATAGACCGGCTTCAATGATGCATATGAATCACTTTAAACTCAACCACACGTTAAAATATTATTTAAATAAGAATGAACAGTTTGTACAAGTAAATATATTACGTTCTTACCTTTTTTAAACAGTATTTCTCCTCTCCTCAGTCAGGGAAATGAGCAAAATGCATGTGTTGAGAGGGATAAGAGGAAATGGAAGCAATTCAGGTGTGGCCTATTTAATGTCTAAATTAGGCACCGCCCTTAGAGCGATGTCAACACCGCACGTGTTAATGTTTTCCACAAATCAACACTCAACTCAAAATATTTCTCACCGCAAAATCGACGCCGCAGCTTTTGCAGAGGCGTCACATTTGAGTTGGCGAGGGCTGTGACAAGGCGAGGCAGCGAAGGTCAGGGTGGATGTCTGAGAGCGGTAGCCGAGAGGTAGTCCGGGGTCAGGGTGAACGACGAAGCTGCGAGGGGATTTACAGCGGGCTGGCATTGAACGCCACCCAACACGGCGAGGGCAATTAATAGCTCACGGGAAGCTGACTTTTAATCGAAGGAGACGTTCCATTTGTCTTCCGTTGCCCTCTGATGTAATCTGGATGTCGCCGTTTTCTGCTGGGTCAAACCGGCCTTCGCCAGACCTATGTCACATAGCTAGACGGGTCTGATGCAAACAAATCTAGGTGATTTCCAGCCGGGTTTCTGGATTCCTCCCTAAAACCGGGCTGCCTGCCAATGAAGGTACCTGACAATATCACATGATGTCACTGTCTGGGACCGCATGGACTCTGGCGACCTTTGCAGGCTTTATCCCGAGGTTGGATCGGAGATAAAGCCTAGAAGCGGACTATAATTACAGCAGCACAGGAAGGTTTCATTATGTTTGTAGGGTGTAAAAATAGGCCGGGTTTTAATAACTGCTATTACTGCCCACTGACATACATTGGCAGGAACTAAAATGTTTTACTATTAAAACATCAAAACTAAAAGGCGGTGACGTGCAGCGAAGCCTTAGCTTTTTTTTTTTCTTCTACTTTCTACACCCCCCTTGAATTGAAATACAATTAAAAGCATGCTAATATTATTTTACCGTATTTTTCCGACTATAAGGCGCACTTAAATCCTTTGTTTTCCTCAAAACTCATCAAACCCGGTGCGGATTAATTCTGGTTTTGCTTACCGACCTCGAAGCAATTTTATTTGGTACATGGTGTAATGATAAGTGTGACCAGTAGATGGCAGTCATACATAAGAGGTACGTGTAGACTGCACTATGATGGCAGTATGACTCAAGTAAACAACACCAACATTTTATATGTTCCATTGAAAATATAGAACATTACACACGGCGCTCAATAATCCATCAAAATGTTTTACTGTGCTTCAACATAGGAGTATTATTATGGTGTGTGTATAAAGAAAGACATATTATCTGCCGTTTTGTTTCCCAATATAATGCAAAAGCAACTTGTCTTACCTTCTGGTACCTGCTGATCTGTATTTGGGATCTGCATAAGTCCTGAAAAAAAGTCTTCTTTTTCTCCATCTTCTTGTTTTGGGACATTCATCCTCCGCTGTTGCCATTTCTAATATAAAGTAGTGTAAAGTTCTTACTTACACTCTTAGAAATAAGGGTTCCTAAAGGGTTCTTCTACAAGGGCTGAGGTTCTAACTGGAACCATTTGCTTCTGAAAAACCCTTTCCCGAAGAAAGGGTTTTTCAAGGGTTCTTGGTAACGCTAATGGTTCCAGTAAGAACCATTTTGATCCAGAGAACCCTTTAAAACCCCTTTTCTGAATAATTGGTTTTAAAAGGGTTCTCACTAACACTAAGGGTTCCAGTAAGAACTATTTTGATCCAGAGAACCGTTTTTGGAAGAAAGAGTTCTTCAGGGATTGTTGAAAGCATGGGTAAGATCCTGTGTCACCAGGGACATACTTCCTGATAACATTTGCCAATAATGGTGCCTATCTTTAAATAAATGTTTTTCTCATTAAAATGTTTTGAATGTTTGTTCAATGTCAACATGATAAATGACCACAATATAATATGAACTAAACTGATCTGTAGAATACAATATGGTTCTTTATAGAACCCTCAGAAGACAAGACGGTTATCGGTGAAAACCTTTGAAAAGGGATGTTTTTAGAACCCCCTGTGTCAGGTCTAGATGAAACCCTTGAAACATGAAAGAGTTCTTTGTGGAACTCCCTGTGTGGGTTCTAGATGAAACCCTTGAAACATGAAAGGGTTCTTAGTGGAACTCCCTGCATGGGTTCTAGATGAAACCCTTGACAAACGAAAGGGTTCTTAGTGGAACTCCCTGTGTGGGTTCTAGATGAAACCCTTGAAATACGAAAGGGTTCTTAGTGGAACTCCCTGCGTGGGTTCTAGATGAAAGTCTTGAAATACAAAAGGGTTCTTAGTGGAACTCCCTGTGTGGGTTCTAGATGAAACCCTTGAAACATGAAAGGGTTCTTAGTGGAACTCCCTGTGTGGGTTCTAGATGAAACCCTTGAAACATGAAAGGGTTCTTAGTGGAACTCCCTGCATGGGTTCTAGATGAAACCCTTGACAAACGAAAGGGTTCTTAGTGGAACTCCCTGTGTGGGTTCTAGATGAAACCCTTGAAATACGAAAGGGTTCTTAGTGGAACTCCCTGCGTGGGTTCTAGATGAAAGTCTTGAAATACAAAAGGGTTCTTAGTGGAACTCCCTGTGTGGGTTCTAGATGAAACCCTTGAAATACGAAAGGGCTCTTAGTGGAACTCCCTGTGTGGGTTCTAGATGAAACCCTTGAAACATGAAAGGGTTCTTAGTGGAACTCCCTGCGTGGGTTCTTTGTAGAACCTCTCATGGGGGGTTCTGGGTGGAACCTTACACACATAGTTCTAGGTAGAACCCTCCGAAAGGGTTCCAGGTGGAACCTTTATAAAAAGGTTCTACCTGGAGCCAAAAAGGGTTCTCCTATGAGGACGAGCCGAAGAACCATATATGGTTCTACTTAGCACTTTTATTTCTAAGAGTGTATGATGGCAGTATGACTCAAGTAAACAACACCAACATTTTATATGTTCCATTGAAAATATAGAACATTACACACGGCGCTCAAAAACCTATCAAAATGTTTTAGTACGACTTTGGTAAGCTATGAAGCCGCACCGCTTGATGGATTGTACTGTGCTTCAACATAGGAGTATTATTATGGTGTGTGTATAAAGAAAGACATATTATCTGGCGTTTTGTTTCGCATTATTATGCAAAAGCAACTTGTCTTACCTTCTGGTACCTGCTGATCTGTATTTGGGATCTGCATAAGTCCTGAAAAAAAGTCTTCTTTTTCTCCATCTTCTTGTTTTGGGACATTCATCCTCCGCTGTTGCCATTTCTAATATAAAGTAGTGTAAAGTTCTTACTTACACTCTTAGAAATAAGGGTTCCTAAAGGGTTCTTCTACAAGGGCTGAGGTTCTAACTGGAACCATTTGCTTCTGAAAAACCCTTTCCCGAAGAAAGGGTTTTTCAAGGGTTCTTGGTAACGCTAATGGTTCCAGTAAGAACCATTTTGATCCAGAGAACCCTTTAAAACCCCTTTTCTGAATAATTGGTTTTAAAATGGTTCTCACTAACACTAAGGGTTCCAGTAAGAACTATTTTGATCCAGAGAACCGTTTTTGGAAGAAAGAGTTCTTCAGGGATTGTTGAAAGCATGGGTAAGATCCTGTGTCACCAGGGACATACTTCCTGATAACATTTGCCAATAATGGTGCCTATCTTTAAATAAATGTTTTTCTCATTAAAATGTTTTGAATGTTTGTTCAATGTCAACATGATAAATGACCACAATATAATATGAACTAAACTGATCTGTAGAATACAATATGGTTCTTTACAGAACCCTCAGAAGACAAGACGGTTATCGGTGAAAACCTTTGAAAAGGGATGTTTTTAGAACCCCCTGTGTCAGGTCTAGATGACACCCTTGAAACATGAAAGAGTTCTTTGTGGAACTCCCTGTGTGGGTTCTAGATGAAACCCTTGAAACATGAAAGGGTTCTTAGTGGAACTCCCTGCATGGGTTCTAGATGAAACCCTTGACAAACGAAAGGGTTCTTAGTGGAACTCCCTGTGTGGGTTCTAGATGAAACCCTTGAAATACGAAAGGGTTCTTAGTGGAACTCCCTGCGTGGGTTCTAGATGAAAGTCTTGAAATACAAAAGGGTTCTTAGTGGAACTCCCTGTGTGGGTTCTAGATGAAACCCTTGAAATACGAAAGGGTTCTTAGTGGAACTCCCTGTGTGGGTTCTAGATGAAACCATTGAAACATGAAAGGGTTCTTAGTGGAACTCCCTGCGTGGGTTCTTTGTAGAACCTCTCATGGGGGGTTCTGGGTGGAACCTTACACACACAGTTCTAGGTAGAACCCTCCAAAAGGGTTCCAGGTGGAACCTTTATAAAAAGGTTCTACCTGGAGCCAAAAAGGGTTCTCCTATGAGGACGAGCCGAAGAACCATATATGGTTCTACTTAGCACTTTTATTTCTAAGAGTGTATGATGGCAGTATGACTCAAGTAAACAACACCAACATTTTATATGTTCCATTGAAAATATAGAACATTACACACAGCGCTCAATAATCTATCAAAATATTTTAGTACGACTTTGGTAAACTATGAAGCCGCACCGCTTGATGGATTGTACTGTGCTTCAACATAGGAGTATTATTATGGTGTGTGTATAAAGAAAGACATATTATCTGGCGTTTTGTTTCGCAATATTATGCAAAAGCAACTTGTCTTACCTTCTGGTACCTGCTGATCTGTATTTGGGATCTGCATAAGTCCTGAAAAAAGTCTTCTTTTTCTCCATCTTCTTGTTTTGGGACATTCATCCTCTGCTGTTGCCATTTCTAATATAAAGTAGTGTAAAGTTCTTACTTATATCTGTCAGTAAACTCGCCTTGAAAGCGCTAAAACATACCGGTGTAGTGAGTTTACATTATTCACCCAAGGAACTTTAGGACAGTTTTTCACGGGACACATTTCCGGCATTGCTGTAACTGACCACGCCGTCCAGTGCACTGCTATGGAAACAGTAATCTATGAAGGCAGAAATCAGTCCCGGAAATGATTAAAATGATCAAAACACGGTAAATATGGAACATATAACATATTGTTATGATCGATGTAGACCTGCAATGTGTATATAAAATGTTGATGGAGGGTTTTGAAGTTGTTTTAGAGCAGAGGTGTCAAAGTGGTTTTCACTGAGGGCCACATTGCAGTTATGTTTGGCCCCAGTGAATACTATTATTACACCATTTTTTAATGCCTTTTATTAGTACATTTAAAAAAAAACTAAAATGTAAAAAAAAAATATGGAAAGTTGCAATAATTTTTCCTCAAAATGTAGTGTATATTACTGTAAATGGAAAAACAGTACTGCTAGTTTTATGGTTTAAAAAAATTGGTGAATGTAAAATGGGTTATACTTACGGTCATTTAAAAACAGCACTGCACATCATAACGGCGGCTACAGTTTTGATGGTAAAGGTCTAAAAAAATTATGTAGAACATCCGGCGGGCCGGATTGAAAAGGTCTGCAGTAGTGTATAGTTTATGGTGTGTTGCGCCCTACAAAATGTTTATACTGTTAGTGTTGTACCGTATTTTTCGGACTACAAGTCGCAGTTTTTTTCGTAGTTTGGCCGGGCTCCAGTGCGACTTATATACATACTTGCCAACCTTGAGACCTCCAATTTCGGGAGGTGGGGGGTGGGGGGTGGGTGCGGGGGGCGTGGTTGGGGCGGGGGCGTGGTTAAGAGGGGAGGAGTATATTTACAGCTAGAATTCACCAAGTCAAGTATTTCATATATACATATATATATATATATATATATATATATATATATATATATATATATATATGTATATATATATATATATCCCCGCGACCCCGAAGGGAATAAGCGGTAGAAAATGGATGGATGGATGGATGGATATATATATATATAATATATATAAATAAAATAAATACTTGAATTTCAGTGTTCATTTATTTACACATATACACACACATAACACTCATCTACTCATTGTTGAGTTAAGGGTTGAATTGTCCATCCTTGTTCTATTCTCTGTCACTATCTTTCTAGCCATGCTGAACACCCTCTCTGATGATGCATTGCTGTGTGGCACGCACAAAAGTGCTTTCATCAAATGCACTAGATGGCAGTATTGTCCTGTTTAAGAGTGTCACAACATTGCTGTTTACGGCAGACGGACTGCTTTACTGTAGACGTTCTTTAGATTGTGGGAAAGCGGACTCAGGTCCGCATGGAGCTGGAGGGGGCGTGGCCTCCAGCTCCGCCTGAATTTCGGGAGATTTTCGGGAGAAAATTTGTCCCGGGAGGTTTTCGGGAGAGGCGCTGAATTTCGGGAGTCTCCCGGAAAACCCGGGAGGGTTGGCAAGTATGCTTATATATGTTTTTTTTCTTTTTTATTATGCATTTTTGGCAGGTGCGACTTATACTCCGAAAAATACGGTACTTATTACGCACTGGCTGTTCAACTACAATGTTCATCTTAATTGTAGCTTTGACTAAAATATTTGAAGGTGCTGAAATTAAACATGCAAAATTGCTAATGGTAAATGGGTTGTACTTTTCTACCTTCAAAGTAAAGTGTTTTTCGGAGTATAAGTCGCGCCGGAGTATAAGTCGCACCTGCCGAAAATGCATAATAAAGAAGGAAAAAAAACATATATGAATCGCACCAAACTATGAAAGAAACTGCGACTTATAGTCCGAAAAATACGGTACTCAAAAGCGCTTTGACACTATTTCCACATTCACACACACATTCACACACTGATGGCCATGCAAGGCCCTAACCACCACCCATCAGGAGCAAGGGTGAAGTGTCTTGCTCAAGGACACAACGGACGTGACGAGGTTGGTAGAAGGTGGGGATTGAACCAGGAGCCCTCAGGTAGCTGGCACGGCCACTCTTCCAACTGCGCCACGCCGTACCCAAAAAAAGGCAGCTCAGTTGCCAAAATTTTACTGTAAAATTTACATTATTTTTTTTTTAACTGTCAATAAAAAAAAAAAATGCAATTTTACAGTAAAATTTTGGCACCTGAGCTGCCGTGTTTTTTTTGTTTGTTTGTTTTACCGCAAATCAACAAGTGTAGATTTTTCGGTGTATTACTGTAAATGCTAAAAACGCCACTACAGTTTATTACAGTAAAAAAAAAAAAGGACTGATTTTTTTCATTTAGAGCAAAATGCTGTAAAAACCACAGTCAATTTCACAATTTTACCATGAAATATATTGCTACTTTTACATTGCACAATTTGATGGATAACTTGCTTTGAAATCATTATTATTAATAGGGATGTCCGATAATGGCTTTTTGCCGATATCCGATATTCCGATATTGTCCAACTCTTTAATTACTGATACCGATATCAACCGATACCGATATCAACCGATACCGATATCAACCGATACCGGTATATACAGTTGTGAAAATAACACATTATTATGCCTAATTTGGACAACCAGGTATGGTGAAGATAAGGTCCTTTTTTAAAATATTAATAAAATAAGATACATTAAAAACATTTTCTTAAATTAAAAAAAAAAGTAAAACAATATAACAACAGTTACATAGAAACTAGTAATTAATGAAAATGAGTAAAATGAACTGTTAAAGGTTAGTACTATTATTATAACCCAACACTGCATACATATATACACATATATTTATATATATATATATATATACATACTAGGGATGTCTGATAATGGCTTTTTGCCGATATCCGATATTCCGATATTGTCCAACTCTTTAATTACCGATGCCGATATCAACCGATACTGATATATACAGTCCTGGAATTAACCCATTAGTATGCCTAATTTGGACAACCAGGTATGGTGAAGATAAGGTTCTTTTTTAAAATATTAATAAAATAAAATAAAATAAGATAAATTAGAAACATTTTCTAGAATAAAAAAAAAAAAGTAAAACAATATAAAAACAGTTACATAGAAAATAGTAATTAATAAAAATGAGTAAAATTAACTGTTAAAGGTTAGTACTATTAGTGGACCAGCAGCACGCACAATCATGTGTGCTTACGGACTGTATCCCTTGTAGAGATGCGCGGATAGGCAATTTATTTCATCCGCAACCGCGTCAGAAAGTCGTCAACCATCCGCCATCCACCCGATGTAACGTTTGATCAGAACTGCACCCGCCCGCCATCCGCCCGTTGTTATATATCTAATATTAATTAAAAAAAAAAAAAAAAGGGTGAAAACTACGCGAATTGCACCTTGTGCAGACAAGATTTTTCGATCGGACACGGAGGAATTAGCGATGTAAAAGACCACGTTGGGACAAAAAAACACAAGTCTAATGCCGTTGCTAGCGATACAAGTGGAAAACTTTCAACGTTTTTCGTCGCCCAAACAGATTCTTTGGATGTGATAAATGCCGAAGTTTTATTTACGGAGGCAATAATTGAGCATGGACTTCCAATCGCACTGGCTGATCACATGGGACAGTTAAATGTTTGTAATGCAACCTTTAAAAATCATTACGCGGTGATCGCGATCCCAAAAATAAACTTTTCTTGCATGATTATGTCCAGAAAAATTTGCTTTATATTACTATAGAGTCCTTTTAACGAATGAGTTTGATGGTTTATCACAAACCTTAAATGAAATTCCATGGCCACCGTCCTGCTCTCTATATCAACCAGGGTGAACCCCACCCCTTTCGTGAGCGCACTGCGAAAGCGGACGAGGCGGGGTGTCGGTGCGGTGGGCGCGGTGGTGACCCTGGACGTGCGTCGGGCCTTTCTCGCGGATCGCCTCAGCTACGGCTCCCGGTGGGGCCCTCTCGGGGGAAGGGGCCTCGGTCCCGGACCCCGGCGAGGCATCCCTTCTCCGCTCCGTAAAAGTGTCCATCTCTTTTCTTTTTTTTTCTTCTGTTGTGGCATATGCAGCAGGTGCCTGCTCGTTTTTCGTATGTGGGTAACAACATTTAACTATGTATATATATTTCCGAATTGGTTTAACTGCCACCCGCAAAAAAAAAAATAAAATAAAAAAAATATCTAATTAATCCGCCCGACCCGACCCGCGAGCGGATAAAATCTTATTGTTTTTAATTTCATCCGCCCGATCCGCGGATAATCCGCAGACTCCGCGGTTGTGTCCGCAAACCGCGCATCTCTAATCCCTTGCAGACTGTATTGATATATATTGATATATAATGTAGGAACCAGAATATTAATAACAGAAAAAAACAACTAGGGATGTCCGATAATGGCTTTTTGCCGATATCCGATATTCCGATATTGTCCAACTCTTTAATTACTGATACCGATATCAACCGATAATGATATCAACCGATACCGATATCAACCGATACCGGTATATACAGTTGTGAAAATAACACATTATTATGCCTAATTTGGACAACCAGGTATGGTGAAGATAAGGTCCTTTTTTAAAATATTAATAAAATAAAATAAGATACATTAAAAACATTTTCTTGAATAAAAAAAAAAGTAAAACAATATAAAAACAGTTACATAGAAACTAGTAATTAATGAAAATGAGTAAAATGAACTGTTAAAGGTTAGTACTATTATTATAACCCAACACTGCATACATATATACACATATATATATATATATATATATATATATATATAAATTTTTTTATTAAATCAACATAAAAACATTAATATTTTTTTCTCCCAAAATAGAAAGAATATTAAAAAAATAAATTTAAATAAAAAAATATATTATCAAACATTCAAACCATTTTTTTAATCGAAATGAATACTAATAATAAGAGATTTTTATCGGCCGATAAATGCTTTAAAATGTAATATCGGAAATTATCGGTATCGTTTTTTTTATTATCGGTATCGGTTTAAAAAAAAATTTTTTTTTTAAATATTTTTATATAAATTTATTTTTTATTAAATCAACATAAAAACATTAATATTTTTTTCTCCCAAAATAGAAAGAATATAAAAAAAATAAAATAAAATAAAAAAATATATTATCAAACATTCAAACCATTTTTTTAATCGAAATGAATACTAATAATTAGAGATTTTTATCGGCCGATAAATGCTTTAAAATGTAATATCGGAAATTATCGGTATCGTTTTTTTATTATCGGTATCGGGTTTTTATTTTATTTTATTTTTTTAATATTTTTATATAAATTTATTTTTTATTAAATCAACATAAAAACATTAATATTTTTTTCTCCCAAAATAAAAATAATATTAAAAAAAAATATATATATATATATATATATATATATATATTATCAAACATTCAAACCTTTTTTTTAGTCGAAATGAATACTAATAATTAGAGATTTTTATCGGCCGATATATGCTTTAAAATGTAATATCGGAAATTATCGGTATCGTTTTTTTTTTATTATCGGTATCTGGTTTTTTTTTTTTTTTTTTTTTTTTAATATTTTTATATAAATTTATTTTTTATTAAATCAACATAAAAACATTAATATTTTTTTCTCCCAAAATAGAAAGAATATAAAAAAAATAAAATAAAATAAAAAAATATATTATCAAACATTCAAACCATTTTTTAAATCGAAATGAATACTAATAATTAGAGATTTTTATCGGCCGATAAATGCTTTAAAATGTAATATCGGAAATTATGGGTATCGTTTTTTTTTATTATCGGTATCGGTTTTTTTTTTAATTTTTTTTTTTTTTAATATTTTTATATAAATTTATTTTTTATTAAATCAACATAAAAACATTAATATTTTTTTCTCCCAAAATAGAAATAATATAAAAAAATAAAATAAAATAAAAAAATATATTATCAAACATTCAAACCATTTTTTTAATCGAAATGAATACTAATAATTAGAGATTTTTATCGGCCGATAAATGCTTTAAAATGTAATATCAGAAATTATCGGTATCGTTTTTTTTATTATCGGTATCGTTTTTTTTAAATTTTTATTTTTTAAAAATATTTTTATATAAATTTATTTTTTATTAAATCAACATAAAAACATTAATATTTTTTTCTCCCAAAATAGAAAGAATATAAAAAAAATAAAATAAAAAAATATATTATCAAACATTCAAACCATTTTTTTAATCGAAATGAATACTAATAATTAGAGATTTTTATCGGCCAATAAATGCTTCAAAATATAATATCGGAAATTATCGGTATCGTTTTTTTTATTATCGGTATCGGTTTTAAAAAAAAAAATTTTTTAAATATTTTTATATAAATTTATTTTTTATTAAATCAACATAAAAACATTAATATTTTTTTCTCCCAAAATAGAAAGAATATAAAAAAAAATAAATAAAAAAATAAAAATATATTATCAAACATTCAAACCATTTTTTTAATCGAAATGAATACTAATAATTAGAGATTTTTATCGGCCGATAAATGCTTCAAAATGTAATATTGGAAATTATCGGTATAGTTTTTTTTATTATCGGTATCGGTTTTTATTTTCGTTTTATTTTTTTAATATTTTTATATACATTTATTTTTTATTAAATCAACATAAAAACATTAATATTTTTTTCTCCCAAAATAGAAAGAATATAAAAAAAATAAAATAAAAAAATATATTATCAAACATTCAAACCATTTTTTTAATCGAAATGAATACTAATAATTGGAGATTTTTATCGGCCGATAAATGCTTTAAAATGTAATATCGGAAATTATCGGTATCGTTTTTTTTATTATCGGTATCGTTTTTTATTTTTTATTTTTTTATTTTTAATATTTTTGTATAAATTTATTTTTTATTAAATCAACATAAAAACATTAATATTTTTTTCTCCCAAAATAGAAAGAATATAAAAAAATAAAATAAAATAAAAAAATATATTATCAAACATTCAAACCATTTTTTTAATCGAAATGATTACTAATAATTAGAGATTTTTATCGGCCGATAAATGCTTTAAAATGTAATATCGGAAATTATCGGTATCGTTTTTTTTATTATCGGTATCGTTTTTTTTTTTTTTTTTTTTTTTAATATTTTTTATATACATTTATTTTTTATTAAATCAACATAAAAACATTAATATTTTTTTCTCCCAAAATAGAAAGAAGATAAAAAAATAAAAATAAAAATATATTATCAAACATTCAAACCATTTTTTTAATCGAAATGAATACTAATAATTAGAGATTTGTATCGGCCGATAAATGCTTTAAAATGTAATATCGGAAATTATCGGTATCGTTTTTTTTTTATTATCGGTATCGGTTTTTTGTGTGTTTTTTTTAAAAATATTTTTATATACATTTATTTTTTATTAAATCAACATAAAAACATTAATATTTTTTTCTCCCAAAATAGAAAGAATATAAAAAATAAAAAATAAAATAAATAAATATATTATCAAACATTCACACCATTTTTTTAATCGAAATTAATACTAATAATTACAGATTTTTATCGGCCGATAAATGCTTTAAAATGTATTATCGGAAATTATCGGTATCGTTTTTTTTATTATCGGTATCGTTTTTTGTTTTTTTTAAAATATTTTTGAATAAATTTATTTTTTATTAAATCAACATAAAAACATTAATATTTTTTCCTCCCAAAATAGAAAGAATATAAAAAAAATAATAAATAAAATAAAAAAATATATTATCAAACATTCAAACCATTTTTTTAATCGAAATGAATACTAATAATTAGAGATTTTTATCGGCCGATAAATGCTTTAAAATGTAATATCGGAAATTATCGGTATCGTTTTTTTTATTATCGGTATCGGTTTTTTATTTTAATTTTATTTTTTAAATATTTTTATATAAATTTATTTTTTATTAAATCAACATAAAAACATTAATATTTTTTTCTCCCAAAATAGAAAGAATATAAAAAATAAATAAATAAAAAAAAATTAAAATATCAAACATTCAAACCATTTTTTTAATCGAAATGAATACTAATAATTAGAGATTTTTATCGGCCGATAAATGCTTTAAAATGTAATATCGGAAATTATCGGTATCGTTTTTTTATTATCGTTATCGGGTTTTTAAAAAAAAAATTTTTTTTTAAATATTTTTATATACATTTATTTTTTATTAAATCAACATAAAAACATTAATATATTTTTCTCCCAAAATAGAAAGAATATACAAAATAAAAAATAAAATAAAAAAATATATTATCAAACATTCAAACCATTTTTTTAATCGAAATGAATACCAATAATTAGAGATTTTTTATCGGCCGATAAATGCTTTAAAATGTAATATCGGAAATTATCGGTATCGTTTTTTTTATTATCGGTATCGTTTTTTGTTTGTTTGTTTTTAAAAAAAATATTTTTATATACATTTATTTTTTATTAAATCAACATAAAAACAATAATATTTTTTTCTCCTAAAATAGAAAGAATATAAAAAAAATAAAATAAAATAAAAAAATATATTATCAAACTTTCAAACCATTTTTTTAATCGAAATGAATACTAATAATTAGAGATTTTTATCGGCCGATAAATGCTTTAAAATGTAATATCGGAAATTATCGATATCGTTTTTTTTATTATCGGTATCGTTTTTTTGTTTTTTGTTTTTTTTTAATATTTTTATATAAATTTATTTTTTATTAAATCAACATAAAAACATTAATATTTTTTTCTCCCAAAATAGAAAGAATATAAAAAAAATAAATAAAATAAAAAAATATATTATCAAACATTCAAACCATTTTTTTAATCGAAATGAATACTAATAATTAGTGATTTT
The DNA here is from genome assembly GCF_033978685.3 of Nerophis lumbriciformis. NCBI lineage: Eukaryota > Metazoa > Chordata > Actinopteri > Syngnathiformes > Syngnathidae > Nerophis > Nerophis lumbriciformis. The sequence goes on along the minus strand of NC_084552.2, from coordinate 4,984,335 downwards.
TATCGGCCGATAAATGCTTTAAAATGTAATATCGGAAATTATCGGTATCGTTTGTTTTATTATCGGTATCGGTTTTTTTTGTTTGGTTTTTAAAAAAATATTTTTATATACATTTATTTTTTATTAAATCAACATAAAAACATTAATATTTTTTTCTCCCAAAATAGAAAGAATACATTTAGTAAGAAAATTTACAGTACTTTGATACATATTTCCAGGCTTTAGAGGGCCAAATAAAACGAAGTGGCGGGCCACATCTGGCCCCCGGGCCTTGAGTTTGACACCTGCGTTTTAGAGGCTTTGAGGGCTAAAACAGGCTGAGAGTGCTTTAAAAACACTTCTAACCACTAGTAACCCCAGCTACTTGTGGCCATGGCTCTGCTCCACGCTGTACGCCTACAACAGGCACCGTGCAGTGGGACGGCCGTGGAAGAGCCTACAGCGCTTCGTGTTGCACCTCGGGGGAGTAAGAGCGGGACACGGACGCCAGGATTCGGTTTATTGCCCCGCTGCTGCCTTCAGGCTGCGAGAAGCAACACTTTCTCAAGACCCACTTGCGAAACAGAGCACTACACCAGGGTGGGCGTGCAAGTAAGTCCTTGCGTGGCGTGTTGTTGCTGTCATGGCTACCCGTCTGAATCCTCACATCTATGCAGAGGAAATGTCTGCAGCTTCGGCTTGAAAGGACAACCTTGTGTGAGCAAACACATTCACGGCACTTACGAACCCCGTTTCCATATGAGTTGGGAAATTGTGTTAGATGTAAATATAAACGGAATGCAATGATTTGCAAATCATTTTCAACCCATATTCAGTTGAATATGCTACAAAGACAACATATTTGATTTTTTTTGCAAATAATCATTAACTTTAGAATTTGATGCCAGCAACACGTGACAAAGAAGTTGGGAAAGGTGGCAATAAATACTGATAAAGTTGAGGAATGCTCATCAAACACTTATTTGGAACATCCCACAGGTGAACAGGCAAATTGGGAACAGGTGGGTGCCATGATTGGGTATAAAAGTAGATTCCATGAAATGCTCAGTCATTCACAAACAAGGATGGGGCGAGGGTCACCACTTTGTCAACAAATGCGTGAGCAAATTGTTGAACGGTTTAAGAAAAACCTTTCTCAACCAGCTATTGCAAGGAATTTAGGGATTTCACCATCTACGCTCCGTAATATCATCAAAGGGTTCAGAAAATCTGGAGAAATCACTGCACGTAAGCAGCTAAGCCCGTGACCTTTGATCCCTATGGATGTACTGCATCAACAAGCGACATCAGTGTGTAAAGGATATCACCACATGGGCTCAGGAACACTTCAGAAACCCACTGTCAGTAACTACAGTTGGTCGCTACATCTGTAAGTGCAAGTTAAAACTCTCCTATGCAAGGCGAAAACCGTTTATCAACAACACCCAGAAACGCCGTCGGCTTCGCTGGGCCTGAGCTCATCAAAGATGGACTGATACAAAGTGGAAAAGTGTTCTGTGGTCTGACGAGTCCACATTTCAAATTGTTTTTAGGAAACTGTGGACGACCAAAGAGGAAAAGAACCATCCGGATTGTTATAGGCGCAAAGTTGAAAAAGCCAGCATCTGTGATGGTATGGGGGTGTATTAGTGCCCAAGACATGGGTAACTTACACATCTGTGAAGGCGCCATTAATGCTGAAAGGTACATACAGGTTTTGGAGCAACATATGTTGCCATCCAAGCAACGTTACCATGGACGCCCCTGCTTATTTCAGCAAGACAATGCCGAGCCACGTGTTACATCAACATGGCTTCATAGTAAAAGAGTGCGGGTACTAGACTGGCCCGCCTGTAGTCCAGACCTGTCTCCCATTGAAAATGTGTGGCTCATTATGAAGCCTAAAATAGCACAACGGAGACCCCCGGACTGTTGAACAACTTAAGCTGTACATCAACCAAGAATGGGAAAGAATTCCACCTGAGAAGCTTCAAAAATGTGTCTCCTCAGTTCTCAAACGTTTACTGAGTGTTGTTAAAAGGAAAGGCCATGTAACACAGTGGTGAACATGCCCTTTCCCAACTACTTTGGCACGTGTTGCAGCCATGAAATTCTAAGTTAAATATTATTTGCAAAAAAAAAAAATAAAGTTTATGAGTTTGAACATCAAATATGTTGTCTTTGTCGTGCATTCAATTGAATTTGGGTTGAAAAAGATTTGCAAATCATTGTATTCCGTTTATATTTACATCCAACACAATTTCCCAACTCATATGGAAACGGGGTTTGTAGAAGTTTTTACTCCTGCAAGAAGGACGGACCTGTGACTGCCGTGTTACTACGGCAACTACAAGCCATCCCTTCACGCCTTTTAATGTCGTTTTTTTTTTCTTTTTCTCTCCGGGCGGCCAATCGTGGACATAATTTGCTGCGGGACGTCCGTCCACTCAGAGAAATCATGTCACATCCAACTGACCACGCCGTGGAGAGAAGACTGCCCACTGGCAGTAATTAGGAGCTGTGTGGCACCACCAGGGCGGGCTGGTGGCGAGGTGACAGGGTCAAACACACGAGAAGCTGTTTGTGGAGGTTGTAACCATGGCAACAAAGTGAGATGAAGTAGTCGTTTGGCCTTGATTAAAAGATCATTCCGCAATAGTTGGGTGCAAGAGTGTCTCCAAACTTACGAGTAATGTGTAATGTGGTGTATCTTGCTCTTGAGTGTGTGTTGCTGTTAATGTTGGATAATTGTGTAGAGTTGTGTGATTATCATTTTATTTTTTTATTATTATTTTTTTTTTAACACACTACATAATCAAAATTAGTATTTGATATGTAAATCTAAGACATAAGTACCGTATTTTCCGCACTATAAGGCGCACCTAAAAACCACAAATTTTCTCAAAAGCTGACAGTGCGCCTTATAACCCGGTGCGCTTTATATATGGATTAATATTAAGATTCATTTTCATAAAGTTTCGGTCTCGCAACTTCGGTAAACAGCCGCCATCTTTTTTCCCGGTAGAACAGGAAGCGCTTCTTCTTCTACGCAAGCAACCGCCAAGGTAAGCACCCGCCCCCATAGAACAGGAAGCGCTTCTTCTTCTACTGTAAGCAACCACCCGCCCGCGTAGAAGAAGAAAAAGCGCGCGGATATTACCGTACGTTTCATTTCCTTTGTGTGTTTACATCTGTAAAGACCACAAAATGGCTCCTACTAAGCGACAGGGATCCGGTTCATGAAAAGACGCAATCTCTCCATCCGCACACGGATTACTATTTCACAGCAACTGATATTCCTGTGAACCGCACTGTGGATACAACGGGAGCACGTACGGTGAATATTCGCACCACAGGGAATGAGAAGTCATCCTTCACTGTGGTTCTAGCTTGCCATGCTAATGGCCAGAAACTTCCACCCATGGTGATATTCAAAAGGAAGACCTTGCCAAAAGAGACCTTTCCAGCCGGCGTCATCATAAAAGCTAACTCGAAGGGATGGATGAAGAAAAGATGAGCGAGTGGTTAAGGTAAGTTTAAGTTTACGCGAAGAGGCCGGGTGGCTTTTTTCACGCAGCTCCGTCCATGTTGATATACGACTCCATGCGCGTCCACATCACGCTGGTTTTAATATATTATTAAAGTTTGACTGACCTATCTGACTGTTTTTTTGACATTCCTTTAGCGCAGTTAGATGCGGCTTACAACACGGGGCGGCTTATAGGTGGACAAAGTTTTGAAATATGCCGTTCATTGAAGGCGCGGCTTATAACCCAGGGCGCCTTATGGTGCGGAAAATACGGTATTCAAAGACTTATGTGTTTACATTGGAAAAAATGTTATATAAATAATATAATTAAATTATCCTATTTTTATTATATCATATTACAATATTTTATATTGTAATCATATTACATTATATATTTTTTTATTGTATATCAAAGGCTTCAGTAGTCAGAGACTGACTTGTTTAAATTGCAAAAACACATTAATTTTATAATTAAATATTAATAAATGTATATTATAAATTGTATATTATTAATTATTCACAATAGTTATATTTTTAGATGACATTGTATTGTATAGCCCAGTATATTATTATTTTACATGTACATCTAAGGCTTAATTAATCAAGGACTGACTTGTTTGCATTGGAAAACACATAACATGTATAACTAAATTCTGATCTTATCTTAGATTATTTTGTATTACATTATAATTATATTATATTGTATTATATTACTATTTGACTTGTATTTAAGGCTTAAGTTTAAGTAGTTCAGGACTGGCTTGTTTACATTGCAAAAAAACCATACATTATATCATATCACGTTATATTATTTTATATTACATTATCTTCTATGCATATTATAATATATGTTATTATTTTACATGTACATCTAAGGCTTAATTAATCAAGGACTGACTTGTTTGCATTGGAAAACACATAGCATGTATAACTAAATTCTGATCTTATCTTAGATTATTTTGTATTACATTATAATTACATTATATTGTATTATATTACTATTTGACTTGTATTTAAGGCTTGAGTTTAAGTAGTTCAAGACTGGCTTGTTTACATTGCAAAAAAAACCATACATTATATCATATCACGTTATAATATTTTATATTACATTATCTTCTATGCATATTATATTATATAATATATTATATAATAAAACATACTGACTTGTTTACATGGTAAAAAACAATATATTAATTTGTATAAATAAACATACATTTTATCTTATATTATTTTCTATTATTTTATAAGATTGTATAATACATTACATGTATTTTATGTATTGTATTATATCGTATTTTAATTTGACTTTTATTTAACGCTTAAGTAGTCAAAGTTTACACGGAAAAACATAATTTTGTATGATTAAATATGTTACATTATCTTGTATCATATGTGTATTATGTGATCTTATATTACCTTACTTGGTATTATATTATACTAGCATTTGACATGTCGATCTAAGGCTACAAACACTGTTAATTTGTATAGTTAAATATGTATTTAATATTATATTATCTATATAATATTATATTACATTCATTATATTATATTATATATATATTATATATTATATGATCTAATCTATTTCATACCTATATTATATTATATTAAAATTATATTATCTATCCTTCCATTTTCTACCGCCTGTCCTTATATTATATTATATTATATTATATTATATTATAATATTTCATATTACATTATCTTCTATGCATATTATATTATATAATATATTATATAATAAAACATACTGACTTGTTTACATGATAAAAAACAATATATTCATTTGTATAAATAAACATGAATTTTATCTTATATTATTTTCTATTATTTTATAAGATTGTATAATACATTACATGTATTTTTTTGTATTGTATTATATCGTATTTTAATTTGACTTTTATTTAACGCTGAAGTAGTCAATGTTTACATGGAAAAACATAATTTTGTATGATTAAATATGTTACATTATCTTGTATCATATGTGTATTATGTTATCTTATATTACCTTACTTGGTACTATATTATACTAGTATTTGACATGTCGATCTAAGGCTACAAACACTGTTAATTTGTATAGTTAAATATGTATTTAATATTATATTATCTATATAATATTATATTACATTCATTATATTATATTATATATATATTATATATTATATGATCTAATCTATTTCATACCTATATTATATTATATTAAAATTATATTATCTATCCTTCCATTTTCTACCGCCTGTCCTTATATTATATTATATTATATTATATTATATTATAATATTTCATATTACATTATCTTCTATGCATATTATATTATATAATATATTATATAATAAAACATACTGACTTGTTTACATGATAAAAAACAATATATTAATTTGTATAAATAAACATAAATTTTATCTTATATTATTTTCTATTATTTTATAAGATAGTATAACACATTACATGTATTTTTTTGTATTGTATTATATCGTATTTTAATTTGACTTTTATTTAACGCTTAAGTAGTCAAAGTTTACACGGAAAAACATAATTTTGTATGATTAAATATGTTACATTATCTTGTATCATATGTGTATTATGTGATCTTATATTACCTTACTTGGTATTATATTATACTAGCATTTGACATGTCGATCTAAGGCTACAAACACTGTTAATTTGTATAGTTAAATATGTATTTAATATTATATTATCTATATAATATTATATTACATTCATTATATTATATTATATATATATTATATATTATATGATCTAATCTATTTCATACCTATATTATATTATATTAAAATTATATTATCTATCCTTCCATTTTCTACCGCCTGTCCTTATATTATATTATATTATATTATATTATATTATAATATTTCATATTACATTATCTTCTATGCATATTATATTATATAATATATTATATAATAAAACATACTGACTTGTTTACATGATAAAAAACAATATATTCATTTGTATAAATAAACATGAATTTTATCTTATATTATTTTCTATTATTTTATAAGATTGTATAATACATTACATGTATTTTTTTGTATTGTATTATATCGTATTTTAATTTGACTTTTATTTAACGCTGAAGTAGTCAATGTTTACATGGAAAAACATAATTTTGTATGATTAAATATGTTACATTATCTTGTATCATATGTGTATTATGTTATCTTATATTACCTTACTTGGTACTATATTATACTAGTATTTGACATGTCGATCTAAGGCTACAAACACTGTTAATTTGTATAGTTAAATATGTATTTAATATTATATTATCTATATAATATTATATTACATTCATTATATTATATTATATATATATTATATATTATATGATCTAATCTATTTCATACCTATATTATATTATATTAAAATTATATTATCTATCCTTCCATTTTCTACCGCCTGTCCTTATATTATATTATATTATATTATATTATATTATAATATTTCATATTACATTATCTTCTATGCATATTATATTATATAATATATTATATAATAAAACATACTGACTTGTTTACATGATAAAAAACAATATATTAATTTGTATAAATAAACATAAATTTTATCTTATATTATTTTCTATTATTTTATAAGATAGTATAACACATTACATGTATTTTTTTGTATTGTATTATATCGTATTTTAATTTGACTTTTATTTAACGCTGAAGTAGTCAATGTTTACATGGAAAAACATAATTTTGTATGATTAAATATGTTACATTATCTTGTGTCTTATGTGTATTATGTTATCTTATATTACCTTACTTGGTATTATATTATACTAGTATTTGACATGTCGATCTAAGGCTACAAACACTGTTAATTTGTATAGTTAAATATGTATTTAATATTATATTATCTATATAATATTATATTACATTCATTATATTATATTATATATATATTATATATTATATGATCTAATCTATTTCATACCTATATTATATTATATTAAAATTATATTATCTATCCTTCCATTTTCTACCGCCTGTCCTTATATTATATTATATTATATTATATTATATTATAATATTTCATATTACATTATCTTCTATGCATATTATATTATATAATATATTATATAATAAAACATACTGACTTGTTTACATGATAAAAAACAATATATTCATTTGTATAAATAAACATGAATTTTATCTTATATTATTTTCTATTATTTTATAAGATTGTATAATACATTACATGTATTTTTTTGTATTGTATTATATCGTATTTTAATTTGACTTTTTTTTAACGCTGAAGTAGTCAATGTTTACACGGAAAAACATAATTTTGTATGATTAAATATGTTACATTATCTTGTATCATATGTGTATTATGTTATCTTATATTACCTTACTTGGTATTATATTATACTAGTATTTGACATGTCGATCTAAGGCTACAAACACTGTTAATTTGTATAGTTAAATATGTATTTAATATTATATTATCTATATAATATTATATTACATTCATTTTATTATATTATATATATATTATATATTATATGATCTAATCTATTTCATACCTATATTATATTATATTAAAATTATATTATCCATCCTTCCATTTTCTACCGCCTGTCCTTATATTATATTATATTATATTATAATATTTCATATTACATTATCTTCTATGCTTATTATATTATATAATATATTATATAATAAAACATACTGACTTGTTTACATGATAAAAAACAATATATTCATTTGTATAAATAAACATGAATTTTATCTTATATTATTTTCTATTATTTTATAAGATTGTATAATACATTACATGTATTTTTTTGTATTGTATTATATCGTATTTTAATTTGACTTTTATTTAACGCTGAAGTAGTCAATGTTTACATGGAAAAACATAATTTTGTATGATTAAATATGTTACATTATCTTGTATCATATGTGTATTATGTTATCTTATATTACCTTACTTGGTATTATATTATACTAGTATTTGACATGTCGATCTAAGGCTACAAACACTGTTAATTTGTATAGTTAAATATGTATTTAATATTATATTATCTATATAATATTATATTACATTCATTATATTATGTTATATATATATTATATATTATATGATCTAATCTATTTCATACCTATATTATATTATATTAAAATTATATTATCCATCCTTCCATTTTCTACCGCCTGTCCTTATATTATATTATATTATATTATATTATAATATTTCAAATTACATTATCTTCTATGCATATTATATTATATTATATATTATATAATAAAACATACTGACTTGTTTACATGATAAAAAACAATATATTAATTTGTATAAATAAACATAAATTTTATCTTATATTATTTTCTATTATTTTATAAGATAGTATAACACATTACATGTATTTTTTTGTATTGTATTATATCGTATTTTAATTTGACTTTTATTTAACGCTGAAGTAGTCAAAGTTTACATGGAAAAACATAATTTTGTATGATTAAATATGTTACATTATCTTGTATCATATGTGTATTATGTGATCTTATATTACCTTACTTGGTATTATATTATACTAGTATTTGACATGTCGATCTAAGGCTACAAACACTGTTAATTTGTATAGTTAAATATGTATTTAATATTATATTATCTATATAATATTATATTACATTCATTATATTATATTATATATATATTATATATTATATGATCTAATCTATTTCATACCTATATTATATTATATTAAAATTATATTATCTATCCTTCCATTTTCTACCGCCTGTCCTTATATTATATTATATTATATTATAATATTTCATATTACATTATCTTCTATGCATATTATATTATATAATATATTATATAATAAAACATACTGACTTGTTTACATGATAAAAAGCAATATATTAATTTGTATAAATAAACATAAATTTTATCTTTTATTATTTTCTATTATTTTATAAGATTGTATAACACATTACATGTATTTTTTTGTATTGTATTATATCGTATTTTAATTTGACTTTTATTTAACGCTGAAGTAGTCAATGTTTACATGGAAAAACATAATTTTGTATGATTAAATATGTTACATTATCTTGTATCATATGTGTATTATGTTATCTTATATTACCTTACTTGGTATTATATTATACTAGTATTTGACATGTCGATCTAAGGCTACAAACACTGTTAATTTGTATAGTTAAATATGTATTTAATATTATATTATCTATATAATATTATATTACATTCATTATATTATATTATATATATATTATATATTATATGATCTAATCTATTTCATACCTATATTATATTATATTAAAATTATATTATCCATCCTTCCATTTTCTACCGCCTGTCCTTATATTATATTATATTATATTATAATATTTCATATTACATTATCTTCTATGCATATTATATTATATAATATATTATATAATAAAACATACTGACTTGTTTACATGATAAAAAACAATATATTAATTTGTATAAATAAATATGAATTTTATCTTATATTATTTTATATTATTTTATAAGATGTATAATACATTACATGTATTTTTTTGTTTTGTAGTATATCAAATTTTAATTTTGACTTTTATTTAATGCTGAAGTAGTCAATGTTTACATGGAAAAACATAATTTTGTATGATTAAATATGTTACATTATCTTGTATCATATGTGTATTATGTTATCCTATATTACCTTACTTGGTATTATATTGTACTAGTATTTGACATGTCGATCTAAGGCTACAAACACTGTTAATTTGTATAGTTAAATATGTATTTAATATTATATTATCTATATAATATTATATTACATTCATTATATTATATTATATTATATATATATATATATATATATATATATATATATATATATATATATATTATATATTATATGATCTAATCTATTTCATACCTATATTATATTATATTAAAATTATATTATCCATCCTTCCATTTTCTACCGCCTGTCCTTATATTATATTATATTATATTATATTATATTTAGGAATTTTGTTGGTTTTTGGACAAATCTATTTAATTTTTGGAGTTATTTTATGAAATAATTGTATTAATACGTGTCCTATATGTCTGGATTGCAGCAATTTTTTTTCTTGCTGCAAATGACTTGCAATCAATCAATCAATCAATCAATCTTTATTTATATAGCCCTAAATCACAAGTGTCTCAAAGGGCTGCACAAGCCACAACGACATCCTCGGTACAAAGCCCACATACGGGCAAGGAAAAACTCACCCCAGTGGGACGTCGATGTGAATGACTATGAGAAACCTTGGAGAGGACCGCATATGTGGGTAACCCCCCCCCTCTAGGGGAGACCGAAAGCAATGGATGTCGAGTGGGTCTGACATAATATTGTGAGAGTCCAGTCCATAGTGGATCCAACATAATAGTAAGAGTCCAGTCCATAGTGGGGCCAGCAGAACACCATCCCGAGCGGAGACGGGTCAGCAGCGTAAAGATGTTCCCAGCCGATGCACAGGCGAGCGGTCCACCCCGGGTCCCGACTCTGGACAGCCAGCACTTCATCCATGGCCACCGGACCTGTGCCCCCCCCCCCTCAAGGAAAAGGGGAGCAGAGGAGAAAAGAAAAGAAACGGCAGATCAACTGGTCCAACAGGGGGGCTATTTAAAGGCTAGAGTATACAAATGAGTTTTAAGATGGGACTTAAATGCTTCTACTGAGGTAGCATCTCTAATTGTTACCGGGAGGGCATTCCATAGTACTGGAGCCCGAATAGAAAACGCTCTATAGCTCGCAGACTTTTTTTGGGCTCTGGGAATCACTAATAAGCCGGAGTTCTTTGAACGCAGATTTCTTGCCGGGACAATTAACGTGCATTTTCCCACCAAATGCAAGCGAACGATGCACTTTCAACGAGAAGCTTTACAAACAAGGCGACGCTGCGCACTAGAAGAAAATGAAACAGCACAACTCCCCAGCGTATTCCCGGCCCAGAATAGAACTCGGTATTTGCGAGAAAAAAAGCAACGGGTTTAGAGGAGACATTTCAAGCTCAATCTCACCACAAGGTCACAGGCCGGAGGCGGTCTCGGCCCCGACGAGGGCAAGCAATAGCGTCGCTCCATCTCCCAGCCCCATTTAACTGACTGATGCTTTTTGACATGTCAGAGCAATCCAGCCAGTTGGCCTGCGGGAGGCTGCAATTAGAAGCCGGACTTAATGCGGCGGAGAACTTTGCAAAGCACTGATACACAGACGCCGATCGATAAAATGAAAGGCCGCCGCGGTGCGAACGACGAGTAACTGAGGTACTGTAGTCTGAACTGCTGTTACTGTTTTTTTAACTTGGTTTTACTACCCTCCATTTGGCAGTTTTAGCCAGCTGAGCATTTAAAGGCCTACTGAAATGCGATTTTCTTATTTAAACGGGGAAAGCAGGTCCATTCTATGTGTCATACTTGATCATTTCGCGATATTGCCATATTTTTGCTGAAAGGATTTAGTAGAGAACATCGACGATAAAGTTCGCAACTGATTAAAAAAAGCCTTGCCTGTACCGGAAGTAGCAGAACGAGTAGCGTGACGTCACAGGTTGTGGAGCTCCTCACATCTGCACATTGTTTACAATCATGGCCACCAGCAGCGAGAGCGATTCGGACCGAGAAAACGACGATTTCTCCATTAATTTGAGCGAGGATGAAAGATTTGTGGATGAGGAAAGTGAGAGTGAAGGACTAGAGGGCAGTGGGAGCGATGCTGTGAGAGGCGGGTGGGACCTGATATTCAGCTGGGAATGACTAAAACAGTAAATAAACACAAGACATATATATACTCTATTAGCCACAACACAACCAGGCTTATATTTAATATGCCACAAATTAATCCCGCATAACAAACACCTCCCCCCTCCCGTCCATATAACCTGCCAATTAGAGATGCACGGTTTGCGGGCACAACCGCGGAGTCCGCGGATTATCCGCGGATCGGGCGGATGAAATAAAAAAAAATTAGATTTTATCCGCGGGTCGGGTCGGGTCGGGTGGTTGAAATAAAACAAAATTAGATTTTAAATAGATTCAGGCGGGTGGCAGTTAAACCAATTGGGAAATATATATACATAGTTAAATGTTGTTACCCACATACGAAAAACGAGCAGGCACCTGCAGCATATGCCACAACAGAAGAAAAAAAAAAAAGAGATGGACACTTTTACGGAGCGGAGAAGGGACGCCTCGCCGGGGTTCGGGACCGAGGCCCCTTCCCCCGAGAGGGCCCCACCGGGAGCCGTAGCTGAGGGGATCCGCGAGAAGGGCCCGACGCACGTCCAGGGTCACCACCGCGCCCACCGCACCGACACCCCGCCACCCCGCCTCGTCCGCCTTCGCCGCGGCCGGCGTCACGCGCAGCAGGTAAGCAGCTTACCTGCCCGCCACCCCCGTGGCCGGGGGCTCGTAACAGGGGTCACTCCGCGCGCTCCGCCCGCGCAGCTTACCTGCCCGCCACCCCTGTTGCCGGGGGCGCGTAACAGGGGTCACTCCGCGCGCAGTGCGCTCACGAAAGGGGTGGGGCTCACCCTGGTTGATATAGAGAGCAGGACGGTGGCCATGGAAGTCGGAACCCACTAAGGAGTGTGTAACAACCCACCTGCCGAATCAACTAGCCCTGAAAATGGATGGCGCTGGAGCGTCGGGCCCATACCCGGCCGTCGCCGGCAGCGAGACACGCTTGGAGGTGCGCTCAGCGCGGCTCCCATATGATTGCGCACTGGTGTGCGTCTGGGTCGTGACAGCGTGGCACGCGAATGTCTGTGCTGCATTTGATCAGTCTCCTTTCTTTAACAGGCAAAAGCTTTATAACCTCACTAATGCCTTGCATCGTCTATATTAGATATATAACAACGGGCGGGTGCGGGCGGATGCGGTTCTGATCAAATGTTAGATCGGGTGGATTGCGGATGGTTGACGACTTTCTGATGCGGTTGCGGATGAAATAATTGCCTATCCGCGCATCTCTACCGCCAATACAACTCAAACACCTGCACAACACACTCAATCCCACAGCCCAAAGTACCGTTCACCTCCCCAAAGTTCATACAGCACATATATTTCCCCAAAGTCCCCAAAGTTACGTACGTGACATTCACATAGCGGCAGGCACGTACGGGCAAGCGATCAAATGTTTGGAAGCCGCAGCTGCATGCGTACTCACGGTACCGTGTCTGCGCATCCAACTCAAAGTCCTCCTGGTAAGAGTCTCTGTTGTCCCAGTTCTCCACAGGCCAATGGTAAAGCTTGACTGTCATCTTTCGGGAATGTAAACAATGAAACACCGGCTGTGTTATCCGGCACAACAGTCAGGGGGTGCATTCTATGGCGGGGGTGCGTTATCCGGCACAACACCTGCCGCAATACACCGCTTCCCACCTACAGCTTTCTTCTTTGCTGTCTCCATTGTTCATTGAACAAAATTGCAAAAGATTCACCAACACAGATGTCCAGAATACTGTGGAATTTTGCGATGAAAACAGACGACTTAATAGCTGGCCACCATGCTGTCCCAAAATGTCCTCTACAATCCGTGACGTCACGCGCAGGCGTCATCATACCGAGACGTTTTCAGCAGGATATTTCGCGCGAAATTTAAAATTGCACTTTAGTAAGCGTATTGGCATGTGTTGCAATGTTAAGATTTCATCATTGATGTATAAACTATCAGACTGCGTGGTCGGTAGTAGTGGGTTTCAGTAGGCCTTTAAATAAAGAAGCCACAGTATTGCTCTTAGGACTTGTTCACACTGCAGGTCGATTCCCATTTCTTTGCCCATTTGGGACCCGTGTCGGATTTTTTCAATGTATTTTCAAATCCGACCCAGGCCTTTTTCGCATCCATCCATCTGTTGAACAACTTAAGCTGTACATCAAGCAAGAATGGGAAAGAATTCCACCTGAGAAGCTTAAAAAATGTGTCTTCTCAATTCCCAAACGTTTACTGAGTGTTGTTAAAAGGAAAGGCCATGTAACACAGTGGTGAACATGCCCTTTCCCAACTACTTTGGCACGTGTTGCAGCCATGAAATTCTAAGTTAATTATTATCTTGTCTTGTAGTGCATTCAATTGAATATGGGTTTTGCAAATCATTGTATTCCGTTTATATTTACATCTAACACAATCTCCCAACTCATATGGAAACGAGGTTTGTAGATCGACCGGTAAATTGAGAGCTTTGCCTTCCGGCACAGCTCCTTCTTCACCACAACGGATCGATGCAGCGTCCGCATTACTGAAGACGCCGCACCGATCTGCCTCACGATCCACTCTTCCCTCACTCGTGAACAAGACTCCGAGGTACTTGAACTCCTCGACTTGGGGCAGGGTCTCCTCCCCAACCAGGAGATGGCACTTCACCCTTTTCCGGCCTTTTTCGCATGCGCATAAAAATTGGATATGTATTCAACCGAGTGCCATTCATTCGACCAATACGTCATCGAATTGTTCGGAACTCGCATGGCTGTGGTATTTGTGACCCCAAGATGCAGGAACCGGGAGAACGATGAGCAGGTAAGAGGATGTTAGGTAACACTTTAGTATGGGGAACGTATTCACCATTAATTACTTGCTTATTAACATGAAAATTAGTAACATATTGGCTCTTAGTCATTATTAACTACTTATTAATGCCTTATTCTGCATGGCCCTATTATACACCCAGTAAGCCATTAACTAAGAGTCTTCCCTCAATAACCTCAGAATTATTGCTGATAAGTACTAAGTTTCAGAGCAGCATCTTCTCATCCGTGGCTCACTCGTGCAATAACAAATGTGTCTGGTGAAAAACTGTCCGACCGGAACCCTCTAATAACTAAAGTTCCTTGAGTGAATAATGTAAACTCACTACACCGGTATGTTTTAGCGCCTTTATGGTGAGTTTACTGACAGATATAAGTAAGAACTTTACACTACTTTATATTAGAAATGGCAACAGCAGAGGATGAATGTCCCATAACAAGAATATAGAGAAAAAAAAGAAGCTTATCGACTACGGACTACAAAGGCGGATACACACAATTTTTCAGGACTTATGCAGATCCTAAATACAGATCAGCAGGTATCAGAAGGTAAGAAAAGTTTCTTTTGCATAATACTGCGAAACAAAACGACGGATAATATGTCTTACCTTATACACACACCATAATAATACTTGCATGTTGAAGCACAGTACAATCCATCAAGCGGCGCGGCTTCATAGCTCACCAAAGTCGTACTAAAACATGTTGATAGATTTTTGAACGCCGTGTGTAATGTTCTATATTTTCAATGGAACATATAAAATAGTGGTGTTGTTTCCTTGAGTCATATTGCAGTCTACACGTATCTCTTATGTTTGACTGCCATCTACTGGTCACACTTATCATTACACCATGTACCAAATAAAATAGCTCCGAAGGTCGGTTAGCAAAACCAGAATTATTCCGTACATTAGACGCGGCGGGTTATAAGGCGCACTATTGAGTTTTGAGGAAAAAAAAGGATTTTAAAGGGGAACATTATCACCAGACCTATGTAAGCGTCAATATATACCTTGATGTTGCAGAAAAAAGACCATATATTTTTTTAACCGATTTCCGAACTCTAAATGGGTGAATTTTGGCGAATTAAACGCCTTTCTAATATTCGCTCTCGGAGCGATGACGTCACATCGGGAAGCAATCCGCCATTTTCTCAAATCAGCTCTGTTATTTTCCGTTTTTTCGACTGTTTTCCGTACCTTGGAGACATCATGCCTCGTCGGTGTGTTGTCGGAGGGTGTAACAACACGAACAGGGACGGATTCAAGTTGCACCAGTGGCCCAAAGATGCGAAAGTGGCAAGAAATTGGACGTTTGTTCCGCACACTTTACCGACGAAAGCTATGCTACGACAGAGATGGCAAGAATGTGTGGATATCCTGCGACACTCAAAGCAGATGCATTTCCAACGATAAAGTCAAAGAAATCTGCCGCCAGACCCCCATTGAATCTGCCGGAGTGTGTGAGCAATTCAGGGACAAAGGACCTCGGTGGCACGGCAAGCAATGGCGGCAGTTTGTTCCCGCAGACGAGCGAGCTAAACCCCCTGGATGTCTTGGCTCACACCGTCCCAAGATGATCAAGAGAAGAATATCGACCCTAGCTTCCCTGGCCTGCTGACATCAACTCCAAAGCTGGACAGATCAGCTTTCAGGAAAAGAGCACGGATGAGGGTATGTCTACAGAATATATTAATTGATGAAAATTGGGCTGTCTGCACTCTCAAAGTGCATGTTGTTGCCAAATGTATTTCATATGTTGTAAACCTAGTTCATAGTTGTTAGTTTCCTTTAATGCCAAACAAACACATACCAATCGTTGGTTAGAAGGCGATCGCCGAATTCGTCCTCGCTTTCTCCCGTGTCGCTGGCTGTCGTGTCGTTTTCGTCGGTTTCGCTTGCATACGGTTCAAACCGATATGGCTCAATAGCTTCAGTTTCTTCTTCAATTTCGTTTTCGCTACCTGCCTCCACACTACAACATTCGTAATCTGTTGAATCGCTTAAGCCGCTGAAATCCGAGTCTGAATCCGAGCTAATGTCGCTATATCTTGCTGTTCTTTCCGCCATGTTTGTTTGTGTTGGCACAGGGCCGGCCCGTGGCATAGGCCGTATAGGCAAATGCTAAGGGCGCCGTCCATCAGGGGCCGCCACGCCAGTGCCACAAATGTTGGAGAAAAAAAAATTAAAAAAATAAGTTGGTACTATTATTTCTAAATACAAAAAATAATCCCACGTTAATTAAAATGCAAAGTAAAGCCTATTTAATAGAAATATTATTTGTTACAACATTACGCCCCCCCCTCTTCCCCCCCCAAGGTGCGCCCCCTCCCTTCCCGTATCATGACTCTTTTTGGACGTCACCACATCAAAAAATCAACACAAGATGCCAAAACTGTCAGGTGCCCAGGGAAGAAAAAAGAGAAAAGAAGAGGAGGAGAAACGAGAAAAGACAGAGGTAGCAGGTAGGTAACGTTAGCCTACATGAAATGATTTGTCTGTTACAGAATGTGATAGTAACCTGGCTTTTTAGCATTAAGCTAATGTTACATGATTCGGCAATTGCTAATCAATAAATAGCTAGTTCTGTTTTAACGTCGGGTTAATATTGTGGAGGGGGCTAAATTGTTATGGAAAATAATAATGTAACGTTAGGTAATTACAGTACTCCCACCTTACATTCCTCAGGGACATTTCTTTCTTTCTTTAGTTTATTTGGAACATGAACACACTTACATCATAATACATCACACAATTTCATATCATTTCATTTGACATCATGCCCGAAAAGGAGTAGGAAGAAGCAAAGCTTATTTAATCCTACCTCTTTCCCATTTCAAAGCGTTTACAAATATATAGAATCATTTACTGACCTTTTTATATAATAAAATAACATCTATGAATTAGTATACAACAGTTTTGTAATATGTAATTAATTAATTAATTCAGTCATTATTAACATACTGAGATGAAGAATATCTTATTTTCAATAAGGTTGAAAGTATTTCTCATAATTCGTCTTCTTTGTACTCTGTAAGCACTATTATTTTGAACAACCTCTTAAACTGGATCATATCAGTACAATTTTTAACTTCTTTACTTAATCCATTCCATCATTTAATTCCACATACTGATATGCTAAAAGTTCTAAGTGTTGTACATGCATATAAATGTTTGTATTAGATCTTTTAAGCAGGTGTTTTTTGTTTACATTGTTATTGCCTTCTGGTTAGCTAATGTTTGCCCTGCAGGTAATAGTCACTTTTCCACCCCTTTATATATTAGGTATAGTTGTAAGTAAAAAAAAAAGGTCAAAGACAAAGCTATTCGGGTTCTTGTGAGTATATACACTTCACTGCCGATGTGGGGGGGCGCCACCTAAAATCTTGCCTAGGGCGCCAGATTGGTTAGGGCCGGGCCTGTGTTGGCATCACTATGTGACGTCACAGGAAAATGGACGGGTGTATATAACGATGGTTAAAATCAGGCACTTTGAAGTTTTTTGTAGGGATACTGCGTGATGGGTAAAATTTTGAAAAAAACTTCGAAAAATAAAATAAGCCACTGGGAACTGATTTTTAATGGTTTTAACCCTGCAGAAATTGTGATAATGTTCCCCTTTAAGAAAATGGAAAATACGGTATATATAATAATAATAATAATAATATCTGGGATTTATATAGCGCTTTATATCGGGAAACATATTTTTTTCTTCAACATTTTTTGGGATGCGGCTTGTACCCAGGTGCGTTATATAGTCCGGAAAATACGGCACAAAAATGTGTGACGTGTTGAAGAAGCAGTGTGTTCCATTTGTACTGGGAAGTCGGAATTTTTCAAGTCTTTAGTCAGAAGTTTTAACTGGAACACCCCTCGAATAAAAGGCTTCTGTAATATCTGGTATTAGCACTAGTTTTTGTGACACTAAATCAGTAGTATATGTTGTATTATTGGACGTATAAACATGGTAATGTTACTATACTGTAAATTATTTCCATGTGTACAACATGACTAACAATGGAGTCTTTGTGTTTCCTCTTCGCATTTCAGACAAACGAAGCCCAAGAATAGCTTTCATGGATGTGGCCGTGTGGATTTCTGACCTTGGAACTGGAACGCTAATAACTCGCCTGTGACGTCATATCCCGGCTCGAAGGTGAAATGAACACAACATCATTCAGCTGGAGGAGGCGGGGCGTTTACCGGCTCGTTTGCATATAAAAAGGCAGGCCACCCCGTTTTTAAGACACAGTAAGAAAGCGGCTTGAAGATGTCTGTGAAGAAAAATGCATGCAAAAATTGGACCAAAGCACCACCGTTACCGTACCAGTCGGGCCCGATGTACTAAGTACCGTATTTTCCGCACTATAAGGCGCACCTAAAAACCACAAATTTTCTCAAAAGTTAACAGTGCGCCTTATAACCCGGTGCGCTTTATTACGATTCATTTTCATAAAGTTTCGATCTCGCAACTTCGGTAAACAGCCGCCATCTTTTTTCCCGGTAGAACAGGAAGTGCTTCTTCTTCTACGCAAGCAACCGCCAAGGTAAGCACCCGCCCCCATAGAACAGGAAGCGCTACCGCCCGCCCCCGGAAGAAAAAGAAGCGCGCGGATATTTCATTTCCTTTGTGTGTCTACATCTGTAAAGACCAGACTACAAAATGGCTCCTACTAAACGACACGCTTATAACGCAGAATTTAAACTTAAGGCAATAAGTCATGCCGAAGAACACGGAAATAGAGCAGCAGCAAGAGAATATAACATAAATGAATCAATGGTGCGTAGGTGGAGGAAGCAAGAAGATGACCTGCGCCAGGTAAAGAAGACAAAACAGAGCTTCCGAGGGAACAAAGCACGATGGCAACAGTTGGAGGACGAACTCGAACAGTGGGTTGTTGAGCAGAGAGCAGCAAGCAGAAGTGTCAGCACCATCACTATTCGAATGAAGGCAACAACGCTAGCAAGCGAACTTCACCTGGATGATTTTAAAGGTGGTGCTTCTTGGTGTTTTCGGTTTATGAAAAGACGCAATCTCTCCATCCGCACACGGACCACTGTTTCACAGCAACTGCCTAACGACTTTAAAGAAAAGCTGGCTACTTTCCGTGCATATTGTAAAAAGAAGATAGCGGAAAAAAAGATCCGGCCAGAGAACATTATCAACATGGACGAGGTTCCACTGACTTTTGATATTCCTGTGAACCGCACTGTTGATACAACGGGAGCACGTACGGTGAATATTCGCACCACTGGGAATGAAAAGTCATCCTTCACTGTGGTTCTAGCTTGCCATGCTAATGGCCAGAAACTTCCTCCCATGGTGATATTCAAAAGGAAGACCTTGCCAAAAGAGACCTTTCCAGCCGGCGTCATCATAAAAGCTAACTCGAAGGGATGGATGGATGAAGAAAAGATGAGCGAGTGGTTAAGGGAAGTTTACGCGAAGAGGCCGGGTGGCTTTTTTCACGCTGCTCCGTCCATGTTGATATACGACTCTATGCGCGCCCACATCACAGATGGTGTCAAAAAACAAGTGAAGCACACAAATACAACACTCGCCGTCATTCCGGGTGGATTAACCAAAGAACTCCAACCGCTGGATATTGGTGTCAACAGGGCATTCAAATCACGACTGCGAACTGCGTGGGAAAAATGGATGACCGAAGGCGAACACACCTTCACTAAGACGGGCAGACAACGCCGGACGACATACGCCAACATCTGCCAGTGGATTGTAAATGCCTGGGCAGATATTTCTGTCACAACTGTGGTCCGAGCTTTCCGGAAGGCAGGATTCACAGAACTGCTGCACAACAACAGCGACACTGAATCCGATGACTTCGAAGAGACGGAGCCGGCCATTTTGGATCCCACGCTTGCGCAACTTTTCAATTCGGACACCGAAGACGAAGAATTCGAAGGATTTACCGGTACGAATGAAGAATAACTTCAGAAAGTGAGCGCTATGTTTATTTTGTGTGTTGTGTGTTGTGACATTAACGTTCGAGCAACATTACCGGTATGTTGCTATTGCTCTACACCATTTTGAATTTTACTATGTTTGTGATTGCACATTTGTACATTTTGGGACAGAGTTGTTAGAACGCTGGTTTTCAATATATTATTAAAGTTTGACTGAACTATCTGACTGTTTTTTTGACATTCACTTTAGCGCAGCGTTTTTTTGACATTCACTTTAGCGCAGCGTAGGCGCGGCTTATAGTCCGGGGCGGCTTATTGGTGGACAAAATTATGAAATATGTAATTCATAGAAGGTGCGGCTAATAATCCGGTGCGCCTTATAGTGCGGAAAATACGGTAAGAGCCAAATAAAACAGCCTGTGCAAAATACAAAATTGCTCGCTACTAGTGATGGGTTGATGAGGCGTCATGAAGCGTTTCGACACATTGCAAAACTGTATTGATACTGTGTCGATACTGTGTCACTAAATACTGACATCTGCTGGACATTAAAAATCCCTACAGGCAACCTATGGACCGACTCAACTGACACTGATTTGATGCCCTAGTACAGGGGTCACCAACCTTTTTGAAACCAAAAACTACTTCTTGGGTACTGATTAATGCGAAGGGCTACCAGTTTGATACACACTTAAATAAATAAATATATTGTCATTTGTAAGTTACACATAAGTGTGATTTAAACAAGAATAGCTAAATAAATACATACCGGTATATATATATATAAAAAAAATGGGTATTTCTGTCTGTCATTCCGTCGTACATTTTTTTTTCCTTT
>NC_084552.2:4927500-4957500 GCF_033978685.3 Nerophis lumbriciformis | reverse complement strand
ACTGCGGTTGCTTTCCAGCTCGTATAGAGAGCCCAGTGAGATGGCCATTACAGTCGTCTCACCTGCTGTAGACAAAGACACGGATTAGTCTTTCTAAGTCTGATTTGGACTTTATTCCTCTGATTTTGGCTACGTTTTCCAGGTGGTAAAAAGCTGCTCATGTTATTGACTTAACGTGGCGGTCAAAAATCAAGTCTGAGTCGACCCTCTAACCTGATTATCAGGATCCAATCAGCCTTAGAAGCAGTCCTGCAGTGCAATACAACCCACTTTTTAGCACGCTGAAAGTGGCATTATCCATAGGCAAGCAAATGCATGTTGCAAGATCTTTTTTTTCTTTCTCCCATATACGAGATATGTCAATATTATACTTCCTATAAGAAAAAACATTCAGGTGTTTCAATACGTCTTTTCAATGGAGATAAAAATAAATAAATCATAACATATCTTAAATAAACCGCACATTTATCTTACATTTTGAACAATGGGGCTTATAAAACGATGCAGCTAATGTTTGGATTTTTCTTCGCAGACGGCCATAATGTAAATAGTTTACAAATAAAAAAAACAAGTAAACACCGAAAAGGTGTAATATTGTTTGTGTTATGGTGCCATATTTGGACGAGTTGTATTCTAGTTCTTTTCAGAGCTTTCAACCGGAAGTACAAGTGCCGTTTTGTCTATTAGCCGCCCATAGCGTTTCTACTCGTATGGATGCTTCATTCATCGTTCCAAGCAACGTTTGTAAGTCTTACAATCCAATTAAAATTGTTAGTATGTCTTTAAGAGTGTTTTCATGCATATTTGTACGTGCTATTGCAATGAAATCTAGCGAGCCTTGTTAGCATTAGCTAATATGCTAACACATTTACGAGTGTTTTTTCAGTTTTGTAGATTCACCATAACATTACCGTGGAGTTTTTGAGTCTGTTTAGCTTATTGGTGTTACGATCCGCTGCCCGGATCATAGTTTGTTTATGTTTGAGTCACATGTTTTCAGCACCTTGATTTTGTTTGTTTTTACTGTAACGACTTGGTCGCATCGTGATGCGGGTGTGTTCTCCCAGGGATGCAGACGGCTTCGGGCACAGCTTGCAGGTAGGAATATGATTTATTTAAAATGTAAATCATACGAAGAATAAACAAAAGACATGCACGTAGAACAAAAGGCAAAAACAAAAGGACTAGCGTGGGAGCTAGCAGGCAAAATGGCATAGCGTGAAAAGCTAGCAGGAATCAAAGTTGTCGTTATCTGTTGTATGGGAACAAACTAGGAAGCCAGACCGAGTGAGGCCAGGGCAAAGACTAAATAGCCCTCTGATTAGTGCCCGGGCAACAGGTGCGCGTCCCGAACACTAACCAGAGGCAGGTGAATGTAATCAGTTGACATGGCAACTGAAAACAAACAAAATCAAGGTGCTGAAAACATGTGACTCAAACATAAACAAACTATGATCCGGGCAGCGGATCGTAACAATTGGAGAGCTAGCTTCCGCAGCCAGTAGGTCCATGTCGATGACTTCTTATTTGTTTGATCAGCCGTTTTACTACCGTGTTACAGACACCGTTTGGAAACAATTAAAAGTTCAAGATGATTTATTGTCAATTCTTAACATGCACAAGACACATAAGAACTGAAAAGTATATTTTCGGCACAGTCCCACTAAGAGCAGACATACGTTACAGGGAGACAAGACGAGACCGTTGACGGGGCAGCCCTTTTTACGGCGCTCCTTAAAAAAAGGTGGGAAAAGGTGATATTGGGGAAGAGGGAAGGGTAAAAAAATATCAGTCAAAGGCTGGATCCACAAGAGGGGGTCCAGACTGAGTCCAAGGGAAAAAAACTCATTTGCAAAGCAAACATAAACACGTTACATTTAGTCACAATAAACTCGCAACAGAGGGACGGGGAGTTGGCGCAAACACGCAGTGGTGAAGGCGTTGGTTGAGGAAGGGGCGTGTATGCCCAATTAACTTGGGTGTGATGTAGAAATGTTTTTGTGGACTGGGGCCGATCTCAGAATTCGACACCAGGTGTTGTTGAGAAAAAGGGAGGTCAAAAGCGCCCATCGTTGAGGTGTACTCGGGGGTGTTTTCCAGAACAGCATGTTACTGATAGCATCAAGGCCATTCGAGGGAGTCAAATCGTAGATTAGGATGTTGTTTTCCTCGAGCAGTCAAAAACAATGACTTGCCTGCTCTATTTGGCCATGCTGGTTTCTCTCAAATTCAATTCTCCTTCTCAGCAAACTTCTCCATGATGTGATCCATCTTGCGATTCAGATCAGAAATCGCCGCAGTCTGTGTTCCCACAGCCCTGCCCAATCCTTCCATTGGGACGAACAGCCGTTGGGCTCCTTGAGTGGCTGCCATCGTCTTCCGAATTTGACGATACACCAGAGCAATGCCCAGCCCAATCAGCACGTGCGAATAGGTAGATGTCTTCCAAGTCCTCGATGGAAAGGACTGAGAGGCACATGATTCTCCATTCATCCCAGGAGTCCCTCACGTACCCCGTAGCAATGGTTCCATCAGGGCAGCCAGGCTCACCCGAACGTCTTTTCCTTTGTCAATTGCGTTGAGAGTCCAGCTGATCACATCCATGTTTGATGTTTAGATTTGAGGACAGTGCAAAGAAAGAGGCTTCAAAAAAGTTCAGACAAGACAAAAACGAATAGAGCAAGCAGGGAAGGAGGGAGCGGAGAAAAATGCGACCGCCCTCACCAGAAGCGAGACAGAAATACGGTAAGGTATGTAAATAAACATTTACATAATAATTCTGTGTAAATAACTCATTTCACAACGTATATATGCGGCTAGTATAGGGAAAATATGTTGTTTTTTTTACTTTAGTGGGTGTGGCTTATACCGGCATACTCTATAGCAGGGGTGCTCATTACGTCGATCGCGAGCTACCGGTCGATCTCGGAGGGTGTGTCAGTCGATCACCAGCCAGGCATTAAAAAAATTGTCCTAAAAATGAGCGATCATAAATCTTCACTATGACGTCACTTTCGTCACTTGATTGACATTCACGGCACCCGAGGGTCTTCTGAGATGACGCTGGCTGCTGCCAGCTCATTAAAATTACCGACAGGAAGGCAAGAAACACTTTATTTCAACAGACTCTGGCGCCGTACCTGTCGTCAATACTCCAAAGACCGACTGCACAGTTGCACAGTTGCACAGTTGCGCTAACAAAATAAGAGTCTCAGAAAGCTGGCGTGCACAAGCTAGCAAGCTACGGAGTTTGCCGACAATGTATTTCTTGTAAAGTGTATACAAAGGAGTACGGAAGCTGGACAAATAAGATACCAAAAACCAACCACTTTCATGTGGTATTGGACAGAAAGGAGGACTTTTTTTCTCCTCCATTCGAAAATGCGGACATTATCAGCACCACTGTCTGATTCCAATCAATGCAAGTCATTACAATCAGGTAATACACCAACTTATTTTCTTGTCATGCTTGTATTATCTTTAAACACCTTTAACTTGTTAACAATATTAACTATATGTGTTAAACATGCTTGTATTATCTTTAAACACCTTTAACTTATTAACAATATTAACTGTATGTGTTAAACATGCTTGTATTATCTTTAAACACCTTTAAGTTGTTAACAATATTAACTATATGTATTAAACATTATTGTATTATCATTAAACACCTTTAATTTTTTAACAATATTAACTATGTGTTAAACATGCTTGTATTATCATTAAACACCTTTAACTTATTAACAATATTAACTATATGTGTTAAACATGCTTGCATTATCTTTAAACACCTTTAACTTGTTAACAATATTAACTATATGTATTAAACATGCTTGCATTATTATTAAACACCTTTAACTTGTTAACAATATTAACTATATGTGTTAAACATGCTTGTATTATCTTTAAACACCTTTAAGTTGTTAACAATATTAACTATATGTGTTAAACATGCTTGCATTATCTTTAAACACCTTTAACTTGTTAACAATATTAACTATATGTGTTGAACATGCTTGTATTATCTTTAAACACCTTTAAGTTGTTAACAATATTAACTATATGTGTTAAACATGCTTGCATTATCTTTAACACCTTTAACTTGTTAACAATATTAACTATATGTGTTGAACATGCTTGTATTATCTTTAAACACCTTTAACTTGTTAACAATATTAACTATATGTATTAAACATTCTTGTATTATCATTAAACACCTTTAATTTTTTAACAATATTAACTATATGTGTTAAACATGCTTGCATTATTATTAAACACCTTTAACTTGTTAACAATATTAACTATATGTGTTAAACATGCTTGTATTATCTTTAAACACCTTTAAGTTGTTAACAATATTAACTATATGTATTAAACATGTTTGTATTATCATTAAACACCTTTAACTTGGTAACAATATTAACTATATGTATTAAACATACTTTTATTATCATTAAACACCTTTAATTTTTTAACAATATTAACTATATGTGTTAAACATGCTTGCATTATCTTTAAACACCTTTAACTTGTTAACAATATTAACTATATGTGTTGAACATGCTTGTATTATCTTTAAACACCTTTAAGTTGTTAACAATATTAACTATATGTGTTAAACATGCTTGCATTATCTTTAACACCTTTAACTTGTTAACAATATTAACTATATGTGTTGAACATGCTTGTATTATCTTTAAACACCTTTAACTTGTTAACAATATTAACTATATGTATTAAACATGCTTGTATTATCATTAAACACCTTTAATTTTTTAACAATATTAAATATATGTGTTAAACATGCTTGCATTATCATTAAACACCTTTAACTTGTTAACAATATTAACTATATGTATTAAACATTCTTGTATTATCATTAAACACCTTTAATTTTTTAACAATATTAACTATGTATTAAACATACTTGTACTATCATTAAACACCTTTAATTTTTTAACAATATTAACTATATGTGTTAAACATGCTTGCATTATCATTAAACACCTTTACCTTGTTAACAAAAACATATATTTCATAAATAAGTAAATATAAATTATATATATGAATGAGGTAGATCCCCACGACTTGATCAATTGAAAAGTAGCTCGCCTGCAGAAAAAGTGTGAGCACCCCTGCTCTATAGTATGGAAAATACGGTAATCATTGAATAAATTCAGCGAAAGGAACATTTACAATTTGCTTCAAGGGACAAATGTTGATCGCTCGTCGCTGGGTCATAGTTTTCAACGCCGTTGTATAAAGTTCTGGATAGTTCGTTTTGACTTTAATCAAAAATGACAGACAGACGAACGTCTCCCGCATCGGCATATCTAGAAGCGAGAAAACCATAATTTAAGTAGCTGCTGGCATCGCGACGACAAAATGAATCACATTAATTCCAAAGTGGACATTCAATTACTTTTAACTGGAGATACGGAAACAAGAAGGTGTGCGTGTCTATTGAATGTATTTTTATGGCCGGAGACCCTTGTTCTAATGTGATAATGAAGCCAAAGCAGCAGATCTTTGAGTGACACAGCGGTGCACTAATTCACAGCCTCTCCGACAGGTCCATTTCCTTGCAGCCGGCGTGCGATTGGGCCCCGGCTCCTATATAACTGCCACGGCTGCCTTGCATCAGCCCTATGAAGCTGATTTATGGATAAGATGCGTGCCGTTGCACACACCCTCAGGGGGGGTCGGGGGAGGTCGGGCCTATTGGATTTTGTCCGGCGCAATTAAACAGTCAACGAAGGGGGGGCTCGCAAATTGTAATATGATGAACGAAGAAGACGTTTTTTGGGTAGGTTTGCGTGCATTGAGGGTATACACACACACACACACACATTCTTGTATTTAATACTTTCTTGAGACCTCCGAAAAAATGCCTACTTCTTTAGGACCACCCTTTCTAGATATATAAAGATTTGTATTTACAACATTAATAATATATACATACTATGTAAATATAAAAAAAGGTAAGCTTTTTTTGTTTTAATGGTTTGTGTGGAATTGTTTTTTAATCTTCATTATTTATTTCAAGTTATTACAGTATGTCTCTATATACATATTTGATTATTTTCATTAATTTTGGCCCAAGGGGGCACATTTCAATTTCTAACACACACTTGTTATTACATATGTTGACCAAAGGGGGAGCACTTCACATTTTTACACACACTTGTTATTTCATATGTTGACCAGAGGGGGAGCACTTTTATAACAGACCCTTGTAAATTTGAAAAATTCTTCCACTTTGGGACCACCCTAATTTTGATAGATTTCACCACCAGAGGTGCAAATGAGACATTCTCATTTTGCATTAAAAAGTAATAATTTTACATAAAAAAAGTAATAATTTTACATGAAATAATAATTTTACGAGAAAATATTGTAATATTACAGAAACAAATAATTTGAGAAATGTTTCCCAATTTTATAAGAAAAAAGTCAACACATTGTGAGAAAAAGACTGATTTTAGTGAATTGTTTTTGAATTTTTTGTTTGTAATTGGTTTTTAACCTTCATTATTTTCTTCAAGTTATTACAGTATGTCTCTATATACATATATATTTTATTTTCATTAATTTTGGCCCAAGGGGGCACATTTCAATTTCTAACACACACTTGTTATTACATATGTTGACCAGAGGGGGCGCTCTTCACATTTTTACACACACTTGTTATTTCATATGTTGACCAGAGGGAGAGCACTTTTGAAACCGACACAGTAAATTTGAAAAATTCTTCCTTTTTGGAACCACCCTAATTTTGATTATTTCACCACCAGGGGTGCAAATGAGACATTCTCTATTAGATGCAATGGTTTCCCGTATTGGAACCATTATTTATGTCCTAAATTGTTCACCAGTCCTCATATGGAAGATACTTTTCCTTGTTGATGTCGCAAGAAGGCTGGAAATACAACACAGACACACACAGGCACACATTCTTGTATTTGGTACCTTCTCGGGACCTCCGAAAAACACCTACCTCTTTAGGACCACCCTTTCTAGATATATACAGATTTGTATTTACAACATTAATAATATATACAAACCATACTAACATAAAAAAGCTTATTGTGAAAAATTTGTTTGAATTTCACAAGAAAAAGGTCACAATTTCACAAGAAAAACTTAGAATTTTGGCAGTATCATAATAAAAGTCATAATTTTACTCAACGCAAGTAAAAATATTACAAGAAAACTGAACATTTGTGCAATATTATGATAAAAGTTGGAATTTTACTCAATACCAGTCACAATTTTCCAAGAAAAGCTTAAAATGTTGGTAACATTATAACAATAATCGGAATTTTACTTGGCAAAATAATGACAAAAGTCATAATTTTACTCAAGAAATGTCACTATTTTACAACAACAACATTGGCAATATTGTGAAAAAAGTCAGCATTGTATAAGACAAATGTCACCATTTTGCATTAAAAAGTAATAATTTTACATAAAAAAAAAGTAATAATTTTACATGAAATAATAATTTTACGAGAAAATATTGCAATATTACAGAAACAAAAAGAATTTGAGAAATGTTTCCCAATTTTATAAGAAAAAAGTCAACACATTGTGAGAAAAAGACTGATTTTAGTAAAAAAAATGTTTGAATTTTTTGTTTGTATTTGGTTTCAAACCTTCATTATTTTCTTCAAGTTATTACAGTATGTCTCTATATACATATTTTATTATTTTCATTAATTTTGGCCCAAGGGGGCACATTTCAATTTCTAACACACACTTGTTATTACATATGTTGACCAGAGGGGGAGCACTTCACATTTTTACACACACTTGTTATTTCATATGTTGACCAGAGGGGGAGCACTTTTAAAACCGACACAGTAAATTTGAAAAATTCTTCCTTTTTGGAACCACCCTAATTTTGATTATTTCACCACCAGGGGTGCAAATGAGACATTCTCTATTAGATGCAATGGTTTTCCGTATTGGGACCATGATTTATGTCCTAACTTGTTCACACCTCCTCATATGGAAGATACTTTTCCTTGTTGATGTCACAAGAAGGGTAGAAATACAAGAACACACACACACACACACACACACACACACACGCACACATTCTTGTATTTGTTACCTTACTGAGACCTCCGAAAAACGCCTACCTCTTTAGGACCACCCTTTCTAGATATATAAAGATTTGTATTTACAACATTAATAATATATGCAAACCATACTAACATAAAAAAGCTTATTGTGAAAAATTAGTTTGAATTTCACAAGAAAAAGGTCACAATTTCACAAGAAAAACTTGGAATTTTGGCAGTATCATAATAAAAGTCATAATTTTACTCAACGTAAGTACAAATTTTACAAGAAAACTGAACATTTGTGCAATATTATGATAAAAGTTGGAATTTTACTCAATAACAGTCGCAATTTTCTAAGAAAAGCTTAAAATGTTGGTAATTTTATGAAAACAGTCGTAATTTTACCCCACAAAAGTCTCAATTTTATAAGAAAACTTTAAATTGTTGGCATCATTATAACAATAATCGGAATATTACTTGGCAAAATAATGACAAAAGTCATAATTTTACTCAAGAAGTGTCACTATTTTACAAGAACAACAACAAAATTGGCAATATTGTGATAAAAGTCAGAATTGTGTAGGACAAATGTCACCATTTTGCATTAAATAGTAATAATTTTACGAGAATATATTGCAACGTTACAGAAACAGAAAGAATTTGAGAAATGTTTCCCAATTTTATAAGAAAAAAGTCAACACATTGTGACAAAAAGACTGATTTTAGTTATTTATTTATTTATTTTCGAATTTTGATTGTAATTGGTTTTTAACCTCCATTATTTTCTTCAAGTTATTACAGTATGTCTGTATATGCGTATTTATTTTATTTTCGAATTTTGGCCATAGGGGGCGCATCTCAATTTCTAACACACACTTGTTATTACATATGTTGACCAGAGGGGGAGCACTTCACATTTTTACACACACTTGTTATTTCATATGTTGACCAGAGGGCGGCAGGGGGTACTTTTAAAACCGACACACATTCAATTTGAAAAATCCCTTCACCCTAATTTTGATAGATTTCACCACCAGGGAGTGCAAATGAGACATTCTCTATTAGATGCAATGGTTTTCCGTATTGGGACCATGATTTATGTCCTAACTTGTTCACACCTCCTCATATGGAAGGTACTTTTCCTTGTTGATGTCTCAAGAAGGGTAGAAATACAACACAGACACACACAGGCACACATTCTTGTATTTGTTACCTTCTCGGGACCTCCGAAAAACACCTACCTCTTTAGGACCACCCTTTCTAGATATATACAGATTTGTATTTACAACATTAATAATATATGCAAACCATACTAACATAAAAAAGCTTATTGTGAAAAATTAGTTTGAATTTCACAAGAAAAAGGTCACAATTTCACAAGAAAAACTTAGAATTTTGGCAGTATGATAATAAAAGTCATAATTTTACTCAACGCAAGTAAAAATTTTACAAGAAAACGGAACATTTGTGGAATATTATGATAAAAGTTGGAATTTTACTCAATAACAGTCGCAATTTTCCAATAAAAACTTAAAATGTTGGCAATTGTATGAAAAGTGTCGTAATTTTACTCGACAAAAGTCACAATTTTATAAGAAAACTTTAAAATGTTGGCAACATTATAACAATAATCGGAATATTACTTGGCAAAATAATGACAAAAGTCATAATTTTACTCAAGAAATGTCACTATTCTACAAGAACAACAACAAAATTGGCAATATTGTGATAAAAGTCAGAATTGTATCAGACAAATGTCACCATTTTGCATTAAAAAGTAATAATTTTACATAAAAAAAGTTTTGCAATATTACAGAAACAAAGAATTTGAGAAATGTTTCCCAATTTTATAAGAAAAAAGTCAACACATTGTGAGAAAAAGACTGACTTTAGTTAATTTTTTTTTACATTTTTTGTTTGTAATTGGTTTTTAATCTTCATTATTTTCTTCAAGTTATTACAGTATGTCTCTATATGCATATTTATTTTATTTTTTAATTTTGGCCATAGGGGGCGCATTTCAATTTCTAACACACACTTGTTATTACATATGTTGACCAGAGGGGGTGCACTTCACATTTTTACACACACTTGTTATTTCATATGTTGACCAGAGGGGGAGCACTTTTAAAACCGACACACAGTCAATTTGAAAAATCCCTCCTTTTTGGGACCACCCTAATTTTGATTATTTCACCACCAGGGGTGCAAATGAGACATTCTCTATTAGATGCAATGCTTTTCCGTATTGGGACCATGATTTATGTCCTAACTTGTTCACAGGTCCTCATATGGAAGGTACTTTTCCCTGTTGAGGTCTCAAGAAGGGTAGAAATACAAGAACAAACACACACACACACACACACACACACATACACACACACACACACACACACACACACACACACACACACACACAGTAATTTGCATTCAAGCGGAGGCAGGCAAGCGAATTTGGACCGGGTAGACCTCGAGGTTGCCTGGTTATCAATTTCTCCCCACACGGCGTCATTGTCGCGGCTGCGGCAGTCAAAAATGACAACACGGGGGTGACATGGAAAAGGTCCCACGGTTCAGCTGCCTGAAAATATCAGCAGGATTCGTCTGACACGGACGACTTGAAGGGGGGCGACAGGGTGGAATGACAAAAAAAATTATCCTGAAAAAGAAACATGGAAGCGTGCCCAGCATCCATCACTCATACGACTATGTGTGACTACGGTGATCTGATTGGATTGATTAGTTTCAGACAGCGCCCTCTAGGGGGCAAGCTTTTTAAATAACCAGCGATGGCTGAGGTCAAAGATCCAATTTGTACGTGCAAGCGTTTTTTGTGTGTGTTATTGAGGATTGCGCACAAACGACTGTATTTTTTGGACTATAAGGCACCCTTAAAATATTTTCATTTTCTCAAAAATCGACAGTGCGCCTTATAACCAGGTGCGCCTAATGCACAAACCCCGTTTCCATATGAGTTGGGAAATTGTGTTAGATGTAAATATAAACGGAATACAATGATTTGCAAATCATTTTCTCATAAACATTTTTTTTTTGTGCAAATAATCATTAACATTAGAATTTGATGCCAGCAACACGTGACAAAGAAGTTGGGAAAGGTGGCAATAAATACTGATAAAGTTTAGGAATGCTCATCAAACACTTATTTGGAACATCCCACAAGTGAACAGGCAAATTGGGAACGGGTGGGTGCCATGATTGGGTATAAAAGTAGATTCCATGAAATGCTCAGTCATTCACAAACAAGGATGGGGCGAGGGTCACCACTTTGTCAACAAATGCGTGAGCAAATTGTTGAACAGTTTAAGAAAAAACGTTCTCAACCAGCTATTGCAAGGAATTTAGGGATTTCACCATCTACGGTCCGTAATATCATCAAAGGGTTCAGAGAATCTGGAGAAATCACTGCACGTAAGCAGCTAAGCCCGTGACCTTCCATCCCTCAGGCTGTACTGCATCAACAAACCCCATAACTCAAAATTGCGCTCTAGCGCCCCCTAGGAATAAAACAGACAAAACTGCTCCTAGGAAGAAAACACAGACAAAACTGCCTGTAACTTCCAGTAGAAATGTTGTAGAGACATGAAACAAAAACCTCTATGTAGGTCTCACTTAGACCTACATTTCATATATTGACAACCCCCAGCAAAAATCTACAGGAAGTTTGCAATTCCCCCTTCAAAACAAACGTTTTTTTTAAAACCGGTCACCTTTTTTCAAACATTATCTTCTCTGAGCGCATTTGTCGTGTCAACTTCAAACTAGCACAGGAGAGAGATTGAACCCTTCTCATTAAAAGTTGGCCAAAGAGTTTTAATTACTGCTCCGGTTTGGATTTTATGTGCCGTCAAAGTCGGTCCCGTCCATCGCTGCTTGCAGCTTTAATTTCATGGTCCCCTTTGTTTAGAAAAGTATTGAAAAATACATTTTGGTTCAGGTACCAAAATGTTGGTATCGAGACAACCCTAATACATAATAATAATAGTAATATTTATTTATTTTTTGTTTTTATGCAGTCATTGGTGGAGCTAAGGATAATATTTGATTATTGTTTTTAATATTTTTAATATTGTTGTGCAGCACTTTGGAAACATTTTAATTGTTTAAATGTGCTATATGAATAAAGTGGATTGGCTTGGATAGAGAAGTTAGTTTAAATATTATTCTTCTCATTCCTATAATCATAAATGTGTTGTATTTGTTGATACAGTTTGACAACTGTTTTATTCAGCATCTCATCAAAGGAATTGCTGTTCGATGCACTTTTTTTTTTTTTT
Source organism: Nerophis lumbriciformis (assembly GCF_033978685.3). Classification (NCBI taxonomy): domain Eukaryota; kingdom Metazoa; phylum Chordata; class Actinopteri; order Syngnathiformes; family Syngnathidae; genus Nerophis; species Nerophis lumbriciformis. The sequence goes on along the minus strand of NC_084552.2, from coordinate 4,945,136 downwards.
TAAACACATTTTTTATCCCTGCTCATCACACTGAGGGCAGAGGGAAAAAGACCTCGCAGCACTTGGAAAAGCTGAGTCACGTATTGTTCGCCCATTCGATTACAGACACAAAACTATTTCTGTTTTTACATTTTATCACCAGCCAGCACACATCAGATGCATCGAGTCTCCGCCGGTTGCCTGGCAACTGCTTCCAGCCACCGAGTACCCGCTTGTGGACAAGTAGTGATGGAATTAAATATGTTTCCATCACGTTTAGTTAGGACGAATGAAAGTGACGTTGTCCGAGCGTGAAGTGAGGGGAAAAAAAAACTCCAATTTGGCCGGCGAGCAGTCGACGGAGTCAGTCTGCCAACGCGCACTTGTTTCCACGTGAGTCACGTCGCGCTTCTTCCCGCAGGTCACAAGCAGCGCAGTCTCTCGCTTGATCCCAACATGTCAGCGTCACCTTGAGCCGACACCCAGGAAGAAAACAAAGAAAATCTCTAGCTCTGTCACATTAATGTAACAGGTTTCAACTACATGTATCGTCCCCATATTGGTATCGGATCGATACTGGCGGGGTGGGATCAATGCTTTTGCTGCGGTTTCCTCGTGTATACGTCCAAAAATGTACTACATTTCTCTCAGACTTCATGCAAGCGTAGTCCCTAGTGATGGGTCAGGCAACACCGATGCATCGGCGCATGCGTCGAGCTCATAGAGCAAAACCCTGTGTCGGTGCGCGTACCGCTTTTAGAAAGTCACGTGACCGATCATGAGCTGTTTTGGTCACGTGACCGATACGCGAACTGTGTCGCACTGACGCCTCCTCTGTGCCCTGTGAGCGGCTCTTTTCTACAGCCGGAGAAATAATAACTAAGAAAAATCGTCTAAAATGTAATACGTCGGACAAACTTTTTTCAAATTTTTTTTTTTATAAAAATGTGTAAAAAATTAAATAAAAAAAATTCCCAGTCCACAATCATCCACAACACGTTCTCTTAGATTTCCATGTTATGATACATGTTCACATTATTTATTGACTGTATCTAAAAAAGATAAAAATATATTTTTATTTAAATGAAGATATGAAATAATCCTAAATGAAATACAATGACTTGGTTTATATTATTGTATATACTAGGGCAGGGGTCACCAACGCGGTGCCCGCGGTCACCAGGTCGCCCGTAAGGACCAGATCAGTCGCCCGCTCGCCTGTTCTAAAAATAGCTCGAAGAGCAGCACTTACCAGTGAGCTGCCTCTATTTTTTAAATTGTATTTATTTACTAGCAAGCTGGTCTCGCTTTGCTCGACATTTTTAATTCTAAAAGAGACAAAACTCAAATAGAATTTGAAAATCCAAGAAAATATTTTAAAGACTTCACTTGGAATAAGCGGTAGAAAATGGACGGGTGGATGGGTCTTCACTTGTTTAAATAAATTCATTTATTTTTTACTTTGCTTCTTATTACTTTTAGAAATACAAATTTAGAGAAAAAATACAACCTTAAAAATGATTTTAGGATTTTTAAACAAATATACCTTTTTACCTTTTAAATTTCTTCCTCTTCTTTCCTGACAATTTAAATCAATGTTCAAGTAAAAAAAAAATTTTTTATTATTGTAAAGAATAATAAATATTTTAGCTTCTGTTTTTACGACGAAGAATATTTGTGAAATATTTCCTCAAACTTACTATGATTAAAATTCAAAAAAATTATTCTGGCAAATCTAGAAAATCTGTAGAATCAAATTTAAATCTTATTTCAAAGTATTTTGAATTTCTTTTAAAATTGTTGTTCTGGAAAATCTAGAAGAAATACTGATTTGTCTTTGTTAGAAATATAGCTCGGTCCAATTTGTTAAATATTCTAACAAAGTGCAGATTGGATTTTAACCAATTTAAAACATGTCATCAAAATTCTAAAATGTATCTTAATCAGGAAAAATGACTAATGATGTTCCATAAATTCTTTTTTTTTTAATTTTTTCAAAAAGATTCAAATTAGCTAGTTTTCTCTTGTTTTTGTTGGTTGAATTTTGAATTTTAAAGAGTCGAAATTGAAGATAAACTATGTTTCAAAATTTTATTTTAATTTTTTTCCGTGTTTTCTCCTCTTTTAAACCGTTCAATTAAGTGTTTTTTTCATCATTTATTCTCTACAAAAAACCTTCCGTAAAAGGAAAAAAAAATGTACGACGGAATGACAGACAGAAATACCCATTTTTTTATATATATAAATGTATTTATTTAGCTATTCTTGTTTAAATCACACTTACGTGTAACTTACAAATGATAATATATTTATTTATTTAAGTGTGTATCAAACTGGTAGCCCTTCGCATTAATCAGTACCCAAGAAGTAGTTTTTGGTTTCAAAAAGGTTGGTGACCCCTGTACTAGGGCATCAAATCAGTGTCAGTTGAGTCGGTCCATAGGTTGCCTGTAGGGATTTTTAATGTCCAGCAGATGTCAGTATTTAGTGACACAGTATCGACACAGTATCAATACAGTTTTGCAATGTGTCGAAACGCTTTATGACGCCTCATCAACCCATCACTAGTAGTCCCTCATAATCTGTCAGTGCAAACATCTCTCTCTCTGAGGCACACGTCGCCCCTCCCCCTCACTACTCTGACTACTGATTTCCTTTTTGACTAATATCTCCCTGCAATAGAAGTTATGTTTTTTTTTTTATTTTGCACGACTGACATTTTCCTAAACGATTGTGTATAAATGCACTAGAGATGTCCGATAATATCGGACTGCCGATATTATCGGCCGATGAATGCTTTAAAATGTAATACCGGAAATTATCGGTAACGCTCTCAAAAAGTAAAATGTATGACTTTTTAAAACGCCGCTGTACGGAGTGGTACACGGACGTAGGGAGAAGTACAGAGCGCCAATAAACCTTAAGAGCACTGCCTTTGCGTGCCGGTCCAACATACTTGCCAACCTTGAGACCTCCGATTTCGGGAGGTGGGGGCGTGGTCGGGGGTGGGTCGGGGGCGTGGTTAAGATATATATATATAAGAAATACTTGACTTTCAGTGAATTCTATCTACATATATATATATATATATATATATATATATATATATATATATATATATATATATATATATATATATATATATGTGTATATATATATCAATCAATCAATCAATCAATGTTTATTTATATAGCCCTAAATCACAAGTGTCTCAAAGGGCTGCACAAGCCACAACGACATCCTCGGTATAGCCCACATAAGGGCAAGGAAAAACTCACCCCAGTGGGACGTCGATGTGAATGACTATGAGAAACCTTGGAGAGGACCGCATATGTGGGTAACCCCCCCCCCCCTCTAGGGAGACCGAATGCAATGGATGTCGAGTGGGTCTAACATAATATTGTGAGAGTCCAGTCCATAGTGGATCCAGCATAACAGTAAGAGTCCAGTCCACAGTGGGGTCAGCAGGAAACCATCCCGAGCGGAGACGGGTCAGCAGCGCAGAGATGTTCCCAACCGATATACAGGCGAGCGGTCCACCCCGGGTCCCGACCCCGGACAGCCAGCACCCCATCCATGGCCACCGGATCTGTGTGTCTCCCCTTCCACAAGGGATAGGGGGGAGCAGAGGAGAAAAGAAAAGAAACGGCAGATCAACTGGTCTAAAAAAAAATAAAAAAAATAAAAAAACTGCATTGGTCGGGCCCGCGTATTTGGCAGGTGCTAGTCCTAAGTGTCCCAATACTTTTGTCTACTTTTAGTGGGAAGTGTCCCAAGACTTTTGTCTAGTGTACCTACCTTGTCTGCATTGTGTGGGCACGTTGGTGCTTCCTGCTTTTAAGCAGCCATCTTAAAAAAACAGCAGTGCAGCAGCATCAGCGCAGCGGGTCTTTGAAGGGTCATAAAATCAAAACCGGAGCAGTTATAAAAAAAGCGCTTCTGTTGTTGTAATCACAAGGGTTCAATCTCTCTCCTGTGTTAGTTTTAAGGCGAAACGACAAACGCGCTCAGAGGATTTCTTTTTTGAAGGAAGGTGACCGCTTTTTACAAAAAATGTGTTTTGAAGGGGGAATAGCAAACTTCCTGTTGATTTTTGCTGGGGGTTGTCAGTTTATGAAATGTAGGTCTAAGTGAGACCTACGGAGAGGTTTCTGTTTCATGTCTCTCCGACCTTTCCAGTGGGAGTTACAGGCAGTTTTGTCATTTTTTTCTTCCGAGGAGCAGTCTTTTCTCCGTTTTATTCAAAAATTGCTCTAGAGCGCAATTTTTTAATTTGGGGTTAGGTGTTTTTATTAGATCACAGTTTTTGCCAGTCCTGATGTGTGCGTTCAGTTTGGTGAGTTTTGAAGCATGTTAAGGGGGTCAAATTGCAGCTCAAAGAGGCAAAAGTGACTGTTTTTAGTACTTTTTTGTCTTGAAGGGGGAATTGCCAACTTCCTGTTGATTTTAGCCCGAGAATGTACTATTATGAAATCTAGGTCTGAGCCAGACCTACATAGAGTTTTTTGTTTCATGTCTCTCCGACCTTCCTAGTGGTAGTTACAGGCAGTCTATTTTTTTTTCTTTCCTAGGGGGCGCTAGAGCGCAATTTTGATTTTTGCGGTTTTTTTTATTTTTATTAAAAGACAATTTTCGCAGTTATATTTATAAATAAAATAAATACTTGAATTTCAATGTTCATTTACAAACTACAACTCACAAACACTTTAGAGTTAGGCTCCACCATCAGAATGTGTACTTAAACTTATAAAGATCACATGGATATTATTCAGTGAGTTGATTCACCAAAACTAACCTGTTATACAGGAGGAAAAAGCACACAGGACGTTTCAATTGTTCACAGACTGGTCGCGCTCATCAGAATGACAAGACACTTCCGGTCTGCAGGCGATAGCATTCAATTGGGAAGAAACGCCCTACTGCCCCCTACTGACCAATGTGAATACTGATAAATGTGTAATGACAGCTCCAAAAACGAATTCAAACCACAAAATAAAATAAAATAAATAAATCAACACAAAAATGTGACACATTATGGGTGGGTCACATATGCATGTACAGTAAATGGCAGTATTGTCCTGTTTAAAGTTAAAGTTAAAAGTTAAAGTACCAATGATTGTCACACACACACACTAGGTGTTGCGAGATTATTCTCTGCATTTGACCCATCACCCTTGATCACCCCCTGGGAGGTGAGGGGAGCAGTGGGCAGCAGCGGTGGCCGCGCCCGGGAATCATTTTTGGTGATTTAACCCCCAATTCCAACCCTTGATGCTGAGTGCCAAGCAGGGAGGTAATGGGTCCCATTTTTATAGTCTTTGGTATGACACAAGTGTCACAACATTGCTGTTTACGGCAGACGAACTGCTTTACGGTAGACGCTGTTGTTGTGTGTTGTCAACACGTCACTCAGGTCCGCATGGAGCTGGAGGGGGCGTGGCCTCCAACTCTGCCTGAATTTCGGGAGATTTCCGGGAGAAAATTTGTCCCGGGAGGTTTTAGGGAGAGGCGCTGAATTTCGGGAGTCTCCCGGAAAATCCGGGAGGGTTGGCAAGTATGCGGTCCAATCATATAATATCTACGGCTTTTCACACACACAAGTGAATGCAAATCATACTTGGCCATACAGGTCACACTGAGGGTGGCCGTATAAACAACTTTAACACTGTTACAAATATGCGCCACACTGTGAACCCACGCCAAACAAGAATGACAAACACAATTCGGGAGAACATCCGCACCGTAACACAACAAACACAACAGAACAAATACCCAGAATCCCTTGCAGCACTAACTCTTCCGGGACGCTACAATATACACCCCCCCCCCCCCCCCCCTCCCGCACCTCAAAACCCCGCCCACCTTAACCTCCTCATGTCCCAAATTCCAAGCTGCTGTTTTGAGGCATGTTAAATAACAATTATGCACTTTGTGACTTCAATAATAAATATGGCAGTGCCATGTTGGCATTTTTTTTTTTTCCATAACTTGAGTTGATTTATTTTGGAAAACCTTGTTACATTTTTTAATGCATCCAGCGGGGCATCACAACAAAATTAGGCATAATAGTGTGTCAATTCCACGACTGTATATATATCGGTATCGGTTGATATCGGAATCGGTAATTAAGAGTTGGACGATATCGGAATATCGGATATCGGCAAAAAAAAGCCATTATCGGACATCCCTAAAATGCACGTAATAAGGGAATCATTTGAATTGATTTTATAGTCTTACGTTCTGGCATTTAGTTGGAAAAACATTTTTATTTGAATTGATTGTTTTTATCTGCTATCATTGTAATAATTGAAGTGAATTAATAAGCTCATATTATGTTCAACATATGGTTTATATTCACCTTGGAGAAAGCGAACCACCAGGTTTAAGTAAACAATGGTTGAGCCCATAATAAATTAAATGGGTTATACTTGTGTAGCGCTTTTCTACCTTCAAGGTACCGTATTTTCCGCACTATAAGGCGCACCTAAAAACCACAAATTTTCTCAAAAACTGACAGTGCGCCTTATAACCCGGTGCGCTTTATATATGGATAAATATTAAGATTCATTTTCATAAAGGCCGGGTGGCTTTTTTCACGCAGCTTCGTCCATGTTGATATACGATTCCATGCACGCCCACATCACGCTGGTTTTAATATATATTATTAAAGTTTGACTGACCTATTTGACTGTTTTTTTGACATTCCTTTAGCGCAGTTAGATGCGGCTTACAACACGTGGTGGCTTATAGGTGGACAAAGTTTTGAAATATGCCGTTCATTGAAGGCGCGGCTTATAACCCAGGGCGCCTTATGGTGCGGAAAATACGGTACTCAAAGCGCTTTGATACTATTTCCACATTCACCCATTCACACACAAATTCACACACTGATGGCCGCAACCACGACCCATCGGGAGCAAGGTTGAAGTGCCTTGCTCAAGCACACAACGGACGTGACGAGGTTGGTAGAAGGTGGGGATTGAACCAGGAACCCCTCAGGTAGCTGGCACGGCCACTCTCCCAACCGCGCCACGCCGTCCCCAAATCAAGGAGCCTTAGTTGGACATTCGTATGTGGACTGGGTTAACTCTCTCACGAGAAGAGGCAATAAATTCAGACTTCGGAATGCAAAAGTGATAGCTCTATCCTGGAGGAGAGACTCCATGTTTATCTTAAACGTCTGTCATGATCCGTTGACAGGATCATGTTCTGTTTAGTTTTGGACTCCCTCAGTTCCTGTTTTTGTGCACCCGTGGGTTTGTTTTAGTTGCCATGGGTGCAAAATAGTTTCGCCTGCCTCTGATTAGTGTACGGGACGCTCACCTGCTCCCGGGCACTAATAAGAGAGCTACTTATTCACACTGTCTGGCTTCCTTGTTTGCTGTATGCAACAGTTACGTTGGTGTATTTCTTGTTTCCTGTGCTAGGTTTTTGTCTTAGCTCCCCATGCGATTGGCCCGCGCCTCTTTTGTTTGTTGCCTGTATTTTTGTATGTTGAATGATTTATGACAAATAAATCACGTTCTTACCTGCACGCTTCATCCGGAGTTCCGTCTGCATGTTGGGAGAACGACCCACGCAGTAAGATGCGACCCCGACGTGACAACGTCAACCTCCAAGTTATGGTCACGAACGCCTCCTTACATGGTCAGGTTGTACTTTCCTGAATTAACACACACCCAGACAGAGACTGAAGGAATATAAGACTGCGGTTCGGCTCCTCCAAGTTAGAAGTGCTTCATTTTTTTGAGTTGACCTCCTCCAGGTACTGCAGTCCTGTATAATGACACTCGCTTAAAATAAAGCTATTTTTTGTTCAGCAAAGCGTCTCCGACGTCTCTTTTGATCCAGCCGCACAGCCGTGTCGCCCTTCTGCCCGGGAGAGGGTGACAAAACCAGATATACGCACTACCAGTGACGTGCAGTCATGGAAAGAAAAAAAATTTAAAAAGAAAAAAAATTAATTAAATTGTTATATGTATCCAGTGATTATACTATAAAGTTATTTTCCATTTAACTTCACCCGTTTTAGATTATTTTTATTCAAAATCGCTGAATTTTCACATTTGCCGTTCAAATACTGAGAAGAGACGGTACGGTGAACAACAGCCAGTTGAGGCACGTCACTCAGTGCCTCAACATGGATTGCGGACTCGGCTAACTGCTGGCCTGCTGTGCAGTGAGACCGTATTGTCATATGAATTATATTATACATTTCCATAGTTTAGTTAGCTGAGGTATATAATGTACAGTGTATTTTGTCAACAACTGTATGTGTGTAACGTATTTCTTGTGCTGAGCGATCATAAAACGGCTGCAAAAGACGCACTGGCTGAGGCTCCAGTAATCCCGCCTCCTGCACCCCCGCCGTAGAATTGTTATATCAACTAAAGCCCCCCCTAAACTTTCCATGTGCAAGATTGAATCTATTTAAAAAAGTTATTTCATAAGAAGCCAAAAAGTGCAAAAACAATAATGTTCGTGTTGGAGGAGTTGTGAATGACTGCAGGGCCACAACATTAGGTACACCTGCAGACTGCAGGTGTACCTAATTCACAACTCCTCCAACACGATCATTATTGTTTTTGCACTTTTTGGCTTCTCATTAAATAACTTTTGTAACCTATTTTCATGGGCTTTCCTCTTTGTGATGTTAAGTTCCTGTTATGCGCTGTTATACAGTATATGCCTTGAGCTCTTATTTTGAAGGCGCTAAGAGCGGAAGTGATGACACGGAGTGGAGCGGAGGTTTTTGAAAGAAGGTAAATAAAGTGGTCCTCGTGTAAACTGGAGCCTCCGTGTTTGTTATTTTGTAGTTTCATACAGTATAGGCGACATTTATAAACCCTCGGTTACACTTTTTTAAATAGATTCAATCTTGCACGTGGAATGTTTAAGTGAGAGCTTTAGTTGCGGCGCATGGACTTCATTTATAAGTAAAGGTAAGACCATAACGTTTTTTTAATTAAATGTGCTTTTTTTGTGTGCTACAGTTTGTATGTGTAAAGTTAAAGTTAAGTTAAAGTACCAATGATTGTCACACACACACTAGGTGTGGTGAAATTTGTCCTCTGCATTTGACCCATCCCCTTGATCACCCCCTGGGATGTGAGGGGAGCAGTGGGCAGCAGCGGCGCCGCGCCTGGGAATCATTTTTGGTGATTTAACCCCCAATTCCAAGCCTTGATGCTGAGTGCCAAGCAGGGAAGAATGCTGGTATGAGCTTTTAAACATAACCCGTTAACTGCTGCCAATCAAATGGTGAATAAGATACTCTTTAGGGTTCATATGTTTGTAAATCTGACTGTGATGAAGTCAGTGCCTCACCAGCCATCAACCTCACTGCACGTCACTGCACACTACTAACTTGAGGCAAATTCACAGCATTATCCAATGATTCCAAGTGTCGGTATATATATATATTTTTTTTCTCAATTCAATCCAATTTTTTGGTGCTAAAAATTCACAAGCACACATTTTGCTCAAATGATCAACCCGTCTACCACTCCTGCCCCGTAAGCAGCAAAAACAAAAATAAATGAATAATAACTGGTAGCGAGAGGTAGGAAGGGACAATAACTCATCCATCCATCCATCCATCTTCTTCCGCTTATCCGAGGTCGGGTCGCGGGGGCAGCAGCCTAAGCAGGGAAGCCCAGACTTCCCTCTCCCCAGCCACTTCGTCCAGCTCCTCCCGGGGGACCCCGAGGCGTTCCCAGGCCAGGCGGGAGACATAGTCTTCCCAACGTGTCCTGGGTCTTCCCCGCGGCCTCCTACCGGTCGGACGTGCCCTAAACACCTCCCTAGGGAGGCGTTCGGGTGGCATCCTGACCAGATGCCCGAACCACCTCATCTGGCTCCTCTCGATGTGGAGGAGCAGCGGGTTTACTTTGAGCTCCTCCCGGATGGCAGAGCTTCTCACCCTATCTCTAAGGGAGAGCCCCGCCACCCGACGGAGGAAACTCATTTCGGCCGCTTGTACCCGTGATCTTGTCCTTTCGGTCATAACCCAAAGCTCATGACCATAGGTGAGGATGGGAACGTAGATTGACCGGTAAATTGAGAGCTTTGCCTTCCGGCTCAGCTCCTTCTTCACCACAACGGATCGATACAGCGTCCGAATTACTGAAGACGCCGCACCGATCCGCCTGTCGATCTCACGATCCGCTCTTCCCCCACTCGTGAACAAGACTCCGAGGTACTTGAACTCCTCCACTTGGGGCAAAATCTCCTCCCCAACCCGGAGATGGCACTCCACCCTTTTCCGGGAGAGAACCATGGACTCGGACTTGGAGGTGCTGATTCCCATCCCAGTCGCTTCACACTCGGCTGCAAACCGATCCAGTGAGAGCTGAAGATCCTGGCCAGATGAAGCCATCAGGACCACATCATCTGCAAAAAGCAGAGACCTAATCCTGCAGGCACCAAACCAGATCCCCTCAACGCCTTGACTGCGCCCAGAAATTCTGTCCATAAAAGTTATGAACAGAATCGGTGACAAAGGGCAGCCTTGGCGGAGTCCAACCCTCACTGGAAACGTGTCCGACTTAATGCCGGCAATGCGGACCAAGCTCTGGCACTGATCATACAGGGAGCGGACTGCCACAATCAGACAGTCCGATACCCCATACTCTCTGAGCACTCCCCACAGGACTTTCCGAGGGACACGGTCGAATGCCTTCTCCAAGTCCACAAAACAATAACTCAGAAGGAGTAAATTGCTCTAAAGAGGAACTTAATCATATTCTAGCCCAGTCCCACAATGAGTACATGATTGTAATAACAGTCCCTTTGCGTCGACAGTTCTTTAGTATATTTTGAGAAAAAAAAACATCTGCTTGTACTGTTTCTTAACCTGGCTCATGCTAGTATATGAAGTTCTTTACTTAAAGGCCTACTGAAATGCGATTTTCTTATTTAAACGGGGATAGCAGGTCCATTCCATGTGTCATACTTGATCATTTCGCGATATTGCCATATTTTTGCTGAAAGGATTTAGTAGAGAACATCGACGATAAAGTTCGCAACTTTTGGTCGCTGATAAAAAAGCCTTGCCTGTACCGGAAGCAGCAGACGAGTAGCGTGATGTCACAGGTTGTGGAGCTCCTCACATCTGCACATTGTTTACAATCATGGCCACCAGCAGCGAGAGCGATTCGGACCGAGAAAGCGACGATTTCCCCATTAATTTGAGCGAGGATGAAAGATTCGTGGATGAGGAAAGTGAGAGTGAAGGACTAGAGGGCAGATAGGGAAGATGCTGTGAGAGGCGGGTGGGACCTGATATTCAGCTGGGAATGACTAAAACAGTAAATAAACACAAGACATATATATATACTCTATTAGCCACAACACAACCAGGCTTATATTTAATATGCCACAAATTAATCCCGCATAACAACTCAAACACCTGCACAACACACTCAATCCCACAGCCCAAAGTACCGTTCACCTCCCCCAAGTTATGTACGTGACATGCACATAGCGGCACGCACGTACGGGCAAGCGATCAAATGTTTGGAAGCCGCAGCTGCATGCGTACTCACGGTACCGCGTCTGCGTATCCAACTCAAAGTCCTCCTGGTAAGAGTCTCTGTTGTCCCAGTTCTCCACAGGCCAATGGTAAAGCTTGACTGTCATCTTTCGGGAATGCAAACAATGAAACACCGGCTGTATTTGTGTTGCTGCAGCCGCCCGCAATACACCGCTTCCCACCTACAGCTTTCTTCTTTGCTGTCTCCATTGTTCATTGAACAAATTGCAAAAGATTCACCAACACAGATGTCCAGAATACTGTGGAATTTTGCGATGAAAACAGACGACTTAATAGCTGGCCACCATGCTGTCCCAAAATTGTCCTCTACAATCCGTGACGTCACGCGCCGGCGTCATCATACCGAGACGTTTTCAGCAGGATATTCCGCGCGAAATTTAAAATTGCACTTTAGTAAACATGTGTTGCAATGTTAAGATTTCATCATTGATATATAAACTATCAGACTGCGTGGTCGGTAGTAGTGGGTTTCAGTAGGCCTTTAATCCATTTCACGGTTGGATCCCACATACCGATACACTAAATGCTTTTTAAGGTTGTGCGTGAATGTAAAGGCTTTAGTTTACCGTATTTTCCGGACTATAAAGCGCACATAAAATATTTTTTTTCTTCTCAAAACTCGACTGTGTGCGCCTTATAACCCGGTGCGCCTAAAGTACAGAATAATTCTGGCTTTACCTACCGACCTTGAAGCTCTTTTATTTGGTACATGGTGCAGTGATAAGTGTGACCAGTCATCATCATCATCATCGGCGGTCACTCGAACGAGTATGACGATCCTCCTGGTAGGGGTGTATCCCTTTATGGAGGACGCCTGTGCGTGACTTATTTTAACGTGGGGAGACTGGTGCACAGACAGTCACTACACGATCCTTGACAGAATCGGGTCAGGGTCCAGTGGCATGGAGTCCAAGACGACTGGGGAGCCTTTTCTGCTGCAGCCTTCTTCCGCCATCTCAGCCGTTGTGGTAGTTCTTAAATCTACCGTCTTCCGCCTGCTCCGCCGTTGAGGTCTTCACCGTATCCCTGGCTAGGGGACAGTTAGGTACTAGGCCTTTGCCAAGGGCCACCTGGGGGTAACAGTAGTAAAGGGGTTAACCTCCTAGTGCCCCAAGACCCCATAGAGGAGCCTCCACTGCCGGATGCACTTTAACGTCATGCCCAGGACAGTGAGACCAGTAGATGGTAGTCAAACATAAGAGATACGTGTAGACTGCACTATGATGGCAATATGACTCAAGTAAACAACACCAACATTTTATATGTTCCATTGAAAATATAGAACATTACACATGGCGCTCAAAAATCTATCAAAATGTTATAAATGAAAAAAGATCGAAAATAGACAATTCATCGGCAGTGTGCCTTATAATCCGGTGAGCCCTATGGTCCGGAAAATACAGTAATCAGTTGAATCCCGCATAACAAAATGCTTTTAAGGTCGTGCATTAAAGTTAAAGTCAAAGTACCAATGATTGTCACACACACACACTAGGTGTGGTGAAATTATTCTCTGCATTTGACCCATCACCCTTGATCACCCCCTGGGAGGTGAGGGGAGCAGTGAGCAGCAGCGGTGGCCACGCCCGGGCATCATTTTTGGTGATTTAACCCCCAATTCCGACCTTTGATGCTGAGTGCCAAGCAGGGAGGTAATGGGTCCCATTTTTTTATAGTCTTTGGAATAGAATTTTACATTTTTTTTTACTGAATGAGACACCCAGAATGTACATGGAAATAAACAATGTGGGATTTACATTAAAGTAAAGGCTTTAGGGTCTTCTTTAATTGAGAAATACTGTTGTATAAATTCTGGGCAGTTTGTTGTTATATTTGCTTTATTTGTGCAGTTTGAAAATATACCAGATTAGTTAATTTCACAACTTTATAATCAGTGAACAGGGGATTTGTGTGTTCTCTATATGCGGCTTTACGTATTATTGAGTGAGAGACCTTTGCGGCAGTACTGTGAGTGTACTTTTATAATTATAACAGTAACTCAGGTATAGAGTGACTTTTTGATTCAGTTCTTCTTTTGACTTGTTCAATACTGAAATATTTCTCATCACTATATGTCCTATGTACATGACGTCTAGTTTCCAGCTCATTTTATTATCTATTACAGGACTCGGCAATTATTTTGACTCGAGGGGGTCAAATTTAGAGAAAAAAATGTGTCTGGGGGCCGGTATTGGCTGATTTTTAGGAACACTAATGCAAAACCCATCCATCCATCCATTTTCTACCGCTTATTCCCTTTGGGGTCGCGGGGGCCGCTGGAGCCTATCTCAGCTACAATCGGGCGGAAGGCGGGGGTACACCCTGGACAAGTCGCCACATACTTGCCAACCTTGAGACCTCCGATTTCGGGAGGTGGGGGGTGGGGGCGTGGTCGGGGGGGGCGGGGCGTGGTTGGGGGCGTGGTTAAGAGGGGAGGAGTATATTGACAGCTAGAATTCACCAAGTCAAGTATTTCATACACATATATATATATATATATATATACATCCTGAAAATATGCAAACAAAACTGTGTTTAGATAATTGATACTTCAAACTTGCATAAATAAATCTTAAGGAATATAACATTGCTTGGCTTCTGAGAGTTTCAAAATGTAATGAATAAAATGCTAAAGTTGTTGATAAACAAGCAATTATTTTAATAATTAAATATGGTCATTTTAAATAAATTATTATGATAATTTAAAATCAATTATTTCAAATATGTTTATTTTAATGTATAATTCTATGGCTGGATGTAATAAGGAGTCACAAAAAAATACAAATAAAAATACAATTAATTTTGATGTTTTTAGCAAAATATACTCCAAATTTATTTTTTTTATTTTTTTTAAATTAATAAATATATTTATTTTTAGGTAAAATAAACATAATAATACAATTTTACAATTTTACAATTTTAAAATGCTAAAGTTGTTGATAAACAAGAAATTATTTTAATAATTAAATATGGTCATTTTAAATTAATTTTTATGATAATTTAAAATCAATTATTTCAAATATGTTTATTTTAATGTATAATTCTATGGCTGGATGTAATAAGGAGTCACAAAAAAATACAAATAAAAATACAATTAATGTTGATGTTTTTAGCAAAATATACTACAAATTTATTTAATTTTTATTTTTTTTAAATTAATAAATATATTTATTTTTAGGTAAAATAAACATAATAATACAATTTTACAATTTTACAATTTTAAAATGCTAAAGTTGTTGATAAACAATCAATTATTTTAATAATTAAATATGGTCATTTTAAATTAATTATTATGATCATTTAAAATCAATTATTTCAAATATGTTTATTTTAATGTATAATTCTATGGCTGGATGTAATAAGGAGTCACAAAAAAATACAAATAAAAATACAATTAATTTTGATGTTTTTAGCAAAATATACTACAAATTTATTTATTTATTTATTTTTTTAAATTAATAAATATATTTATTTTTAGGTAAAATAAACATAATAATAAAATTTTACAATTTTACAATTTTAAAATGCTAAAGTTGTTGATAAACAAGCAATTATTTTAATAATTAAATATGGTCATTTTAAATGAATTATTATGATAATTTAAAATCAATTATTTCAAATATGTTTATTTTAATGTATAATTCTATGGCTCGATGTAATAAGGAGTCACAAAAAAATACAAATAAAAATACAATTAATTTTGATGTTTTTAGCAAAATATACTACAAATATATTTAGTTTTTTTTTTTTTTTTAATTAATAAATATATTTATTTTTAGGTAAAATAAACATAATAATACCATTTTACAATTTTACAATTTTAAAATGCTAAAGTTGTTGATAAACAAGCAATTATTTTAATAATTAAATATGGTCATTTTAAATGAATTATTATGATAATTTAAAATCAATTATTTCAAATATGTTTATTTTAATGTATAATTCTATGGCTGGATGTAATAAGGAGTCACAAAAAAATACAAATAAAAATACAATTAATGTTGATGTTTTTAGCAAAATATACTACAAATTTATTTATTTTTTTATTTTATTTTTATTAATAAATATATTTATTTTTAGGTAAAATAAACATAATAATACAATTTATCTCTAGTTTGGATGATTTAGTTCTTGTCACCCTGTTGCCCTCTTGTCATGAAAAAAGGTCCGCATGGAGCTGGAGAGGGCGTGGCTTCCAGCTCCGGCTGAAAATCGGGAGATTTTCGGGAGAATATTTGTCCCGGGAGGTTTTCGGGAGAGGCGCTGAATTTCGGGAGTCTCCCGGAAAATTCGGGACGGTTGGCAAGTATGAGTCGCCACCTCATCGCAGTAATGCAAAACCTCACAGTAATATCTGTGTGGGGGGAGGTGTGGCCAGCAAAGGTCACCGCCTCGGTCCATGGTGCTGAGGACTAGCACCATCGGATGGGGGCGGGGCATGTGCTGACGGCGAGACACAGCTGACAGGTGATTCGATTTCATAGGTGGTACGTGTTAATCTAATCATCGGTTGTCTTTAACAGTAAGCGGACGAGAGCAGGGGAGGAGAGAGGATACAGACGTGACTGAAAAGTCACGTTCTACTGGAGAAAGACTTTGACAAATAAAATTTTGTTAAAACTGCACACTTGGCTCCTGTGCCGTGTCTACAGTGGAACTGCTAGGAAGCAACTTCTACAATCTGATTGAAAGCTAAAAACGTTATGACCGACCGCCTTAAAAAACAAATTTTTAATTTTTTTACCGAATGAGACACCCAGAATGTACATGAAAATAAACAATGTGGGATTTACATTATTAACTATGAAGGATAAAACACGGAATATTGACAACATATGAACGTCAAACCCCCTCTCGATCGACATATTTTACAATCGAGCGAAACGCAGCAAAAATGCAATAAACAGTAAAATATGAACGCAAAGGGTAAAAAAAACTAAACTTACCTACAATCTGATATATCACTAAGCTTTAGAACTTGGTTGCAAAAATCTCCTTCCGCGTCTGTCCCTGACACCCGCATTTCAGGCCGGGCTGCTGTGACTTAGATTACCATAGTAACTAATTAGATTACCATAGTAATTGATTAGATTATCGTAGTAACTAATTAGATTACCATGGTAACTAATATATCATGCAAAAGTGCAGATTCAAACCATTGAAATACTTTGTATCAGAGGTGGGACCAAGTCATTGTTTTGCAAGTCACAAGTAAGTCTCAAGTCTTTGCCCTCAAGTCCGAGTCAAGTCCCGAGTCAAGGCAGGCAAGCCCCGAGTCAAGTCCAAAGTCAAGACTGGAAAGTCTCAAGTCAAGTCCTAAGTCCTGCATTTTGAGTTTCGAGTCCTTTCAAGTCCTTTTGACCACAGACTAATATATTAACACAGATTGTGTATGCTTTTCAAACGCTGTATTTATTTATTAAAACAAGTGCATTTTAAATTGCAGGAAAGAAAATTGTGCTGACATTGCACTTTATAATAGCACTATTAACCAGTCATTTTAAACATTAACTCATTCCTTTACAGAACAAACACATTGAAAAATAAAGTGCAAATGTACTTATTTGTACAAAAGTGTTAACATTGAAAAAACATGACATATACATAACAAAAAAGTTGTACTTTTTATATGTCAGGGCCCTATGCTGCATTGCATTTGCAAAAGACCAAATTAGCCAAGAGTCTGTCAGTCATTTGTGCACGATGGGGGCGTAGTATGATGCCACCATGGCTGAAAACTCGCTCCCCTGGAGCACTGGAGGCAGGCACTGCCAAGACTCTCGTGGCCACTCGGAACAGTGAAGGAAGAGTCTTCATGTTCAATGCCCAGAACAAAAGGGGGGGAGAGGTTTTTTGGGTTGGTGCACTACTTGTAAGTGTATCTTGTGTTTTTTATGTTGATTTAATTAAAAAAATTAAAAAAAATATTTCTTGTGCGGCCCGATACCAATCGATCCACGGACCAGTACCGGGCCGCGGCCCGGTGGTTGGGGACCACTGAGGTAAACAACCAACAGTATGTCAGAAAGCTAGCTAAAACGGTACACATATTCATAATATAGTATACATTTTAACTGACCTTTATTTTACTATTTTTGTCTTT
>NC_084552.2:4910000-4922500 GCF_033978685.3 Nerophis lumbriciformis | reverse complement strand
CTGTGTGAATAAATGGCCTCCCGGGGGAGGTGACACACCTCAAGGCAGCTGCTCTCTTTTCCGCACTTTGAACGGGTTGCTATTAAATGTTGAAATTAAATGCTATCATTACTACCGCTATTACTCGTCCACGCTCACATCTCGCCATGATCCCAAACGCTCACACACAGTCTTCGTCAGCCGACGACTCGTTAAGTTTTTTCATCATCCATCCATCCATCCATCTTCTTCCGCTTATCCAAGGTTGGGTCGCGGGGGCAGCAGCCTAAGCAGGGAAGCCCAGACTTTCCTCTCTCCAGCCACTTCGTCCAGCTCCTCTCGGGGGATCCCGAGGCGTTCCCAGGCCAGCCGGGAGACATAGTCTTCCCAACGTGTCCTGGGTCTTCCCCGTGGCCTCCTACCGGTCGGACGTGCCCGAAACACCTCCCGAGGGAGGCGTTCGGGTGGCATCCTGACCAGATGCCCGAACCACCTCATCTGGCTCCTCTCGATGTGGAGGAGCAGCGGCTTTACTTTGAGCTCCCCTCGGATGACAGAGCTTCTCACCCTATCTCTAAGGGAGAGACCCGCCACCCGGCGGAGGAAACTCATTTCGGCCGCTTGTATCCTTGATCTTGTCCTTTCGGTCATGACCCAAAGCTCATGACCATAAGTGAGGATGGGAACGTAGATCGACCGGTAAATCGAGAGCTTTGCCTTCTGGCTCAGCTCCCTCTTCACCACAACGGATCGATACAGCGTCCGCATTACTGAAGACGCCGCACCGATCCGCCTGTCGATCTCACGATCCACTCTTCCCTCACTCGTGAACAAGACTCAGAGGTACTTGAACTCCTCCACTTGGAGCAAGATCTCCTCCCCAACCCGGAGATGGCACTCCACCCTTTTCCGGGCGAGAACCATGGACTCGGATTTGGAGGTGCTGATTCCCATCCCAGTCGCTTCACACTCGGCTGCGAACCGATCCAGTGAGAGCTGAAGATCTTGGCCAGATGAAGCCATCAGGACCACATCATCTGCAAAAAGCAGAGACCTAATCCTGCAGCCACCAAACCAGATACCCTCAGCGCCCTGACTGCGCCTAGAAATTCTGTCCATAAAGGTTATGAACAGAATCGGTGACAAAGGGCAGCCCTGGCGGAGTCCAACCCTCACTGGAAACGGGTCCGACTTACTGCAATGCGGACCAAGCTCTGACACTGATCATACAGGGAGCGGACTGCCACAATAAGACAGTCCGGTACCCCATACTCTCTGAGCACTCCCCACAGGACTTCCCGAGGGACACGGTCGAATGTCTTCTCCAAGTCCACAAAACACATGTAGACTGGTTGGGCAAACTCCCAAGCACCCTCAAGGACCCTGCCGAGAGTATAGAGCTGGTCCACAGTTCCACGACCAGGACGAAAACCACACTGTTCCTCCTGAATCCGAGGTTCGACTATCCGGCGTAGCCTCCTCTCCAGTACTCCTGAATAGACCTTACCGGGAAGGCTGAGGAGTGTGATCCCACGATAGTTAGAACACACCCTCCGGTTCCCCTTCTTAAAGAGAGGAACCACCACCCCGGTCTGCCAATCCAGAGGTACCGCCCCCGATGTCCACGCGATGCTGCAGAGTCTTGTCAACCAAGACAGCCCCACAGCATCCAGAGCCTTAAGGAACTCCGGGCGGATCTCATCCACCCCCGGGGCCTTGCCACCGAGGAGCTTTTTAACTACCTCAGCAACCTCAGCCCCAGAAATAGGAGAGCCCACCACAGACTCCCCAGGCACTGCTTCCTCATAGGAAGACGTGTTCGTGGGATTGAGGAGGTCTTCGAAGTATTCCCTCCACCGATCCACAACATCCGCAGTCGAGGTCAGCAGAACACCATCCTCGCCATACACGGTGTTGATAGTGCACTGCTTCCCCTTCCTGAGGCGACGGATGGTGGTCCAGAATTGCTTTGAAGCCGTCCGGAAGTCGTTTTCCATGGCCTCCCCGGTTTTTTCATCAAACCTTTCCAAATAACACTTTTATTTACACCTTTAACATTGAAGCTGGAGCCTGCAAAGCTGCTAACCTACTCAGTGGCCCAGTGGTTAGTGCAGGGGTGTCAAACTCAAATACAGAGTGGGACAAAATTTCAAACTGAACAAAGCCGCGGGCCAAGGTTGAACAAATTAACCTTTTAATAGGGACCCAAACAAGTTTTGCATTGAATATTGAACAAGCAAGGCTTATATAACTTTATAGTGACATGCAAAATCGAGTTTCAAATAATAATAATAATAATTAAAAAATATCAAATTGAATGCCTCTTTTCTATTTGCAGCCTTCTGAGGTAAATATCAACATTAACTTTTTCCACAGGCTAATACATTTAAAATAAAATAATGAATAAACCAACCATTCAGGACTTTAAACTGCTCAGTTTGCAACACACTGATCTAATCGGATGTGCCCAAGCCAGATACCTGCCATCTTTTCTTGGATGCTAGTTCATTAATGTCGGGGCTCAGGCTTTGAGCTGAGGCAACCTTCATTATCGACATACTTGCCAACCTTGAGACCTCCAATTTCGGGAGGTGGGGGGTGGGGGGGTGGTTGCGGGGGGCGTGGTTGGGGCGGGGGCGTGGTTGGGGGCGTGGTTAAGAGGGGAGGAGTATATTTACAGCTAGAATTCACCAAGTCAAGTATTTTATATATATATATATATATATATATATATATATATATATATATATATATATATATATATATCCCCGCGACCCCGAAGGGAATAAGCGTTAGAAAATGGATGGATATATATATATAAGAAATACTTGAATTTCAGTGTTCATTTATTTACACATATACTAGAGATGCGCGGATAGGCAATTATTTCATCCGCAACAGCATCCGAAAGTTGTCAACCATCCGCCATCCACCCGATGTAACATTTAATCAGAACCGCACCCGCCCACACCCGCCCGTTGTTATATATCTAATATAGACGATGCAAGGCATTAGTGAGGTTATAAAGCTTTTGCCTGTTAAAGAAAGGAGACTGATCCAATGCAGTACAGACATTCGCGTGCCACGCTGTCACGACCCAGACGCACACCAGTGCGCAATCATATGGGAGCCGCGCTGAGCGCACCTCCAAGCGCGTCTCGCTGCCGGCGACGGCCGGGTATGGGCCCGACGCTCCAGCGCCATCCATTTTCAGGGCTAGTTGATTCGGCAGGTGGGTTGTTACACACTCCTTAGCGGGTTCCGACTTCCATGGCCACCGTCCTGCTGTCTATATCAACCAGGGTGAGCCCCACCCCTTTCGTGAGCGCACTGCGCGCGGAGTGACCCCTGTTACGCGCCCCCGGCCACAGGGGTGGCGGGCAGGTAAGCTGCGCGGGCGGAGCGCGCGGAGTGACCCCTGTTACGAGCCCCCGGCCACGGGGGTGGCGGGCAGGTAAGCTGCTTGCCTGCTGCGCGTGACGCCGGCCGCGGCGAAGGCGGACGAGGCGGGGTGTCGGTGCGGTGGGCGTGGTGGTGACCCTGGACATGCGTCGGGCCCTTCTCGCGGATCGCCTCAGCTACGGCTCCCGGTGGGGCCCTCTCGGGGGAAGGGGCCTCGGTCCCGGACCCCGGCGAGGCGTCCCTTCTCCGCTCCGTAAAAGTGTCCATCTCTTTTTTTTTTTTTCTTCTGTTGTGGCATATGCAGCAGGTGCCTGCTCGTTTTTCGTATGTGGGTAACAACATTTAACTATGTATATTTATTTCCGAATTGGTTTAACTGCCACCCGCCTGAATCTATTTAAAATCTTTTTTTTTTATTTCAACCGCCCGACCCGACCCGCGGATAAAATCTAATTTTTTAAAATTTCATCCGCCCGATCCGCGGATAATCCGCGGACTCCGCGGTTGTGCCCGCAAACCGCGCATCTCTAACATATACACACACATAACACTCATCTACTCATTGTTGAGTTAAGGGTTGAATTGTCCATCCTTGTTCTATTCTCTGTCACTATCTTTCTAACCATGCTGAACACCCTCTCTGATGATGCATTGCTGTGTGGCACGCACAAAAGTGCTTTCATCAAATGCACTAGATGGCAGTATTGTCCTGTTTAAGAGTGTCACAACATTGCTGTTTACGGCAGACGGACTGCTTTACTGTAGACGTTCTTTATATCGTGGGAAAGCGGACTCAGGTCCGCATGGAGCTGGAGGGGGCGTGGCTTCCAGCTCCGGCTGAAAATCGGGAGATTTTCGGGAGAATATTTGTCCCGGGAGGTTTTCGGGAGAGGCGCTGAATTTCGGGAGTCTCCCGGAAAATCCGGGAGGGTTGGCATGTATGATTATCGAACAAAGTTGTTCATCAGTCATTATACCTCATAGTCCACCCGGACCACAGTCTTGGGGGCGTGCCTTAAAGGCACTGCGTTTAACGTCCTCTACGAGCTGCCGCCCCCCTCCACACCCCGGATTGTAAATAATGTAAATAATTCAATGTGATTATCTTGTGTGATGACTGTATTATGATGATAGTATATATCTGATAGTATATATCTGTATCATGAATCAATTTAAGTGGACCCCGACTTAAACAAGTTGAAAAACTTATTGGGGTGTTACCATTTAGTGGTCAATTGTACGGAATATGTACTTCACTGTGCAACTTACTAATAAAACTCTCAATCAATCAATGCTTTTCATCCATTCTAACAACGTGCCGGCCCAGTCACAAGATATGTGCGGCTTCTGTACGCACACTCACGTGAATGCAACGCATACTTGACCAACAGCGATGCAGGTTACACTGAGGCTGCCCGTATAAATAACTTTAACACTGTTAGAAATATGCGCCACACTGTGAATCCACACCAAACAAGAACGACAAACACATTTCGGGAGAACATCCGCACCGTAACACAACATAAACACAACAAAACAAATACCCAGAATCCCATACAGCCCTAACTCTTCCGGGCTGCAAATTCCCCCAACCCCACCCCCTTCCGTGCGTGTGTTGATGTGGGTGGGGTTCACTGTTCCAATGTTAGCATGCAGATATAATTAAAGGGGGAAATGTGTATATGCATGGCTGAATAGTTCCATTGGCCTCTTTGATTAAATGTTGCCCAATGATGGTAAAGGAGTGATTTTGAATCAGGCACCTCGGAAGGCAGCTAATGGTCCTTCAGTATGTAATGTGTTCTTTTCGGCAGTACCACAATCCAGTAAGAGAAAGATCCCGTCGTATGTTTAACGGAGGCCAGCCAGTGTTGGTAAACCTCAATCCCTGACAACAAAAAATAACCTTTTACCCAAAAATGCGTTACTCATTGAAAAACAACCCAAAAATGATTCCGAGTTTTAAAAACCCAGAAATTGAGTTAAGATAATACACATGAAAATAACTCAAAATTTTAACCCAACACTCGCAACTCATAAATTGGGTTAATAAAATAACCCAGCATTAGTATAGTACCGCGATACTAATGAATCATTTTCGGTACTATACCGCCTCTGAAAAGTACCGGCCCCATTGGTGGATCCACACCTGACATCCACTGTAATGACACCAAGTACAGTAGCGTATCTAGTCGACACTACTATGATTACGTCGATATTTTTTGGCATCACAACATCTTCTTTCGTTTTTTAAAAATGTATATTATGTTTATAAACTAAGGAAATTTGTCCCTAGACACATTAAGGTCTTTGAATATGACCAACGTATGATCCTGTAACTACTTGGTATCGGATCGATACCAAAATTTGTGGTATCCAAACAACAGAAGAATAAATTATTATTACATTTTAACTAGAGATGTCCGACAATATCGGCCTGCCGATAAATGCTTTAAAATGTAATATTGGAAAATATCTGTATTGTTTTTTTGTTTTATTATCGGTATCATTTTTTATTATTTTTTTATTTATTTTTATTTTTTTATTAAATCAACATAAAAAACACGAGATACACTTACAATTAGTGCACCAACCCAAAAAACATCCCTCCCCCATTCACACAAAAGGGTTGTTTCTTTCTGTTATTAATATTGTGGTTCCTACAATATATATCAATATATATCAATACAGTCTGCAAGGGATACAGTCCGTAAGCACACATGATTGTGCGTGCTACTGGTCTAATAATAGTACTAACCTTTAACAGTTACCTTATTTTTCGGAGTATACCGTATTTTTCGGACTATAAGTCGCAATTTTTTTCATAGTTTGGCCGGGCTCCAGTGCGATTTATATATGTTTTTTTCCTTCTTTATTAAGCATTTTCGGCAGGTGCGACTTATACTCCGGTGCGACTTATACTCCGAAAAATACGGTAAGTCGCACCGTAGTATAAGTCGTGCCTGCCAAAAATGTATAATAAAGAAGGAAAAAAACATATATAAGTCGTGGCCAAACTATTAAAAAAACTGCGACTTATAGTCCGAAAAATACGGTAATTTTACTCATTTTCATTAATTACTAGTTTCTATGTAACTGTTTTTATATTGTTTTACTTTCTTTTTTATTCAAGAAAATGTTTTTAATTTATTTATCTTATTTTATTTCATAATTTTTTTTTAAAAAGGACCTTATTTTCACCATACCTGTTTGTCCAAATTAGGCATAATAATGTGTTAATTCCACGACTGTATATATCGGTATCGGTTGATATCGGTATCGGTAATTAAGAGTTGGTGTCATGACTTGGTCCTGGGTGTTTGTTTTTCCGGGATGCAACGGAAAGTTGGCACGGGCGAGACGGGAATGAAGGTACATGATTTATTTATATTCATCAAAAAAAGGAATAAACAAAAAGCGCGCACAGAGGCGGAGAATAAACTATGAAACCAAAAGACTATAGCAAAAAAGTACAAACAAAAAACACGCACAATGGCGGAGAACAAACTATGAAACCAAAAAGACTATAAACATGGAACAAAAACTTACTTGGCTTGGACAGAAATAGTTGCTTGAGGAATTGACATGGAAAGAAGTATCAGGCATGGACAGAGCATAAATGTGGTGATGTCGTCAGCACGAACAACAGAAAATGAAAAGCTTAAATAACACAGACATGATTAACGAAAACAGGTGCGTGACTCAAAACGTGAAACAGGTGTGTGACGTGACAGGTGAAAACTAATGGTTGCTATGGTGACAAACAAGAGTGCACAATGAGTCCAAACGTGGAACAGGTGAAACTAATCATGCAAACAAGACAAGGGAGTGAAAAGCCAGAAACTAAACAAAACATGACTTAAAACAAAACATGATTACACAGACATGACAGTTGGACAATATCGGATATCGGCAAAAAGCCAATATCGGACATCCCTAATTTTAACAGAAGTGTAGATAGAACATGTTAAAACAGAAAGTAAGCAGATATTAACAGTCAATGGAACAAGTAGATTAATAATTCATTTTCTACCACTTGTCCTTAATAGTGTTGACAAAATAATAGAATGATGAATGACACAATATGTTACTGCATATGTCAGCAGCTAAATTAGGAGCCATTGTTTGTTTACTTACTACTAAAAGACAAGTTGTCTTGTATGTTTCACTATTTTATTTAAGGACAAAATTGCAATAAGAAACATATGTTTATTGTACCCTAAGATGTTTTTGTTAAAATAAAGCCAATAATGAAATTTGTTGTGGTCCCCTTTATTTAGAAAAGTACCGAAATCATAATGGTACCGGTACTCGTACCAAAATATTGGTATTGGGCATACTTGCCAACCCTCCCAAATTTTCCGGGAGACTCCCGAAATTCAGCGCCTCTCCCGAAAACCTCCCGGGACAAATATTCTCCCGAAAATCTCCCGATTTTCAGCCGGAGTTGGAAGCCACGCCCCCTCCAGCTCCATGCGGACCTGAGTGAGGACAGCCTTTTTTCATGACGGGAGGACAACAGGGTGACAAGAACTAAATCATCCAGACTAGAGATAAATTGTATTATTATGTTTATCTTACCTAAAAATAAATACATTTATTAATTAAAAAAACTAAAAAACTAAATACATTTTTGCTATATTTTGCTAAAAACATCAAAATTAATTGTATTTTATTTTGTATTTTTTCCTGACTCCTTCTTACGTCCAGCCATAGAATTATACCGGTACATTAAAATAAACATATTTGAAATAATACATTTTAAATTATCATAATAATTCATTTAAAATGACCATATTTAATTATTTAAAAATGGCTTGTTTATCAACAACTTTAGCATTTTATTCATTACATTTTGAAGCTCTCAGAAGCCAAGTTATGTTATATTCCTTAATATTTATTTATGCAAGTTTGAAGTATCAATTATCTAAACACAGTTTTGTTTGCATATTTTCAGGATGTGTATATATATATATATATATATATATATATATATATATATATATATATATATATATATGTATATATATATATATATTAGAGATGCGCGGTTTGCGGGCACAACCGCGGAGTCCGCGGATTATCCGCGGATCGGGCGGATGAAATTTTAAAAAATTTGATTTTATCCGCGGGTCGGGTCGGGCGGTTGAAAAAAATAAAAAATAGATTTTAAATAGATTCAGGCGGGTGGCAGTTAAACCAATTCGGAAATATATATACATAGTTAAATGTTGTTACCCACATACGAAAAACGAGCAGGCACCTGCAGCATATGCCACAACAGAAAAAAAAAAAAAAAGAGATGGACACTTTTACGGAGCGGAGAAGGGACGCCTCGCCGGGGTCCGGGACCGAGGCCCCTTCCCCCGAGAGGGCCCCACCGGGAGCCGTAGCTGAGGCGATCCGCGAGAAGGGCCCGACGCACGTCCAGGGTCACCACCGCACCGACACCCCGCCTCGTCCGCCTTCGCCGCGGCCGGCGTCACGCTCAGCAGGTAAACAGCTTACCTGCCCGCCACCCCCGTGGCCGGGGGCTCGTAACAGGGGTCACTCCGCGCGCTCCGCCCGCGCAGCTTACCTGCCCGCCACCACTGTTGCCGGGGGCGCATAACAGGGGTCACTCCGCGCGCAGTGCGCTCACGAAAGGGGTGGGGCTCACCCTGGTTGATATAGACAGCAGGACGGTGGCCATGTAAGTCGGAACCCGCTAAGGAGTGTGTAACAACCCACCTGCCGAATCAACTAGCCCTGAAAATGGATGGCGCTGGAGCCTCGGGCCCATATACCCGGCCGTCGCCGGCAGCGAGACGCGCTTGGAGGTGCGCTCAGCGCGGCTCCGATATGATTGCGCACTGGTGTGCGTCTGGGTCGTGACAGCGTGGCACGCGAATGTCTGTGCTGCATTGGATCAGTCTCCTTTCTTTAACAGGCAAAAGCTTTATAACCTCACTAATGCCTTGCATCGTCTAAATTAGATATATAACAACGGGCGGGTGCGGGCGGATGCGGTTCTGATCAAATGTTACATCGGGTGGATGGCGGATGGTTGACGACTTTCTGATGCGGTTGCGGATGAAATAATTGCCTATCCGCGCATCTCTAATATATATATATATATATATACATATATATATATGTATGAAATACTTGACTTGGTGAATTCTAGCTGTCAATATACTCCTCCCCTCTTAACCACGCCCCCAACCACGCCCCGCCCCACCCCCCGACCACGCCCCCACCCCCCACCTCCCGAAAAATCGGAGGTCTCAAGGTTGGCAAGTATGGTATTGGGACAACACTAGTGTGTATATATACATACATTACATATATTAAGAGAATTGATAAGAGAATTGTTAAGGAACTGAATCGTTAAGCAGAATCGAACGTTTTCATCCATTTCCATAACCAAGGTGACCCAACCAACCCTGGTCCATTGCGGGTCCTCAGTTGGTGGACCATGGTCCGGATCTGGATCCTTTGGCAGACTCTGTCTGAGGAGTCTTGTTAAGTTATTGTGATCTTGGTGAAAGGTTACAGAATTTTTTTGTTTGTTTTAAAAAATGCCCTGTTATCTACTGAAAAGAAGTACGGCCAGGCTGTAATTTCCATATCTCCTGGCTTGGCGGATTTAAAAAAATAAAGAAGAAAAAAGTACGATAAAACTTATCGTGTCTGTAGACATAAGGACCGCTCGGGGGTTGTGGGATAGTGCCATAATCATGTCGGAAAATGAACTGTAAGGAAAGATTAGAGAGCCTTTTCATTGGGAAAAAAAACTGTAAGCAAGGACTCTTTCCTTTTAGCTGAGAGAGGCACTTTTTCCAATAAGTGTGCTTGCCTCTCCTCGGGATGAATGTCTCGATCAGCGAGAGGGGCGGAACAGAAGGTTGGGAAAACAGCGTGTACAGCTGGCATAATCAGACCCGGCTTTGCCAGAGTGGCGGCGCTTTATTACTCGTCTACGGAAATGTATAATTGAGTCGCCTCATCTAGCGTCGAGCGAGCGAGACGTAGACAAATTCATTTGGATGCAAATGGTGACGGCTGCCAAGGAGCTGACGGGGAAAACAACGTAAACGTCAGGTTTTGGACTAAAATGACATAATATTCTGCTTGAATGGTATTGTATGGTGTTGTAGTTCTATTGATATATGATTTGTTTTGATGAACACACTAACATTTTATGCTATATAGGCAGGCAGCTCACAGCATACTTGCCAACCTTGAGACCTCCGATTTCGGGAGGTGGGGGGGTGGAGGCGTGGTTACGAGGGGAGGACTATATTTACAGCTAAAATTCACCAAGTCAAGTATTTCATATATATATACAGGTAAAAGCCAGTAAATTAGAATATTTTGGAAAAACTTGATTTATTTCAGTAATTGCATTCAAAAGGTGTAACTTGTACATTATATTTATTCATTGCACACAGACTGATGCATTCAAATGTTTATTTCATTTAATTTTGATGATTTGAAGTGGCAACAAATGAAAATCCAAAATTCCGTGTGTCACAAAATTAGAATATTACTTAAGGCTAATACAAAAAAGGGATTTTTAGAAATGTTGGCCAACTGAAAAGTATGAAAATGAAAAATATGAGCATGTACAATACTCAATACTTGGTTGGAGCTCCTTTTGCCTCAATTACTGCGTTAATGCGGCGTGGCATGGAGTCGATGAGTTTCTGGCACTGCTCAGGTGTTATGAGAGCCCAGGTTGCTCTGATAGTGGCCTTCAACTCTTCTGCGTTTTTGGGTCTGGCATTCTGCATCTTCCTTTTCACAATACCCCACAGATTTTCTATGGGGCTAAGGTCAGGGGAGTTGGCGGGCCAATTTAGAACAGAAATACCATGGTCCGTAAACCAGGCACGGGTAGATTTTGCGCTGTGTGCAGGCGCCAAGTCCTGTTGGAACTTGAAATCTCCATCTCCATAGAGCAGGTCAGCAGCAGGAAGCATGAAGTGCTCTAAAACTTGCTGGTAGACGGCTGCGTTGACCCTGGATCTCAGGAAACAGAGTGGACCGACACCAGCAGATGACATGGCACCCCAAACCATCACTGATGGTGGAAACTTTACACTAGACTTCAGGCAACGTGGATCCTGTGCCTCTCCTGTCTTCCTCCAGACTCTGGGACCTCGATTTCCAAAGGAAATGCAAAATTTGCATGGTTGGGTGATGGTTTGGGGTGCCATGTCATCTGCTGGTGTCGGTCCACTCTGTTTCCTGAGATCCAGGGTCAACGCAGCCGTCTACCAGCAAGTTTTAGAGCACGTCATGCTTCCTGCTGCTGACCTGCTCTATGGAGATGGAGATTTCAAGTTCCAACAGGACTTGGCGCCTGCACACAGCGCAAAATCTACCCGTGCCTGGTTTACGGACCATGGTATTTCTGTTCTAAATTGGCCCGCCAACTCCCCTGACCTTAGCCCCATAGAAAATCTGTGGGGTATTGTGAAAAGGAAGATGCAGAATGCCAGACCCAAAAACGCAGAAGAGTTGAAGGCCACTATCAGAGCAACCTGGGCTCTCATAACACCTGAGCAGTGCCAGAAACTCATCGACTCCATGCCACGCCGCATTAACGCAGTAATTGAGGCAAAAGGAGCTCCAACCAAGTATTGAGTATTGTACATGCTCATATTTTTCATTTTCATACTTTTCAGTTGGCCAACATTTCTAAAAATCCCTTTTTTGTATTAGCCTTAAGTAATATTCTAATTTTGTGACACACGGAATTTTGGATTTTCATTTGTTGCCACTTCAAATCATCAAAATTAAATGAAATAAACATTTGAATGCATCAGTCTGTGTGCAATGAATAAATATAATGTACAAGTTACACCTTTTGAATGCAATTACTGAAATAAATCAAGTTTTTCAAAATATTCTAATTTACTGGCTTTTACCTGTATATATAAGAAATACTTGACTTTCAGTGAATTATATATATATATATATATATATATATATATATACATATTTTTTTTTTTTTTTTTATTCATATATATATATATATATATATATATATATATATATATATATATATATATATATATATATATATATATATATATATATATATAAAAGAAATACTTGAATTTCAGTATTCA
>NC_084552.2:4867500-4905000 GCF_033978685.3 Nerophis lumbriciformis | reverse complement strand
CAGAACACAGAAAATGACGTAGCGGGTAACAAAAAAATGATGTGGCAGACCACATACATGTGGTGGGCAACCTTAAAATAGCAGGGTACATAAATGAGGTGGCGAGCCACTTTAAATGATGTGGCAGACCCAATTCAATTATTTGGCAGACAACTTCATATGATGTGGCAGACCACATGAAATTGAGTGGCAGACCACAAAAGTGAAGTGAAGTGAATTATATTTATATAGCGTTTTTTCTCTAGTGACTTACATAGTGAAACCCAATATCTAAAGTTACATTTAAACCAGTGTGGGTGGCACTGGGAGCAGGTGGGTAAAGTGTCTTGCCCAAGGACACAACAGCAGTGACTAGGATGGCGGAAGCGGGGATCGAATCTGAAACCCTCAAGTTGCTGGAAAGCCACTCTACCAACCGAGCTACACCGCCCCAAAGTGATGTGGCGGGCCAAAACATCGGGCTACTTTAAATGATGTGGTGGGCAAAATTAAATGATGTGGCAGATCACTTTAAATCAGGGGTGCTCATTACGTCGATCGCGAGCTACCGGTCGATCGCGGAGGGTGTGTCAGTCGATCACCAGCCAGGTATTAAAAAAATAGTCCTAAAAATGAGCGATCATAAATCTTCACTATGACGTCACTTTCGTCACTTGATTGACATTCACGGCACCCGAGGGTCTTCTGAGATGACGCTGGCTGCTGCCAGCTCATTAAAATTACCGACAGGAAGGCGAGAAACACTTTATTTCAACAGACTCTGGCGCCGTACCTGTCGTCAAAACTCCAAAGACCGACTGCACAGTTGCACAGTTGCGCTAACAAAATAAGAGTCTCAGAAAGCTGGCGTGCACAAGCTAGCAAGCTACAGAGTTTGCCGACAATGTATTTCTTGTAAAGTGTATACAAAGGAGTACGGAAGCTGGACAAATAAGATGCCAAAAACCAACCACTTTCATGTGGTATTGGACAGAAAGGAGGACTTTTTTTCTCCTCCATTCGAAAATGCGGACGTTATCAGCACTACTGTCTGATTCCAATCAATGCAAGTCATCACAATCAGGTAATACACCAACTTATATTCTTGTCTTCATGAAAGAAAGGAATCTATATGTGTTAAACATGCTTGTATTATCTTTAAACACCTTTAACTTGTTAACAATATTGACTATATGTGTTAAATAGGCTTGTATTATCGTTAAACACCTTTAACTTATTAACAATATTAACTATATGTGTTAAACATGCTTGTCTTATCTTTAACAACCTTTAAGTTGTTAACAATATTAACTATATGTGTTAAACATGCTTTAACCACCTTTCAGTTGTTAACAATATTAACTATGTGTGTTAAACATGCTTGTATTATCTTTAAACACCTTTAACTTATTACCAATATTAACTATATGTGTTAAACATGTTTGTATTATCTTTAAACACCTTTAACTTGTTAACAATATTAACTATATGTATTAAAAATTATTGTATTATCATTAAACACCTTTAGTTTATTAACAATATTAACTATGTGTTGAACATGCTTGTATTATCTTTAAACACCTTTAACTTGTTAACAATATTAACTATATGTGTTAAACATGCTTGCATTATCTTTAAACACCTTTAACTTGTTAACAATATTAACTATATGTGTTAAACATGTTTGTATTATCTTTAAACACCTTTAACTTGTTAACAATATTAACTATATGTGTTAAACATGCTTGTATTATCTTTAAACACCTTTAACTTGTTAACAATATTAACTATACATATTAAACATACTTGTATTATCATTAAACACCTTTAATTTTTTAACAATATTAACTATATGTGTTAAACATGCTTGTCTTATCTTTAACAACCTTTAAGTTGTTAACAATATTAACTATATGTGTTAAACATGCTTTAACCACCTTTCAGTTGTTAACAATATTAACTATGTGTGTTAAACATGCTTGTATTATCTTTAAACACCTTTAACTTATTACCAATATTAACTATATGTGTTAAACATGTTTGTATTATCTTTAAACACCTTTAACTTGTTAACAATATTAACTATATGTATTAAAAATTATTGTATTATCATTAAACACCTTTAGTTTATTAACAATATTAACTATGTGTTGAACATGCTTGTATTATCATTAAACACCTTTAACTTGTTAACAATATTAACTATATGTGTTAAACATGCTTGCATTATCTTTAAACACCTTTAACTTGTTAACAATATTAACTATATGTGTTAAACATGCTTGTATTATCTTTAAACACCTTTAACTTGTTAACAATATTAACTATATGTGTTAAACATGTTTGTATTATTTTTAAACACCTTTAACTTGTTAACAATATTAACTATATGTATTAAACATACTTGTATTATCATTAAACACCTTTAATTTTTTAACAATATTAACTATATGTGTTAAACATGCTTGCATTGTCTTTAAACACCTTTAACTTGTTAACAAAAACATATATTTCATAAATAAGTAAATATAAATTATATATATGAATGAGGTAGATCCCCACGACTTGATCAATTGAAAAGTAGCTCGCCTGCAGAAAAAGTGTGAACACCCCTGCTTTAAATGATGTGGCAGGCCACTTCATAAGGTGGCGGACCACATAAATGAGGTGGCAAACCACATAAATGAAGTGGCGGACCACATAAAATGATGTGGCGGACCACCTTAAATTATTTGACAAACAACTCTAAATGCAGGGCCATTTTAAGTTATGTGGCGGCCACAATTACATGATGTGGCAAATCATTTTAAATTATGTGGCGGACCGTATTTAACGATGTGGCAGATCACTTTAAATGATGTGGCAAGCCACGTTAACAATGTGGCAGACCACATACATGAGGTGGCTGGCCATTTTAAATGAAGTGGTAGACAACTTTAAATGAAGCGGTGGGCCATGTAAGTGACGTGGCGGGCCACTTTAAAAATATGTGGCGGGCCATTTAAAAACCAAGTGGCAGACCACCGAAAAGTAAGTGGCGGGCCACTTTAAATGAAGTGGTAGACAACTTTAAATGAAGTGGTGGGCCATATAAATGTGGTGGTGGTCCAATTAAAAAATATGCGGCAGGACATTTTAAATGAAGTGGTAGATGACTTTAAATGAAGTGGTGGGCCATATAAATGAGGTGGTGGGCCAAATTAAAAATATGTCGCGGGCCATTAAAAAAAAAGGCAGACCACCTAAGAGTAAGTGGCGGGCCATTAGAAATGAAGTGGTAGACAACTTTAAATGAAGTGGTGGGCCATATAAATAATGTGGCGGGCCAGATTAAATGAGGTGGCAGACCACTTTAAATGAAGTGGTGGTCCATGTAAATGACGTGGTGGGCCAATTTAAAATTATGTGGCGGGCCATTTTAAATGATGTGGCAGACGACTTTAAATGAGGTGGTGGGTCGTATGAATGAGGTGGCGAGCAACTTAAAAAATATGTGGCGGGCCATTAAAAAAAAAAAAGCAGACCACCTAAAAGTAAGTGGCTGGCCACTTTAAATGAAGTGGTAGACAACTTTAAATGAAGTGGCGGGCCATATAAATGAGGTGGTGGGCCAATTTAAAAATATGTGGCGGGCTATTTTAAATGAAGTGGTAGACGACTTTAAATGAAGTGTTGGGCCATATAAATGAGGTGGTGGGCCAATTTAAAAATATGTGGCGGGCTATTTTAAATGAAGTGGTAGACGACTTTAAATGAAGTGTTGGGCCATATAAATGAGGTGGCGAGCCAAATTAAAAATATGTGGCGGGCCATTAAAAAAAAAAAAAGGCAGACCACCTAAAAGTAACTGGCGGGCCACTTTAAATGAAATGGTAGACAACTTTAAATGAAGTGGCGGGCCATATAAATGTGGTTGTGGTCCAATTTAAAAATATGCGGCGGGACATTTTAAATGAAGTGGTAGATGACTTTAAATGAAGTGGTGGGACATATAAATGAAGTGGTGGGCCAATTTTAAAAATATATGGCGGGCCATTAAAAAAAAAGGCAGACCACCTAAGAGTAAGTGGCGGGGCACTAGAAATGAAGTGGTAGACAACTTTAAATGAAGTGGTGGGCCATGTAAATAATGTGGCGGGCCAGATTAAATGATCTGGTAGACGACTTTAAATGAAGTGGTGGTCCATGTAAATGACGTGGTGGGCCAAGTTAAAATTACGTGGCGGGCCATTTTAAATGATGTGGCAGACGACTTTAAATGAGGTGGTGGGTCGTATGAATGAGGTGGCGAGCCAAATTAAAAATATGTGGCGGGCCATTAAAAAAAAAGGGCAGACCACCTAAAAGTAAGTGGCGGTCCACTTTAAATGAAGTGGTAGACAACTTTAAATGAAGTGGTGGGCCATATAAATGAAGTGGTGGGCTAATTTAAAAATATGTGGCGGGCCATTTTAAATGAAGTGGTAGACGACTTTAAATGAGGTGGTGGGCCATATAAATGAGGTGGTCGGCCAAATTAAAAATATGTGGCGGGCCATTTTAAATGATGTGGCAGACGACTTTAAATGAGGTGGTGGGTCATATGAATGAGGTGGCGGGCCACTTTAAAAATATGTGGCGGGCCATTTAAAAAAAAACAGGTGGAAGACCACCTAAAAGTAAGTGGCGGGCCACTTTAAATGAAGTGGTAGACAACTTTAAATGAAGTGGCGGGCCATGTAAATAAGGTGGCGGGCCAAATTAAATGAGGTGACAGACCACTTTAAATGAAGTGGTAGACAACTTTAAATGAAGTGGCGGGCCATGTAAATGAGGTGGTGGGCCAAATTAAAAATATGTGGCGGGCCATTTTAAATGAAGTGGTAGACGACTTTAAATGAGGTGGTGGGTCGTATGAATGAGGTGGCGGGCCACTTAAAAAATATGTGGCGGGCCATTTAAAAAAACCAGGTGGAAGACCACCTAAAAGTAAGTGGCGGGCCACTTTAAATGAAGTGGTAGACAACTTTAAATGAAGTGGTGGGCCATGTAAATGAGGTGGTGGGCCAATTTAAAAATATGTGGGGGGCCTTTTTAAGTGAAGTGGTAGACAACTTTAAATGAGGTGGTGGGTCATATGAATGAGGTGGCGGGCCACTTTAAAAATATGTGGCGGGCCATTTAAAAAAACCAGGTGGAAGACCACCTAAAAGTAAGTGGCGGGCCACTTTAAATGAAGTGGTAGACAACTTTAAATGAAGTGGTGGGCCATGTAAATGAGGTGGTGGGCCAATTTAAAAATATGTGGGGGGCCTTTTTAAGTGAAGTGGTAGACAACTTTAAATGAGGTGGTGGGTCATATGAATGAGGTGGCGGGCCACTTTAAAAATATGTGGCGGGCCATTTAAAAAAACCAGGTGGAAGACCACCTAAACGTAAGTGGCGGGCCACTTTAAATGAAGTGGTAGACAACTTTAAATGAAGTGGTGGGCCATATAAATAAGGTGGCGGGCCAGATTAAATGAGGTGTAAGACCACTTTAAATGAAGTGGTGGGCCATATAAATAAGGTGGCGGGCCAGATTAAATGAGGTGTAAGACCACTTTAAATGAAGTGGTGGGCCAGATCTTAAAGTTAAAGTTAAAGTTAAAGTTAAAGTACCAATGATTGTCACACACACACTAGGTGTGGCAAATCTATTCTCTGCATTTGACCCATCACCCGTGATCACCCCCTGGGAGGTGAGGGGAGCAGTGAGCAGCAGCTGTGGCCACGCCCGGGAATCATTTTTGGTGATTTAACCCCCAATTCCAACCCTTGATGCTGAGTGTCAAGCAAGGAGGTAATGGGTCCCATTGTTATAGTCTTTGGTATGACTCGGGCCGGGGGTTTGAACTCACAACCTATCGATCTCAGGGCGGACACTCTAACCACTAGGCCACTGAGTAGAAATACGTTCATATCCACCAAATGAGCCACCTCAGTGCTCCAAAAGTGTCCATAAATCCTTCACTTCTATTCAAAGTGGGACAAAAGCAGAAGTGATCCAGACCTTCTCCAAGACAAGTTAGCCTCTAGCCTGCTACAATGAACTAGAAGCGTGACGGCGGCGGCGTGACGTATAGACACAAGGTGCCAAGGCGGCCGCGGGTGCGCTCTCACTTCCTGCTGGACGCCACACAGCAGTCGCCAAGCCGGCAGGCAGAGTCGGCTCAAGGTGCGACACGGCAGTCAAAACCCAGATGGAGCGGGCCCGTTGTTTCATGGCTAATTACCGCTGGCTTCTGGCTCTTATCCTACCCCCATTTTTCTCCCTCCCCTCCCCTCCCCTCCCACGGTCTCGCTGCTCGCCAGTGGAAAACCTATCATTAATGACAGAAGAAGGTTAGCCAATTCATCTTCGGGCAAAAACCTTTCAGAATTTGCTCTCCTTGTGTCCCTGCGGTGAGATCACAGAACCACCCGGAACAAAGGTCAGCTCACTTCCCGCTCATTTCTTTCCATTCAGGACCACCTGCTTTGATCCGCTATTGTGGCAGAATGTGTGGAATTATGTGCACCGATTTGATGATACACAAAAAAGCCAGGAATGACCTCGATCGTTAAGGTAACAGTATCTGATAATACACAAAGTTGTGGACAAGGTTTCAAAGCCGACTCATGTGAGTAACAGGACTGAAAAGTAACATGAAGTATAGCAACATCAGGGCATTACAGGCCTACTGAAATGCGATGTTCTTATTTAAACGGGGATAGCAGGTCCATTCTATGTGTCATACTTGATTTTTTCGCGATATTGCCATATTTTTGCTGAAAAGATTTAGTAGAGAACATTGACGATAAAGTTCGCAACTTTTGGTCGCTGACAAAAAAGCCTTGCCTGTACCGGAAGTAGCAGACGATATGCGTGTGATGTCACAGGTTGTGGAGCTCCTCACATCTGCACATTGTTTACAATCATGACCACCAGCAGCGAGAGCGATTCGGACCGAGAAAGCGACGATTTCCCCATTAATTTGAGCGAGGATGAAAGATTTGTGGATGAGGAAAGTGAGAGTGAAGGACTAGAGGGCAGATAGGGAAGATGCTGTGAGAGGCGGGTGGGACCTGATATTCAGCTGGGAATGACTAAAACAGTAAATAAACACAAGACATATATATACTCTATTAGCCACAACACAACCAGGCTTATATTTAATATGCCACAAATTAATCCCGCATAACAAACACCTCCCCCCTCCCGTCCATATAACCCGCCAATACAACTCAAACACCTGCACAACACACTCAATCCCACAGCCCAAAGTACCGTTCACCTCCACAAAGTTCATACAGCACATATATTTCCCCAAAGTCCCCGAAGTTACGTACGTGACATGCACATAGCAGCACGCACATACTGGCAAGCGATCAAATGTTTGGAAGCCGCAGCTGCATGCGTACTCACGGTACCGTGTCTGCGTATCCAACTCAAAGTCCTCCTGGTAAGAATCTGTGTTGTCCCAATTCTCCACAGGCCAATGGTAAAGCTTGACCGTCATCTTTCGGGAATGTAAACAATGAAACACCGGCCGTGTTTGTGTTGCTGCAGTCGGCCGCAATACACCGCTTCCCACCTACAGCTTTCTTCTTTGCTGTCTCCATTGTTCATTGAACAAAATTGCAAAAGATTCACCAACACAGATGTCCAGAATACTGTGGAATTTTGCGATGAAAACAGACGACTTAATAGCTGGCCACCGTGCTGTCCCAAAATGTCCTCTACAATCCGCGACGTCACGCGTAGGATTTTCAGAGGGAGGAAAAACCAAGACATTTAATATAAAATGTAAAATGAATAAATACATAAAAAGAAAAAGAAAATATATGGTTAAAAGCCATCGTCCCGGGGAGCATTTCATTTCGTCCCGTGCATTTTTAAAAAATAATAACAATTAAAGCTGCAAGCAGCGTTGGTCGGGCCCGCATATTTGGCAGGTGCTAGTCCTTAGTGTCCCAATACTTTTGTTCAGTTTTCGTCCTAAGTGTCCCAATACTTTTGTCTACTTTTAGTCCGAATTGTCCCAATACTTTTGTTTAGTGTACCTACCTTGTCTGCATTGTGTTGGCACGCTGGTGTTGTATGCTTTTAAGCAGCCATCTTGAAAAAATAGCAGCATCAGCGCAGAGGTTCTGTGAAGGGTCATAAAATCAAAACCGGAGCAAAGCCAAATTTTAATCAGAAGGGTTCAATCTCTCTCCTGTGTTAGTTTGAAGCCGAAACAACAAACGCGCTCAGAGGAAATAATGTTTGAAGAAAGGTGACCGGTTTGTACAAAAATTTTGTTTTGAAGGGGGAATAGCAAACTTCCTGTTGATTTTTGCTGGGGGTTGTCAATTTATGAAATTTAGGTCTAAGTGAGACCTACATAGAGGTTTTTGTTTCATGTCTCTCCGACCTTCCCAGTGGGAATTACACGCAGTTTTGTAATTTTTTTCTTCCGAAGAGCAGTTTTTTCTCCGTTTTATTAAAAAATTGCGCTAGAGCGCAATTTTGAGATTTGGGGTTAGGTTTTTTTTATTAGATCGCAATTTTTGCCAGTCCTGATGTGTGTGTTCAGTTTGGTGAGTTTTGAAGCATGTTAAGGGGGTCAAATTACAGCTCAAAGAGGCAAAAGTGACTTTTTTGTCTTGAAGGGGGAATTGCCAACTTCCTGTTGATTTTTGCCCGAGGATGTACAGTTATGAAAACTAGGTCTAAGTCAGACCTACATAGAGGTTTTTGTTTCATGTCTCTACGACCTTCCTAGTGGGAGTTACAGGCAGTCTAGTTTTTTTCCCCCTAGGGGACGCTAGAGCGCAATTTTGAGTTTTGGGGTTCGTTTTTTTTATTAAAAGACAATTTTCGCAGGTCCTGATGTGTGGGTCAAATTTGGTGAGTTTTGAAGCATGGTAAGTGGGTCAAATTAGTGCTCAAAGAGGCGGCGGAAGAAGAAAGAAAGAAAGAAAGAATAATAATAAAACCTTAGAAATTCAATAGGTCCTTATGTCCCATTGCGGGCCCTAATAATAATAAAACCTTAGAAATTCAATAGGTCCTTATGTCCCATTGCATAAGGACTCCCTGTGGGAGTCCTTTTGCAATGGGCCATTGCGGGCCCTAATAATAATAAAACCTTACAAATTCAATAGGTCCTTATGTCCCATTGCATAAGGACTCCCTGTGGGAGTCCTTATGCAATGGGCCATGCGGGCCCTAATAATAAAAAACCTTACAAATTCAATAGGTCCTTATGTCCCATTGCATAAGGACTCCCTGTGGGAGTCCTTATGCAATGGGCCATGCGGGCCCTAATAATAATAAAACCTTACAAATTCAATAGGGTCCTCTGTCCCATTGTAAAAGGACTCCCTTCGGGATTCCTTTTACAATGGGCCATGCGAGCCCTAATAATAATAAAACCTTACAAATTCAATAGGGTCCTCTGTCCCATTGTAAAAGGACTCCCTTCGGGATTCCTTTTACAATGGGCCATGCGGGCCCTAATAACAATGAATAATTTCTAAGTCTTTGTTAGCCGTTTGTGAAGTTTTGTGCTCGTGCGTAACATTCGCTCGCATCCTGTGCATCTCCTGGGGGCAAAGCCCCCCCCCCCTGTCCTTAAAAGCTAGTGACGCCCCTGTTGATTATGCTATGGATTTATACATGTTATGGCACCAATTCAATAGAATGGCCTGTGTTTACTCGTAAAAAAGGAAGTGACAGTCGGTTTACTTCCTGTGTTTACTATTTAACAAGTTACCATTTGCTTATGGATAGGTACAGTAGCAGCAGATTTATGTCCACACTGTAATGCTCCGCAGAATACGGTGAGTGACTTAATAGAGGCAACAAACAGCAGGGCTTGTTGTAAAAAAAAAAAAAGTGCAGATATACGAGAATAAACATCTTTTACAAGATCTATGAAATGTGACTCCGGCAATATGGTGCTGTCCATAAAAAATATATTGAGTGAAATTAATATATGTAAATGATGGCTGAGAGTCACCTTAAGACGCAGCTTTCTTCGCACTTTGACATAATTGCAAGCTCTTAAATCTTTCATGGGCTTTATGGAGGTTCTAATTGTGACCTTGGGATAATGGCGTGCCAAGACTGGCCTGGGACGACGACAGTTTTTGGATAAAAGTGAGCATTTAATGAGCGATCCTGCATGCCGAGAGGACCGAGGACGCTCCGGGAGGAAGTGAACCCAGGAGCAGGGCCGGCCCGTGGCATAGGCCGTATAGGCAAATGCTAAGGGCGCCGTCCATCAGGGGGCGCCACGCCAGTGCCACAAATGTTGGAGAAAAAAAAAGAAAAAAAAGTTGGTACTATTATTTCTAAATACAAAAAATAATCCCACGTTAATTAAAATGCAAAGTAAAGCCTATTTAATAGAAATATTATTTGTTACAACATTACGCCCCCCCCCCCCGCACGGTGCGCCCCCTCCCTTCCCGTATCATGACTCTTTTTGGACGTCACCACATCAAAAAATCAACACAAGATGCCAAAACTGTCAGGTGCCCAGGGAAGAAAAAAGAGAAAAGAAGAGGAGGAGAAACGAGAAAAGACAGAGGTAGCAGGTAGGTAACGTTATAGCCTACATGAAATTATTTGTCTGTTACAGAATGTGATAGTAACCTGGCTTTTTAGCATTAAGCTAATGTTACATGATTCGGCAATTGATAATCAATAAATAGCTAGTTCTGTTTTAAGCATGTTAAGGGGGTCAAATTACAGCTCAAAGAGGCAAAAGTGACTGTTTTTAGTACTTTTTTGTCTTGAAGGGGGAATTGCCAACTTCCTGTTGATTTTTGCCCGAGGATATACAATTATGAAAACTAGGTCTAAGTCAGACCTACATAGAGGTTTTTGTTTCATGTCTCTACGACCTTCCTAGTGGGAGTTACAGGCAGTCTAGTTTTTTTTTTCCTAGGGGGCGCTAGAGCGCAATTTTGAGTTTTGGAGTTCGATTTTTTTTTAAAAAGGTAATTTTCGCAGGTCCTGATGTGTGGGTCAAATATGGTGAGTTTTGAAGCATGTTAAGTGGGTCAAATTACAGTTTAATCTGGCGGCGGAAGAAAAAAGAATAATAATAATAAAACCTTACAAATTCAATAGGTCCTTATGTCCCATTGCATAAGGATTTTTGCTGGGGGTTGTTAATTTATGAAATGTAGGTCTAAGTGAGACCTACATAAAGGTTTTTGTTTCATGTCTCTCCGACCTTCCCAGTGGGAGTTACACGCGGTTTTGTAATTTTTTTCTTCCGAAGAGCAGTTTTTTCTGCGTTTTATTCAAAAATTGCGCTAGAGGGTTAGGTTTTTTTATTAGATCGCAATTTTTTGCCAGTCCTGATGTGTATGTTCAGTTTGGTGAGTTTTGAAGCATGTTAAGGGGGTCAAATTACAGCTCAAAGAGGCAAAAGTGACTTTTTTGTCTTGAAGGGGGAATTGCCAACTTCCTGTTGATTTTTGCCCGAGGATATACAATTATGAAAACTAGGTCTAAGCCAGACCTACATAGAGTCACCTTAAGACGCAGCTTTCTTCGCACTTTGACATAATTGCAAGCTCTTAAATCTTTCATGGGCTTTATGGAGGTTCTAATTGTGACCTTGGGATAATGGCGTGCCAAGACTGGCCTGAGACGACGACAGTTTTTGGATAAAAGTGAGCATTTAATGAGCGATCCTGCATGCCGAGAGGACCGAGGACGCTCCGGGAGGAAGTGAACCCAGGAGCAGGGCCGGCCCGTGGCATAGGCCGTATAGGCAAATGCTAAGGGCGCCGTCCATCAGGGGGCGCCACGCCAGTGCCACAAATGTTGGAGAAAAAAAAAAAAAAGAAAAGAAGTTGGTACTATTATTTCTAAATACAAAAAAATAATCCCACGTTAATTAAAATGCAAAGTAAAGCCTATTTAATAGAAATATTATTTGTTACAACACGGTGCGCCCCCTCCCTTCCCGTATCATGACTCTTTTTGGACGTCACCACATCAAAAAATCAACACAAGATGCCAAAACTGTCAGGTGCCCAGGGAAGAAAAAAGAGAAAAGAAGAGGAGGAGAAACGAGAAAAGACAGAGGTAGCAGGTAGGTAACGTTAGCCTACATGAAATTATTTGTCTGTTACAGAATGTGATAGTAACCTGGCTTTTTAGCATTAAGCTAATGTTACATGATTCGGCAATTGATAATCAATAAATAGCTAGTTCTGTTTTAAGCATGTTAAGGGGGTCAAATTACAGCTCAAAGAGGCAAAAGTGACTGTTTTTAGTACTTTTTTGTCTTGAAGGGGGAATTGCCAACTTCCTGTTGATTTTTGCCCGAGGATATACAATTATGAAAACTAGGTCTAAGTCAGACCTACATAGAGGTTTTTGTTTCATGTCTCTACGACCTTCCTAGTGGGAGTTACAGGCAGTCTAGTTTTTTTTTTCCTAGGGGGCGCTAGAGCGCAATTTTGAGTTTTGGAGTTCGATTTTTTTTTAAAAAGGTAATTTTCGCAGGTCCTGATGTGTGGGTCAAATATGGTGAGTTTTGAAGCATGTTAAGTGGGTCAAATTACAGTTTAATCTGGCGGCGGAAGAAAAAAGAATAATAATAATAAAACCTTACAAATTCAATAGGTCCTTATGTCCCATTGCATAAGGATTTTTGCTGGGGGTTGTTAATTTATGAAATGTAGGTCTAAGTGAGACCTACATAAAGGTTTTTGTTTCATGTCTCTCCGACCTTCCCAGTGGGAGTTACACGCGGTTTTGTAATTTTTTTCTTCCGAAGAGCAGTTTTTTCTGCGTTTTATTCAAAAATTGCGCTAGAGGGTTAGGTTTTTTTATTAGATCGCAATTTTTTGCCAGTCCTGATGTGTATGTTCAGTTTGGTGAGTTTTGAAGCATGTTAAGGGGGTCAAATTACAGCTCAAAGAGGCAAAAGTGACTTTTTTGTCTTGAAGGGGGAATTGCCAACTTCCTGTTGATTTTTGCCCGAGGATATACAATTATGAAAACTAGGTCTAAGCCAGACCTACATAGAGTCACCTTAAGACGCAGCTTTCTTCGCACTTTGACATAATTGCAAGCTCTTAAATCTTTCATGGGCTTTATGGAGGTTCTAATTGTGACCTTGGGATAATGGCGTGCCAAGACTGGCCTGAGACGACGACAGTTTTTGGATAAAAGTGAGCATTTAATGAGCGATCCTGCATGCCGAGAGGACCGAGGACGCTCCGGGAGGAAGTGAACCCAGGAGCAGGGCCGGCCCGTGGCATAGGCCGTATAGGCAAATGCTAAGGGCGCCGTCCATCAGGGGGCGCCACGCCAGTGCCACAAATGTTGGAGAAAAAAAAAAAAAAGAAAAGAAGTTGGTACTATTATTTCTAAATACAAAAAAATAATCCCACGTTAATTAAAATGCAAAGTAAAGCCTATTTAATAGAAATATTATTTGTTACAACACGGTGCGCCCCCTCCCTTCCCGTATCATGACTCTTTTTGGACGTCACCACATCAAAAAATCAACACAAGATGCCAAAACTGTCAGGTGCCCAGGGAAGAAAAAAGAGAAAAGAAGAGGAGGAGAAACGAGAAAAGACAGAGGTAGCAGGTAGGTAACGTTAGCCTACATGAAATTATTTGTCTGTTACAGAATGTGATAGTAACCTGGCTTTTTAGCATTAAGCTAATGTTACATGATTCGGCAATTGATAATCAATAAATAGCTAGTTCTGTTTTAAGCATGTTAAGGGGGTCAAATTACAGCTCAAAGAGGCAAAAGTGACTGTTTTTAGTACTTTTTTGTCTTGAAGGGGGAATTGCCAACTTCCTGTTGATTTTTGCCCGAGGATATACAATTATGAAAACTAGGTCTAAGTCAGACCTACATAGAGGTTTTTGTTTCATGTCTCTACGACCTTCCTAGTGGGAGTTACAGGCAGTCTAGTTTTTTTTTTCCCTAGGGGGCGCTAGAGCGCAATTTTGAGTTTTGGAGTTCGATTTTTTTTTAAAAAGGTAATTTTCGCAGGTCCTGATGTGTGGGTCAAATATGGTGAGTTTTGAAGCATGTTAAGTGGGTCAAATTACAGTTTAATCTGGCGGCGGAAGAAAAAAGAATAATAATAATAAAACCTTACAAATTCAATAGGTCCTTATGTCCCATTGCATAAGGATTTTTGCTGGGGGTTGTTAATTTATGAAATGTAGGTCTAAGTGAGACCTACATAGAGGTTTTTGTTTCATGTCTCTCCGACTTTCCCAGTGGGAGTTACACGCGGTTTTGTAATTTTTTTCTTCCGAAGAGCAGTTTTTTCTGCGTTTTATTCAAAAATTGCGCTAGAGCGCAATTTTGAGATTTGGGGTTAGGTTTTTTTATTAGATCGCAATTTTTTGCCAGTCCTGATGTGTGTGTTCAGTTTGGTGAGTTTTGAAGCATGTTAAGGGGGTCAAATTACAGCTCAAAGAGGCAAAAGTGACTTTTTTGTCTTGAAGGGGGAATTGCCAACTTCCTGTTGATTTTTGCCCGAGGATATACAATTATGAAAACTAGGTCTAAGCCAGACCTACATAGAGTCACCTTAAGACGCAGCTTTCTTCGCACTTTGACATAATTGCAAGCTCTTAAATCTTTCATGGGCTTTATGGAGGTTCTAATTGTGACCTTGGGATAATGGCGTGCCAAGACTGGCCTGAGACGACGACAGTTTTTGGATAAAAATGAGCATTTAATGAGCGATCCTGCATGCCGAGAGGACCGAGGACGCTCCGGGAGGAAGTGAACCCAGGAGCAGGGCCGGCCCGTGGCATAGGCCGTATAGGCAAATGCTAAGGGCGCCGTCCATCAGGG
Organism: Nerophis lumbriciformis; assembly: GCF_033978685.3. NCBI lineage: Eukaryota > Metazoa > Chordata > Actinopteri > Syngnathiformes > Syngnathidae > Nerophis > Nerophis lumbriciformis. The sequence continues at coordinate 4,890,172 of NC_084552.2, read as the reverse complement.
GGCGCCACGCCAGTGCCACAAATGTTGGAGAAAAAAAAAAAAAAGAAAAGAAGTTGGTACTATTATTTCTAAATACAAAAAAATAATCCCACGTTAATTAAAATGCAAAGTAAAGCCTATTTAATAGAAATATTATTTGTTACAACATTACGGTGCGCCCCCTCCCTTCCCGTATCATGACTCTTTTTGGACGTCACCACATCAAAAAATCAACACAAGATGCCAAAACTGTCAGGTGCCCAGGGAAGAAAAAAGAGAAAAGAAGAGGAGGAGAAACGAGAAAAGACAGAGGTAGCAGGTAGGTAACGTTATAGCCTACATTAAATTATTTGTCTGTTACAGAATGTGATAGTAACCTGGCTTTTTAGCATTAAGCTAATGTTACATGATTCGGCAATTGATAATCAATAAATAGCTAGTTCTGTTTTAAGCATGTTAAGGGGGTCAAATTACAGCTCAAAGAGGCAAAAGTGACTGTTTTTAGTACTTTTTTGTCTTGAAGGGGGAATTGCCAACTTCCTGTTGATTTTTGCCCGAGGATATACAATTATGAAAACTAGGTCTAAGTCAGACCTACATAGAGGTTTTTGTTTCATGTCTCTACGACCTTCCTAGTGGGAGTTACAGGCAGTCTAGTTTTTTTTTTCCTAGGGGGCGCTAGAGCGCAATTTTGAGTTTTGGAGTTCGATTTTTTTTAAAAAAGGTAATTTTCGCAGGTCCTGATGTGTGGGTCAAATATGGTGAGTTTTGAAGCATGTTAAGTGGGTCAAATTACAGTTTAATCTGGCGGCGGAAGAAAAAAGAATAATAATAATAAAACCTTACAAATTCAATAGGTCCTTATGTCCCATTGCATAAGGATTTTTGCTGGGGGTTGTTAATTTATGAAATGTAGGTCTAAGTGAGACCTACATAGAGGTTTTTGTTTCATGTCTCTCCGACCTTCCCAGTGGGAGTTACACGCGGTTTTGTAATTTTTTTCTTCCGAAGAGCAGTTTTTTCTGCGTTTTATTCAAAAATTGCGCTAGAGCGCAATTTTGAGATTTGGGGTTAGGTTTTTTTTATTAGATCGCAATTTTTGCCAGTCCTGATGTGTGCGTTCAGTTTGGTGAGTTTTGAAGCATGTTAAGGGGGTCAAATTACAGCTCAAAGAGGCAAAAGTGACTTTTTTGTCTTGAAGGGGGAATTGCCAACTTCCTGTTGATTTTTGCCCAAGGATATACAATTATGAAAACTAGGTCTAAGTCAGACCTACATAGAGGTTTTTGTTTCATGTCTCTACGACCTTCCTAGTGGGAGTTACAGGCAGTGTAGTTTTCTTTTCCCCTAGGGGACGCTAGAGCGCAATTTTGAGTTTTGGGGTTCGTTTTTTTTATTAAAAGACAATTTTCGCAGGTCCTGATGTGTGGGTCAAATTTGGTGAGTTTTGAAGCATGTTAAGGGGGTCAAATTACAGCTCAAAGAGGCAAAAGTGACTGTTTTTAGTACTTTTTTGTCTTGAAGGGGGAATTGCCAACTTCCTGTTGATTTTTGCCCGAGGATATACATTTATGAAAACTAGGTCTAAGTCAGACCTACATAGATGTCTCTACGACCTTCCTAGTGGGAGTTACAGGCAGTCTAGTTTTTTTTTTCCTAGGGGGCGCTAGAGCGCAATTTTGAGTTTTGGAGTTCAATCTTTTTTAAAAAAGGTAATTTTCGCAGGTCCTGATGTGTGGGTCAAATATGGTGAGTTTTGAAGCATGTTAAGTGGGTCAAATTACAGTTTAATCTGGCGGCGGAAGAAAAAAGAATAATAATAATAAAACCTTACAAATTCAATAGGTCCTTATGTCCCATTGCATACATATACATGATTCGGCAATTGCTAATCAATAAATAGCTAGTTCTGTTTTAACGTCGGGTTAATATTGTGGAGGGGGCTAAATTGTTATGGAAAATAATAATGTAACGTTAGGTAATTACAGTACTCCCACCTTACATTCCTCAGGGACATTTGTATTAGATCTTTTAAGCAGGTGTTTTTTGTTTACATTGTTATTGCCTTCTGGTTCGCTAATGTTTGCCCTGCAGGTAATCGTCACTTTTCCACCCCTTTATATATTAGGTATAGTTGTAAGTAAAAAAAAAAGGTCAAAGACAAAGCTATTCGGGTTCTTGTGAGTATATACACTTCACTGCCGATGTGGGGGGGCGCCACCTAAAATCTTGCCTAGGGCGCCAGATTGGTTAGGGCCGGGCCTGCCCAGGAGGCAGAGAGATGAGTGTAGGCAATGTGGAGAAAGGTGATCATCGGCACCGCATTAGAGGAACGAACATTTGGTTTGTTGCGTTTCCAGGCGGCGTGTCATGATGATCTGGGAACAGCTGCAGCATCTGTGAGCGGGAGAAGCAGCAGCTGTCTTTGCCACTTTGCCCTTTGCTCATCCTCCACCACAAGTGTCCCTCTGTCGCCTTCAAAATCTCAGCCAGAAACTCGAAAATTGGATTATTCTGCTATGTGGGAAAAATCCATTAACCTCCACGAGAGCACTAGAACAACAACCTTTCAGGCTTTCCTCTAAGAGGATGCCGGGGGGAAAGACAAGGACTTGATGTTTTACTCGTTGTTTCCATGGAGGATGGACTTTTATCCCATTTTAGCTTCAGACACCCAGAGCACAAGCCCACGACATAATCATTTTCATGCCTGAACATGACAATTTAAATCAACACATAACATCATTTCATTTTTTTGCTCCATAGCATTAAAAGCAAAGTTCCAGATAACATGTGTTACATGACTTATACCAGTGTTTTTCAACCACTAGTGTACCGTGAGATATTGTTGAATGATGTCATTTCACCTAATTGGGTTAACAATATTTTTTTGCAAACCAGTAATTTATAGTCTGTGCTGTCAAGAGCTCGGCACAGTAACCGTGTAATACTCTTCCATATCAGTAGGTGGCAGCAGGTAGCTAATTGCTTTGTAGATGTCGGGAACACAATATGCAGACGACGGCGGGAGGCAGCGTGCAGGTAAAAAGGTATCTAATGCTTAAACCAAAAATAAACAGAAAGGCGTCGAAGCTTAGGGATGGCTATGCAAAACGGAAGTAACACTGAACTGGCTGCAAAGTAAACAAAAACAGAATGCTGGACGACAGCAAAGACTTACGGCGCGTGGAGCAGACGGCGTCCACAAAGTACATCCATCCGTACATGACATGACAATCAACAACAAAATAGGAGCGCAAGACAAGAACTAAAACACTACACACAGGAAAACACCAAACAACACCTACAGTACACCTACTTTGAGACGAGCTATAGTGATGCATGGTTAGTTATGGTTTGAATTTATATCCAACAATTGCGAGGACACATTTTTACTGTCAATATCGGCTGCTCAGTTTAATTTTTTAATGTTTTCTGTTGGTGGTGTGCCTTCGGATTTTTTCAATGAATAAAATGGGCCTTGGCTTAGAATATATATATATATATATATATATAAATATATATATATATATATATATATATATATATATATATATGTATATATGTATATATATGTATATATGTATGTATATATGTATATATATACATATATATATATACATATGCATATATATATATATATATATATATATATATATATATATACATATATACTTGTATATATATATATATTCATATATATACATATACATACATATACATATACAAACATATATGTATATATATATACATATATATATACATACATGTACATATACATATATATATACATATACATACATATATACATACACATACATATATATTTATATATATACATATATATACATATACATACATATATGTATATATATATTTATATATATATATATATATATATATATATATACATATACATATATATATATACATATACATATATATATATATACACATATACATATACATATATATATATATACATATATACAGTATATATACATATATATATATATATATATATATACATACATATACATATATATATACATATACACAATATATATATATATATATATATATATATATATCAATCAATCAATCAATCTTTATTTATATAGCCCTAAATCACAAGTGTCTCAAAGGGCTGCACAAGCCACAACGACATCCTCGGTACAAAGCCCACATATATATATATATATATACACATATACATATACATATATATATACATATATACAGTATATATACATATATATATACATATACACAGTATATATATACATATATATATACATATACACTATATATATATATATATATATAAATATATATGAGTCTGATTAGCTGATTGGAGAGCAGCTAGTCAGCTAATCAGACTCATATATATATATATATATATATATATATATATATATATATATATATATATATATATATATATATATATATATATATATATATATATATATATATATATATATATATATATATATATGAGTCTGATTAGCTGATTGGAGAGCGAGCTTCCTCCGCAGCTAGTGGGTCCATGACGATGACTTCTGTTTTGTTTCATCAACCGTTTTACTGCCGTGTTACAGACACCGTTTGGACACAATTGAGGTATGTCAGTAAACATTTACAAAATCTTTCTGTGTAAACAACTAATTTAATTTCTGCGGCTTATAGTCCGGTGCAGCTAAAATATGGAAAATATGTTTTTCTTCTTTAATCTAGTGGGTGCGGCTTATATCCCGGTGCCCTCTATAGTCCCGAAAATCAGTAATTATTTTCCATCAAATTTATTTCATACTAATATTTTTGCGTTTCTGGCACAGAATAATTGGATTTACCTTTTTTTTTTTTTTTTTTTTTGCTTTACCTCTACAAAGGAATAACCTTCATCTTCACACAAAGTGTGACCTGTGCTTCTCGGGCAGGAATTGATTCCTAAAGAAGTGTTTGACACAGCAGCTTTATTTTAGTGAGGCGTACACAGCACACAACACCTGTCGCCCGGCCGGATGCCATACCTTCCACATCGCCGCAGCAGAAGTCAAGGGGGGGGCGACTTTAAGAGGAGCTGGAAGTGCCGCTGAAATAGCACTTTGAAGGTGTCTTCCCTCCGTAATGGGACACTTGGAGATCTAAGTGGATGTTTTGGCAGGACACTTTCTCAGCAGCGTGCCAACAAGCCTTTTTTTGCTGTGTGGTTTTTTTTCATCCAATATCTTCCAAAAGTTCCTTTTTTCCCCCCCGCACAATGAAATATTTGGGATGCCCTGATATTGCAAAGCACGTTAGCGGTGGCATTAAAGGCCGAGGGAAGTACTCGCATGCCTCTGCTCTCTCCTGGCCTCCCACCAAGTCTGTCACACCCAAAAGCTTTGAGCAATGACCACAATCTTAACCTGTGAGTAAGCGGCCGTGCGAGAGGCTGAAATTCCCTCGCAGAGCTTGTCCTCTTAACGAGATCCTATTCTGACTCATGCTGCACCTTTTATTGCAACCTTCTTTTTTTTTTTTTTTTTGCCTTTGCAAGAAGAAGCAATATTTTGCCAGTGGCGGCCTCGTTTACAGTCTGGTCCGCTTCCTGACAGGCGTATATTCCGCAGTGATGCTCCGTCGGGCTTTATGGTGATCAAATGAAGTGAAGCAGTCTAATGAGATCTGGATGCTTCAATAAATTAATCAAGAAGTCAATAAGTTCCACTTTGAGAAAAGAAGTGTCAACTACTTGCTTGTAGTGGTTATTGATTTAGGCCAGGGGTGTCCAAACCTTTTGACCAAGTGGCCTGGGATAGTATACAGGAACATCTGCAACCAGTACGGAATAGAATTACCCAAATCCCAAATGAGCCATACCACAGAATGTGGCTGAGAACAACAGGGCCAAGGTTCTGTGGGACTTCAGCTTCCAGACTGACAAACAGCTTCTGGCTAACCAACCAGACATAGTGGTAGTGGAACACGAGAAACTGGAGAAGTACCAAGGGTTGAAAGAGCAGCTGGAACGGACGTGGAAGGTCAAGGCTAGCGTGGTCCCCGTGGTAGTGGGGGCTCGGAGCAGTAACCCCAAACTGGGAGAGGGGCTTCAACAGATCCCAGGAACAACAGCCTTATATATATATTTATATATATATATTATAATATATATATATATATATATATATATAGTTATATAATAATATATATTATATATAATATATATATAAGATTATATATAATATATATATATAAGATATATATATATATATATATATATATATATTATATATATATATATATATACTATTTATATATTAATATATATATATATATCTATATATATATATATATATATATATATATATATATATATGTATATATATATATATATATATATATATATACATATACATATATAAATACATATATACATACAAATATAAATACATATATACATATATATATATATAAAAATACATATATACATATATATATACATATATATACACATATATATATATATATATACACATATATACATACATATATATACATATATACATTTATAATATATATATATACATATATACATACATATATATATATATATACATATATACATACATATATATATACATATATACATTTATATATATATACATGTATATATACATATATACATATATATATACATATATATATATATACATATATATATATACATATTTATATATATATACATATATATATATATATACACACACACACACATATATATATATATATATATATATATATATATATATATATATATACATATATACATATACATATATATACAGATGTCCGATAATAACGGCCTGCCTGATATCTTTTTTTTTTTTTTTTTTTTTTTTTTTAATTAAATCAACATAAAAAACACAAGATACACTTACCCCAAAAGACTCTCCCCCCCCATTTACACTCATTCACACAAAAGGGTTGTTTCTTTCTGTTATTAATATTGTGGTTCCTACATTATATATCAATATATATCAATACAGTCTGCAAGGGATACAGTCCGTAAGCACACATGATTGTGCGTGCTGCTGGTCCACTAATAGTACTAACCTTTAACACTTAATTTTACTCATTTTCATTAATTACTAGTTTCTATGTAACTGTTTTTATATTGTTTTACTTTCTTTTTTATTCAAGAAAATGTTTTTAATTTATTTATCTTATTTTATTTTATTAATAAAAAAAAAAAATTTGGCATAATAATGTGTTAATTTCATGACTGTATATATCGGTTGATATCGGTATCGGTTGATATCGGTAATTAAAGAGTTGGACAATATCGGAAATCGGCAAAAAGTCATTATCGGACATCCCTAGTTTCAATCAATCAATCAAAACCGCTTTAATCATAATTTCTGCGCCTAAGAAACGTCTCTATGTCTTTAGCTCCAGACTCCTGTTTGTTTGATATTGTCTATGCTGCCTCAAGTGGCGGACAAGTGTATTGCAACCAAGGCGGCCCTATTTTTAATAAACACGGCTATATATATGAAAGGAGTTCTCTGATGATTTTTAGCACTTAATGCAAAAATGCTACAATATTCAAAGATGCTCTAAATGACAGGAGTGCTCTGCTGTTTTTAAGGATCTTCTAAAAAAAAAAAATTAAAAAAAATGTCCACGTCTTGAAAAAAACTTTTTGGACAAGTTGTAATGAGAAACTCCAAATATGTGATGGACCATATTGTAACTGTATGCAAGTTCCAACCACCGTAACTAGGGATTGCTTTAAAATGTAATATGGTAAATTATCGGCATCGGTTTCAAAATGATCAGTATCAGTTTCAAAAAGTAAAATGTATGACTTTTTAAATCGCCGCTGTGTACACGGACGTAGGGAGAAGTACAGAGCGCCAATAAACCTTAAAGGTACTTACCCAATCACATAATATCTACGGCTTTTCACACACACAAGTGAATGTGTGAATGTGTCAACAGCCATACAGGTCACACTGAGGGTGGCCGTATAAACAACTTTAACACTGTTACAAATATGCGCCACACTGTGAACCCACACCAAACAAGAATGACAAACACATTTCGGGAGAACATCCGCACCGTAACACAATATAAACACAACAGAACAAATACCCAGAAGCCCTTACAGCACTAACTCTTCCGGGACACTACAATATACACTCCCCGCCACCCCGCCACCTCAACCTCGCCCACCTCAACCTCCTCATGCTCTCTCAGGGAGACTAAATAGTTGGCGGCCATAGTCACACTTCTACTTCCCAACCTTATGTGGGTCTTGTGGAGTTGAAACAAAAAGGTAAACGTCAGGAGGGAAACACAACTGTCACCGTTTTAAAATCTTACAAAGGTTAAAGTCTGTCTTGGCTCGTTTTCGATGCACGGGGTTTCCACATTAAAGCAAACACGAAGAGCGCGTCTCTAGCAGATCTCGTCGATATCCAGAGTGTGATGGAGCATGTTACAAGTTGGAGTACAATAGGTCGATCTGGGACAGGATGAGGCTTCCGATTAATACTACAACTACTACTACTACTACTACGAGTAATGAGGTCTTCCAAATTCACGTACTTTAAGACGATTTTTAAAGATTTGATCAGGTCAAACTGTGTGGAATTGATTAGTACTTGGCTACAACCAGGCTTTTGGTTCACTCTCAACTACTGTACTTAGACTTAGACTTAGACGGACTGTAATGATCCGCAAGGGAAATTGTTACACACAGTAGCTCAATTACAAAGGATGGAAAGGATGAACACAAAAGGTATAAAGTTGACTAAAAATGTACGATAGTAGCAACATAAATATAACATGTGTAATATTTACATATTATACAAACCCCGTTTCCATATGAGTTGGGAAATTGTGTTAGATGTAAATATAAACGGAATGCAATGATTTGGAAATCATTTTCAACCCATATTCAGTTGAATATGCTACCAAGACAAGATATTTGATGTTCAAACTGATTTTGCAAATAATCATTAACTTTAGAATTTGACAAACGTGACAAAGAAGTTGGGAAAGGTGGCAAAAAAAATACTGATAAAGTTGAGGAATGCTCATCAAACACTTATTTGGAACATCCCACAGGTGAACAGGCAAATTGGGAACAGGTGGGTGCCATGATTGGGTATAAAAGTAGATTCCATGAAATGCTCAGTCATTCACAAACAAGGATGGGGGCGAGGGTCACCACTTTGTCAACAAATGAGTGAGCAAATTGTTGAACAGTTTAAGAAAAACCTTTCTCAACCAGCTGTTGCAAGGAATTTAGGGATTTCACCATCAAAGGGTTCAGAGAATCTGGAGAAATCACTGCACGTAAGCAGCTAAGCCCGTGACCTTCGATCCCTCAGGCTGTACTGCATCAACAAGCGACATCAGTGTGTAAAGGATATCACCACATGGGCTCAGGAACACTTCAGAAACCCACTGTCAGTAACTACAGTTGGTCGCTACATCTGTAAGTGCAAGTTAAAACTCTCCTATGCAAGCCGAAAACCGTTTATCAACAACACCCAGAAAAGCCGTCGGCTTCGCTGGGCCCTGAGCTCATCTAAGATGGACTGATACAAAGTGGAAAAGTGTTCTGTGGTCTGACGAGTCCACATTTCAAATTGTTTTTGGAAACTGTGGACATCGTGTCCTCCGGACCAAAGAGGAAAAGAACCATCCGGATTGTTATAGGCGCAAAGTTGAAAAGCCAGCATCTGTGATGGTATGGGGGTGTATTAGTGCCCAAGACATGGGTAACTTACACATCTGTGAAGGCGCCATTAATGCTGAAAGGTACGTACAGGTTTTGGAGCAACATATGTTGCCATCCAAGCAACGTTACCATGGACGCCCCTGCTTATTTTAGCAAGACAATGCCAAGCCACGTGTTACATCAACGTGGCTTCAAAGTAAAAGAGTGCGGGTACTAGACTGGCCTGCCTGTAGTCCAGACCTGTCTCCCATTGAAAATGTGTGGCGCATTATGAAGCCTAAAATACCACAACGCAGACCCCCGGACTGTTGAACAACTTAAGCTGTACATCAAGCAAGAATGGGAAAGAATTCCACCTGAGAAGCTTCAAAAATGTGTCTCCTCAGTTCCCAAACGTTTACTGAGTGTTGTTAAAAGGAAAGGCCATGTAACACAGTGGTGAACATGCCCTTTCCCAACTACTTTGGCACGTGTTGCAGCCATGAAATTCTAAGTTAATTATTATTTGCAAAAAATAAATAAAGTTTATGAGTTTGAACATCAAATACAGGTAAAAGCCAGTAAATTAGAATATTTTGAAAAACTTGATTTATTTCAGTAATTGCATTCAAAAGGTGTAACTTGTACATTATATTTATTCATTGCACACAGACTGATGCATTCAAATGTTTATTTCATTTAATTTTGATGATTTGAAGTGGCAACAAATGAAAATCCAAAATTCCGTGTGTCACAAAATTAGAATATTACTTAAGGCTAATACAAAAAAGGGATTTTTAGAAATGTTGGCCAACTGAAAAGTATGAAAATGAAAAATATGAGCATGTACAATACTCAATACTTGGTTGGAGCTCCTTTTGCCTCAATTACTGCGTTAATGCGGCGTGGCATGGAGTCGATGAGTTTCTGGCACTGCTCAGGTGTTATGAGAGCCCAGGTTGCTCTGATAGTGGCCTTCAACTCTTCTGCGTTTTTGGGTCTGGCATTCTGCATCTTCCTTTTCACAATACCCCACAGATTTTCTATGGGGCTAAGGTCAGGGGAGTTGGCGGGCCAATTTAGAACAGAAATACCATGGTCCGTAAACCAGGCACGGGTAGATTTTGCGCTGTGTGCAGGCGCCAAGTCCTGTTGGAACTTGAAATCTCCATCTCCATAGAGCAGGTCAGCAGCAGGAAGCATGAAGTGCTCTAAAACTTGCTGGTAGACGGCTGCGTTGACCCTGGATCTCAGGAAACAGAGTGGACCGACACCAGCAGATGACATGGCACCCCAAACCATCACTGATGGTGGAAACTTTACACTAGACTTCAGGCAACGTGGATCCTGTGCCTCTCCTGTCTTCCTCCAGACTCTGGGACCTCGATTTCCAAAGGAAATGCAAACCAAACCAACCCAAACCATCAGTGATGGTTTGGGTCCCATGTCATCTGCTGGTGTCGGTCCACTCTGTTTCCTGAGATCCAGGGTCAACGCAGCCGTCTACCAGCAAGTTTTAGAGCACTTCATGCTTCCTGCTGCTGACCTGCTCTATGGAGATGGAGATTTCAAGTTCCAACAGGACTTGGCGCCTGCACACAGCGCAAAATCTACCCGTGCCTGGTTTACGGACCATGGTATTTCTGTTCTAAATTGGCCCGCCAACTCCCCTGACCTTAGCCCCATAGAAAATCTGTGGGGTATTGTGAAAAGGAAGATGCAGAATGCCAGACCCAAAAACGCAGAAGAGTTGAAGGCCACTATCAGAGCAACCTGGGCTCTCATAACACCTGAGCAGTGCCAGAAACTCATCGACTCCATGCCACGCCGCATTAACGCAGTAATTGAGGCAAAAGGAGCTCCAACCAAGTATTGAGTATTGTACATGCTCATATTTTTCATTTTCATACTTTTCAGTTGGCCAACATTTCTAAAAATCCCTTTTTTGTATTAGCCTTAAGTAATATTCTAATTTTGTGACACGGAATTTTGGATTTTCATTTGTTGCCACTTCAAATCATCAAAATTAAATGAAATAAACATTTGAATGCATCAGTCTGTGTGCAATGAATAAATATAATGTACAAGTTACACCTTTTGAATGCAATTACTGAAATAAATCAAGTTTTTCAAAATATTCTAATTTACTGGCTTTTACCTGTATGTTGTCTTTGTAGTGCATTCAACTGAATATGGGTTGAAAAGGATTTGCAAATCATTGTATTCCGTTTATATTTACATCTAACACAATTTCCCAACTCATATGGAAACGGGGTTTGTATTTGTCAGCCGTTTTGAATCTATTTCCCCCCCCCCATTTCATGTCTTTGGACGTCAACTTGCACCGAGCTCATTAGTCTGCACCTGCGAGCTCATGTGACTGGCAGCCTTAAAAGTGTAATTATAACACGGAATTACCTCTCGCTACGCCACCAATCAATACGCCGCGCCCCTTCTGTCCTCCTTGAATGGCGTTCAAAAAGCGAATAAAGTGGCAGAAATCAGAGGGTACATTCCCCGCCTGTCAGAGCGGCGGCGAGGGGGTCAGAGAGTGAGCGACATGAAAGATTAAATGTATCAATAATACATCCAGGCAGAATGATTCAGCGGGGGGGGGGGGGGGGGGGGGGGGCGTCTAAATGAGGCGTCAGTGCCTTGTCACATTAGGGAACAGGTGTGCCGTGGCCGCCGACGCTCCCGTTCCGTGGCATAAGGCCCGTATATTTGGCATGTCAAACGAGCAGGTGTTGTGTATAATTCATCCATGTTCCATTTTTCATGCTCGGGAGCAGACGGGCGGGATGGAGGCTTGGCGGAGTGGGCCTTTGTGCAAACACGCAGCATGGACCAGGACTCCTTCAAGACCATGGGATATGCAAGGCTTCAAAACCTCATTCTTAATTGGAGGACTGGGAAATATGCACAAACCCCGTTTCCATATGAGTTGGGAAATTGTGTTAGATGTAAATATAAACGCAATACAATGATTTGCGAATCATTTTCAACCCATATTCAGTTGAATATGCTACAAAGACAACATATTTGATGTTCAAACTGATAAACATTTTTTTTTTTTTTTGCAAATAATCATTAACTTTAGAATTTGATGCCAGCAACACATGACAAAGAAGTTGGGAAAGGTGGCAATAAGATTAGATTAGATTAGATTAGATTTATTGGTCCCCTTGGGGAAATTCATTGTCACTGCCGTACATTTAAACACTAGACATTACACATCACACAAAAAATAAATAAATAAATAAATAAATAAATAAAAAAGACATCATACATGACTAACACACATTTACAGGCTTGTCAGACAGGTCGGCCGGGCCTGCTGTTAAGGGCGGCTATAGCTGCAGGGATCAGGCTTTTCCTGAGGCGGGCCCTCCGCAATTTGATTGTTCTGTACCTAAATAATAATAAATACTGATAAAGTTGAGGAATGCTCATCAAACACTTATTTGGAACATCCCACAGGTGTGCAGGCTAATTGGGAACAGGTGGGTGCCATGATTGGGTATAAAAGCAGCTTCCATGAAATGCTCAGTCATTCACAAACAAGGATGGGGGCGAGGGTCACCACTTTGTCAACAAATGCGTGAGCACATTGTTGAACAGTTTAAGAAAAACCTTTCTCAACCAGCTATTGCAAGGAATTAAGGGATTTCACCATCTACGCTCCGTAATATCATCAAAGGGTTCAGAGAATGTGGAGAAATCACTGCACGTAAGCAGCTAAGCCCGTGACCTTCGATCCCTCAGGCTGTACTGCATCAACAAGCGACATCAGTGTGTAAAGGATATCACCACATGGGCTCAGGAACACTTCAGAAACCCACTGTCAGTAACGACAGTCGGTCGCTACATCTGTAAGTGCAAGTTAAAACTCTCCTATGCAAGGCGAAAACCGTTTATCAACAACACCCAGAAACGCCGTCGGCTTCGCTGGGCCCTGAGCTCATCTAAGATGGACTGATACAAAGTGGAAAAGTGTTCTGTGGTCTGACGAGTCCACATTTCAAATTGTTTTTGGAAACTGTGGACGTCGTGTCCTCCGGACAAAAGAGGAAAAGAACCATCCGGATTGTTATAGGCGCAAAGTTGAAAAGCCAGCATCTGTGATGGTATGGGGGTGTATTAGTGCCCAAGACATGGGTAACTTACACATCTGTGAAGGCGCCATTAATGCTGAAAGGTACATACAGGTTTTGGAGCAACATACAGGTAAAAGCCAGTAAATTAGAATATTTTGAAAAACTTGATTTATTTCAGTAATTGCATTCAAAAGGTGTAACTTGTACATTATATTTATTCATTGCACACAGACTGATGCATTCAAATGTTTATTTCATTTAATTTTGATGATTTGAAGTGGCAACAAATAAAAATCCAAAATTCCGTGTGTCACAAAATTAGAATATTACTTAAGGCTAATACAAAAAAGGGATTTTTAGAAATGTTGGCCAACTGAAAAGTATGAAAATGAAAAATATGAGCATGTACAATACTCAATACTTGGTTGGAGCTCCTTTTGCCTCAATTACTGCGTTAATGCGGCGTGGCATGGAGTCGATGAGTTTCTGGCACTGCTCAGGTGTTATGAGAGCCCAGGTTGCTCTGATAGTGGCCTTCAACTCTTCTGCGTTTTTGGGTCTGGCATTCTGCATCTTCCTTTTCACAATACCCCACAGATTTTCTATGGGGCTAAGGTCAGGGGAGTTGGCAAGCCAATTTAGAACAGAAATACCATGGTCCGTAAACCAGGCACGGGTAGATTTTGCGCTGTGTGCAGGCGCCAAGTCCTGTTGGAACTTGAAATCTCCATCTCCATAGAGCAGGTCAGCAGCAGGAAGCATGAAGTGCTCTAAAACGTGTTGGTAGACGGCTGCGTTGACCCTGGATCTCAGGAAACAGAGTGGACAGACACCAGCAGATGACATGGCACCCCAAACCATCACCCAACCATGCAAATTTTGCATTTCCTTTGGAAATCGAGGTCCCAGAGTCTGGAGGAAGACAGGAGAGGCACAGGATCCACGTTGCCTGAAGTCTAGTGTAAAGTTTCCACCATCAGTGATGGTTTGGGGTGCCATGTCATCTGCTGGTGTCGGTCCACTCTGTTTCCTGAGATCCAGGGTCAACGCAGCCGTCTACCAGCAAGTTTTAGAGCACTTCATGTTTCCTGCTGCTGACCTGCTCTATGGAGATGGAGATTTCAAGTTCCAACAGGACTTGGCGCCTGCACACAGCGCAAAATCTACCCGTGCCTGGTTTACGGACCATGGTATTTCTGTTCTAAATTGGCCCGCCAACTCCCCTGACCTTAGCCCCATAGAAAATCTGTGGGGTATTGTGAAAAGGAAGATGCAGAATGCCAGACCCAAAAACGCAGAAGAGTTGAAGGCCACTATCAGAGCAACCTGGGATCTCATAACACCTGAGCAGTGCCAGAAACTCATCGACTCCATGCCACGCCGCATTAACGCAGTAATTGAGGCAAAAGGAGCTCCAACCAAGTATTGAGTATTGTACATGCTCATATTTTTCATTTTCATACTTTTCAGTTGGCCAACATTTCTAAAAATCCCTTTTTTGTATTAGCCTTAAGTAATATTCTAATTTTGTGACACACGGAATTTTGGATTTTCATTTGTTGCCACTTCAAATCATCAAAATTAAATGAAATAAACATTTGAATGCATCAGTCTGTGTGCAATGAATAAATATAAAGTACAAGTTACACCTTTTGAATGCAATTACTGAAATAAATCAAGTTTTTCAAAATATTCTAATTTACTGGCTTTTACCTGTATGTTGCTTATTTCAGCAAGACAATGCCAAGCCACGTGTTACATCAACGTGGCTTCATAGTAAAAGAGTGCGGGTACTAGACTGGCCTGCCTGTAGTCCAGACCTGTCTCCCATTGAAAATGTGTGGCACAGTATGAAGCCTAAAATAGCACAACGGAGACCCCCGGACTGTTGAACAACTTAAGCTGTACATCAAGCAAGAATGGGAAAGAATTCCACCTGAGAAGCTTAAAAATGTGTCTCCTCAGTTCCCAAACGTTTACTGAGTGTTGTTAAAAGGAAAGGCCATGTAACACAGTGGTGAACATGCCCTTTCCCAACTTATTTTCCCAAAAAAAATAAAGTTTATGAGTTTGAACATCAAATATGTTGTCTTTGTAGCATATTCAACTGAATATGGGTTGAAAATGATTTGCAAATCATTGTATTCCGTTTATATTTACATCTAACACAATTTCCCAACTCATATGGAAACGGGTTTTGTAAATATAAACGCAATACAATGATTTGCAAATCATTTTCAACCCATATTCAGTTGAATATGCTACAAAGACAACATATTTGATGTTCAAACTGATAAACATTTTTTTTTTTTTTTGCAAATAATCATTAACTTTAGAATTTGATGCCAGCAACACGTGACAAAGAAGTTGGGAAAGGTGGCAATAAATACTGATAAAGTTGAGGAATGCTCATCAAACACTTATTTGGAACATCCCACAGGTGTGCAGGCTAATTGGGAACAGGTGGGTGCCATGATTGGGTATAAAAGTAGATTCCATGAAATGCTCAGTCATTCACAAACAAGGATGGGGGCGAGGGTCACCACTTTGTCAACAAATGCGTGAGCAAATTGTTGAACAGTTTAAGAAAAACCTTTCTCAACCAGCTATTGCAAGGAATTTAGGGATTTCACCATCAAAGGGTTCAGAGAATCTGGAGAAATCACTGCACGTAAGCAGCTAAGCCCGTGACCTTCGATCCCTCAGGCTGTACTGCATCAACAAGCGACATCAGTGTGTAAAGGATATCACCACATGGGCTCAGGAACACTTCAGAAACCCACTGTCAGTAACTACAGTCGGTCGCTACATCTGTAAGTGCAAGTTAAAACTCTCCTATGCAAGGCGAAAACCGTTTATCAACAACACCCAGAAACGCCGTCGGCTTCGCTGGGCCCTGAGCTCATCTAAGATGGACTGATACAAAGTGGAAAAGTGTTCTGTGGTCTGACGAGTCCACATTTCAAATTTTTTTCGGAAACTGTGGACGTCGTGTCCTCCGGACCAAAGAGGAAAAGAACCATCCGGATTGTTATAGGCGCAAAGTTGAAAAGCCAGCATGTGTGATGGTATGGGGGTGTATTAGTGCCCAAGACATGGGTAACTTACACATCTGTGAAGGTGCCATTAATGCTGAAAGGTACATACAGGTTTTGGAGCAACATATGTTGCCATCCAAGCAACGTTACCATGGACGCCCCTGCTTATTTCAGCAAGACAATGCCAAGCCACGTGGCTTCATAGTAAAAGAGTGCGGGTACTAGACTGGCCTGCCTGTAGTCCAGACCTGTCTCCCATTGAAAATGTGTGGCGCATTATGAAGCCTAAAATACCACAACGGAGACCCCCGGACTGTTGAACAACTTAAGCTGTACATCAAGCAAGAATGGGAAAGAATTCCACCTGAGAAGCTTAAAAATGTGTCTTCTCAGTTCCCAAACGTTTACTGAGTGTTGTTAAAAGGAAAGGCCATGTAACACAGTGGTGAACATGCCCTTTCCCAACTTATTTTCCCAAAAAAAATAAAGTTTATGAGTTTGAACATCAAATATGTTGTCTTTGTAGTGCATTCAACTGAATATGGGTTGAAAAGGATTTGAAAATCATTGGATTCTGTTTATATTTACATCTAACACAATTTCCCAACTCATATGGAAACGGGGTTTGTAAATATAAACGCAATACAATGATTTGCAAATCATTTTTGACCCATATTCAGTTGAATATGCTACAAAGACAACATATTTGATGTTCAAACTGATAAACATTTTTTATTTTTTTGCAAATAATCATTAAATTTAGAATTTGATGCCAGCAACACGTGACAAAGAAGTTGGGAAAGGTGGCAATAAATACTGATAAAGTTGAGGAATGCTCATCAAACACTTATTTGGAACATCACACAGGTGTGCAGGCTAATTACGGAACAGGTGGGTGCCATGATTGGGTGTAAAAACAGCTTCCCAAAAAATGCGTGCCTTCATTGTTTTTGTAGCTGTTGTTTTGAGGCATGTTTTAAAAAAAAAAAAGAAAAAATAACGCACTTTGTAAAAGTCAAAGTATAGTATTTCCCATAGTTTTAGTGGGTATTAGAAGTATCTCAGGGAGAGCATGTCCCAAATTCCAAGCTGCTGTTTTGAGGGATGTTAGAAAAAAATAATGCGCTTTGTGACTTCAATAATAAATATGGCAGAGCCATGTTGGCACTTTTGTCCATAACTGGAAGGGGAAGCAGTGCACTATCAACACCGTGTATGGCGAGGATGGTGTTCTGCTGACCTCGACTGCGGATGTTGTGGATCGGTGGAGGGAATACTTCGAAGACCTCCTCAATCTTACCAGCACGTCTTCCTATGAGGAAGCAGTGCCTGGGGAGTCTGTGGTGGGCTCTCCTATTTCTGGGGCTGAGGTTGCTGAGGTAGTTAAAAAGTGGATGAGATCCGCCCGGAGTTCCTTAAGGCTCTGGATGCTGTGGGGCTGTCTTGGTTGACAAGACTCTGCAGCATCGCGTGGACATCGGGGGCAGTACCTCTGGATTGGCAGACCGGGGTGGTGGTTCCTCTCTTTAAGAAGGGGAACCGGAGGGTGTGTTCTAACTATCGTGGGATCACACTCCTCAGCCTTCCCGGTAAGGTCTATTCAGGAGTACTGGAGAGGAGGCTACGCCGGATAGTCGAACCTCGGATTCAGGAGGAACAGTGTGGTTTTCGTCCTGGTCGTGGAACTGTGGACCAGCTCTATACTCTCGGCAGGGTCCTTGAGGGTGCATGGGAGTTTGCCCAACCAGTCTACATGTTCTTTGTGGACTTGGAGAAGGCATTCGACCGTGTCCCTCGGGAAATCCTGTGGGGAGTGCTCAGACAGTATGGGGTATCGGACTGTCTGATTGTGGCGGTCCGCTCCCTGTATGATCAGTGCCAGAGCTTGGTCCGCATTGCCGGCAGTAAGTCGGACACGTTTCCGGTGAGGGTTGGACTCCGCCAAGGCTGCCCTTTGTCACCGATTCTGTTCATAACTTTTATGGACAGAATTTCTAGGCGCAGTCAAGGCGCTGAGGGGATCTGGTTTGGTGGCTGCAGGATTAGGTCTCTGCTTTTTGCAGATGATGTGGTCCTGATGGCTTCATCTGGCCAGGATCTTCAGCTCTCACTTGATCGGTTCGCAGCCGAGTGTGAAGCGACTGGGATGAGAATCAGCACCTCCAAGTCCGAGTCCATGGTTCTCGCCCGGAAAAGGGTGGAGTGCCATCTCCGGGTTGGGGAGGAGATCTTGCCCCAAGTGGAGGAGTTCAAGTACCTCGGAGTCTTGTTCACGAGTGGGGGAAGAGTGGATCGTGAGATCGACAGGCGGATCGGTGCGGCGTCTTCAGTAATGTGGACGCTGTATCGATCCGTTGTGGTGAAGAAGGAGCTGAGCCGGAAGGCAAAGCTCTCAATTTACCGGTCGATCTATGTTCCCATCCTCACCTATGGTCATGACCTTTGGGTTATGACTGAAAGGACAAGATCACGGGTACAAGCGGCCGAAATGAGTTTCCTCCGCCGGGTGGCGGGGCTCTCCCTTAGAGATAGGGTGAGAAGCTCTGTCATCCGGGGGGGAGCTCAAAGTAAAGCCTCTGCTCCTCCACATCGAGAGGAGCCAGATGAGGTGGTTCGGGCATCTGGTCAGGATGCCACCCGAACGCCTTCCTCGGGAGGTGTTTAGGGCACGTCCGACCGGTAGGAGGCCGCGGGGAAGACCCAGGACACGTTGGGAAGACTATGTCTCCCGGCTGGCCTGGGAACGCCTCGGGATCCCCCGAGAGGAGCTGGACGAAGTGGCTGGGGAGAGGGAAGTCTGGGCTTCCCTGCTTAGGCTGCTGCCCCGCGACCCAACTTCGGATAAGCGGAAAAAGATGGATGGATGGATATATAAACTATCAGACTGCGTGGTCGGTAGTAGTGGGTTTCAGTAGGCCTTTATTTCTTAGCCGTTTTTTTGATGTTCTCATACCTGCATGGCATTCTGACGTCTCCTCCTTTCATTACGAGCTGAAAGACGTTTTTTTCTTAAAGTGACATACGAGGGACGCAGCATCACTTATGTTGCATAATGCATCGATGCTTCCCTATGGTTTGCCCATCACTAACAAAATAGGGCGGTGATTAATTAACCGAGTTGTCTTAGATGGAAAAAATATATTTTAAGGGTGTCATTAGCACATTTGAGTCCCCGCAAAACATCTGGCGGATTAAACGACCCCGAATGCACAACAAGCTCATTAGAAAGTGCGCCATAATTGTGTTGCTTTGTCACGACACACAACAGGAGTCTCCACTCGCACTTGGAGAGGCTCTGCCGTCAAACGCCGGATGCGGCGGCGGCGGCGGCGGCGGGACTTTAAATGGGATCAGACATTTACACAAACAACAATTAAAAGCTTGGTTTAGTTTGTTCTCTCTGATTACCGGCGAGGCGCCATCTTGCATGCAAAGCAGCGCCGAAGGAGCGACTGTCTGCTTGTGTGCATTTGAGAGGGTGAAGACCGAGCGCACCCTCCGGCAACATGACGCGGCGTTTTCCACAGACCGACCTAGCAAGTCTGGGTCCTGTACAGTTGGACGTATCGACAGTATCCATGAAACTCCAACAGGTTGTCTTATTTTGAGTTTGTTGGTGATTTCCTGTGTAGTACTTCAGCTTTTTAGTTTTGCTCCACACGCTGTTAAGTCTTTGCTGTTGTCCAGCATTTTGTGTTTTGTTTACTTTGCAGCCAGTTCAGTTTTAGTTTTGTTTTGCATAGCCATGCCTAAGCTTCAATGCCTTTTCTTAGCGGCACTCGCCTTTTGTTTATTTTTGGTTAAAGCATTAGATACCTTTGTGGACGTCGTAAGTTTTTGCTGTCGTCCAGCATTCTGTTTTTGTTTACTTTGCAGCCAGTTCAGTTTTAGTTTCGTTTTGCATAGCCATGCCTATGCTTCAATGCCTTTTCTTAGCGCCACTCGCCTTTTGTTTATTTTTGGTTTAAGCATTAGATACCTTTGTGGACGTCGTAAGTTTTTGCTGTCGTCCAGCATTCTGTTTCTGTTTACTTTGTAGCCTGTTCAGTTTTACTTTTGTTTTGCATAGCCACCCCTATGCTTCAATGCCTTTTCCTTTGTTGGTGTTTTCCTGTGTAGTGCTTTAGTTGTTGTCCTGTGCTGTTATTTTGGTGGCCCTTCCTGTTTTGTTGGTGTTTTCCTGTGGCAGTTTCATGTCTTCCTTGAACGCTATACCCCGCATCTGCTTTGTGTTAGCAAGCAAGGCTATTTAAGTTGTTGCCAGCTTTCTTTGTGTGGACATTGTTGATTGTCATGTCATGTACGGATGTACTTTGTGCACGCCGTCTTTGCTCCACACGCTGTAAGTCTTTGCTGTTGTCCAGCATTTTGTGTTTTGTTTACTTTGCAGCCAGTTCAGTTTTAGTTTCAATTTGCATAGCCATGCCTAAGCTCTAATGCCTTTTCTTAGCGGCACTCGCCTTTTGTTTATTTTTGGTTTAAGCATTAGATACCTTTGTGGACGTCGTAAGTTTTTGCTGTCGTCCAGCATTCTGTTTCTGTTTACTTTGTAGCCAGTTCAGTTTTACTTTTGTTTTGCATAGCCACCCCTATGCTTCAATGCCTTTTCCTTTGTTGGTGTTTTCCTGTGTAGTGCTTTAGTTGTTGTCCTGTGCTGTTATTTTGGTGGCCCTTCCTGTTTTGTTGGTGTTTTCCTGTAGCAGCTTCATGTCTTCCTTTGAGCGCTATTCCCCGCACCTGCTTTGTGTTAGCAAGCAAGGCTAATTAAAAGTTGTTGCTATCTTGTGTGGACATTGTTGATTGTCATGTGATGTACGGGGATGTACTTTGTGCACACCGTCTTTGCTCCACACGCTGTAAGTCTTTGCTGTCGTCCAGCATTTTGTGTTTTGTTTACTTTGCAGCCAGTTCAGTTTTAGTTTTGTTTTGCATAGCCATGCCTAAGCTTCAATGCCTTTTCTTAGCGCCACTCGCCTTTTGTTTATTTTTGGTTTAAGCATTAGATACCTTTGTGGACGTCGTAAGTTTTTGCTGTCGTCCAGCATTCTGTTTCTGTTTACTTTGTAGCCTGTTCAGTTTTACTTTTGTTTTGCATAGCCACCCCTATGCTTCAATGCCTTTTCCTTTGTTGGTGTTTTCCTGTGTAGTGCTTTAGTTGTTGTCCTGTGCTGTTATTTTGGTGGCCCTTCCTGTTTTGTTGGTGTTTTCCTGTGGCAGTTTCATGTCTTCCTTGAACGCTATTCCCCACACCTGCTTTGTGTTAGCAAGCAAGGCTATTTAAAGTTGTTGCTATCCTGTGTGGACATTGTTGATTGTCATGTCATGTACGGGGATGTACTTTGTGCACACCGTCTTTGCTCCACACGCTGTAAGTCTTTGCTGTCGTCCAGCATTTTGTGTTTTGTTTACTTTGCAGCAAGTTCAGCTTCAGTTTCGTTTTGCATAGCCATGCCTAAGCTCTAATGCCTTTTCTTAGCGGCACTCGCCTTTTGTTTATTTTTGGTTTAAGCATTAGATACCTTTGTGGACACCGTAAGTTTTTGCTGTGGTCCAGCATTCTGTTTCTGTTCACTTTGTAGCCAGTTCAGTTATACTTTTGTTTTGCATAGCCACCCCTATGCTTCATTGCCTTTTCCTCTGTTGGTGTTTTCCTGTGTAGTGCTTTAGTTGTTGTCCTGTGCTGTTATTTGGGTGGCCCTTCCTGTTTTGTTGGTGTTTTCCTGTGGCAGTTTCATGTCTTCCTTGAACGCTATTCCCCACACCTGCTTTGTGTTAGCAAGCAAGGCTATTTAAGTTGTTTCCAGCTTTCTTTGTGTGGACATTGTTGATTGTCATGTCATGTA
>NC_084552.2:4835000-4857500 GCF_033978685.3 Nerophis lumbriciformis | reverse complement strand
GTGAATCTTTGGGCACCACAAGATTCGATTCTTGATTTACAACGACTCTCGATTGAGAATCAATAACATTGGGTGCCATCTCTATGATTAACTACACACTCCGTTTCCATATGAGTTGGGAAATTGTGTTAGATGTAAATATAAACGGAATACAATGATTTGCAAATCATTTTCAACCCATATTCAATTGAATGCACTACAAAGACAACATATTTGATGTTCAAACTCATAAACTTTATTTTTATTTTTTTGCAAATAATAATTAACTTAGAAGATCATGGCTGCAACATGTGCCAAAGTAGTTGGGAAAGGGCATGTTCACCACTGTGTTACATCACCGTTCCTTTTAACAACACTCAGTAAAGGTTTGGGAACTGAGAACTGAGGAGACATTTTTGAAGCTTCTCAGGTGGAATTCTTTCCCATTCTTGCTTGATGTACAGCTTAAGTTGTTCAACAGTCCGGGGGTCTCCGTTGTGCTATTTTAGGCTTCATAATGCGCCACACATTTTCAATGGGAGACAGGTCTGGACTACAGGCAGGCCAGTCTAGTACCCGCACTCTTTTACTATGATGTAACACGTGGCTTGGCATTGTCTTGCTGAAATAAGCAGGGGCGTCCATGGTAACGTTGCTTGGATGGCAACATATGTTGCTCCAAAAGCTGTATGCACCTTTCAGCATTAATGGCGCCTTCACAGATGTGTAAGTTACCTATGTCTTGGGCACTAATACACCCCCATACCATCACAGATGCTGGCTTTTCAACTTTGCGCCTACAACAATCCGGATGGTTCTTTTCCTCTTTGGTGCGGAGGACACGACGTCCACAGTTTCCAAAAACAATTTGAAATGTGGACTCGTCAGACCACAGAACACTTTTCCACTTTGTATCAGTCCGTCTTAGATGAGCTCAGGCCCAGCGAAGCCGACGGCGTTTCTGGGTGTTGTTGATAAACGGTTTTCGCCTTGCATAGGAGAGTTTTAACTTGCACTTACAGATGTAGCGACCAACTGTAGTTACTGACAGTGGGTTTCTGAAGTGTTCCTGAGCCCATGTGGTGATATCCTTTACACACTGATGTCGCTTGTTGATGCAGTACAGCCTGAGGGATCGAAGGTCACGGGCTTAGCTGCTTACGTGCAGTGATTTCTCCAGATTCTCTGAACCCTTTGATGATATTACGGACCGTAGATGGTGAAATCCCTCAATTCCTTGCAATAGCTGGTTGAGAAAGGTTTTTCTTAAACTGTTCAACAATTTGCTCACGCATTTGTTGACAACGTGGTGACCCTCGCCCCATCCTTGTTTGTGAATGACTGAGCATTTCATGGAATCTACTTTTATACCCAATCATGGCACCCACCTGTTCCCAATTTGCCTGCTCACCTGTGGGATGTTCCAAATAAGTGTTTGATGAGCATTCCTCAACTTTATCAGTATTTATTGCCACCTTTCCCAACTTCTTTGTCACGTGTTGCTGGCATCAAATTCTAAACTTAATGATTATTTGAAAAAAAAAAAAAAAAAAAGTATCAGTTTGAACATCAAATATGTTGTCTTTGTAGCATATTCAACTGAATATGGGTTGAAAAGGATTTGCAAATCATTGTATTCCGTTTATATTTACATCTAACACAATTTCCCAACTCATATGAAAACGAGGTTTGTACATTCCTTCATAAAATATAAACACCTCGCATAAATGTCCATATTACTCAAAAAAAAAGTGGATTTGTTTCAAAAACATCCATGCAAATATTGAATAAAGTCAAATACAAATAAGACAAGAGAAGTGTCCCGCACTTCTCTTTTCTACAGAAAATATGTACAACAGATATGAGCATTTACTTCAACAACATGATTTTACTGATTATCTGAACAGGACGGATTAAATATATATATATATATATATATATATATATATATATATATATATATATATATATATATATATATATATATATATATATATATATATATATATATATATTCAATAAAGTCAAATACAAAAAGGGCAACAAGTGAAGTATCCCTTATCTGTACAGCAAATATGGGCTGGACAAGACAAAAAACAAACACATATACAAAAACATATTTACATATATATATGTATATATATATATATATATATATATATATATATATATATATATATATATATATATATATATATTTATATATATATATATATATATATATATATATATACATACATATTTATTTATATACATATATATATATATTTATATATATTTATAAATATATAAATCAGAGCAAAGGGTGGCTATTTTGAAGAAACTAAAATATAAAACATGTTTTCAGTTATTTCACCTTTTCTACTATATGCATATATATATATATATGCATATATATATATATATATATATATATGCATATATATATATATATATATATATATATATATATATATATATATATATATATATATATATATATATATATATATATATATATATATAAATATATATATATATATATATATACACACAGTATACGCACACACACACACACACACACACACACACACACATACATACATAAGCAGTAATCAGAGCAAAGGGTGGCTATTTTGAAGAAACTAGTATATAAAGCATGTTTTCAGTTATTTCACCTTTTCTACTATATATATATATTTATATATATATATATATATATATATATATATATATATATATATATATATATATATATATACATATATATATATATATATATATATATATATATATATATATATATATATATATATATATATATATATATATATATATATATATATATATATATATAAATAAACTTGATTATTTCGAAAATTGATTTTTTATTTTGACACCCCTATTCTGATGAGTGATTTTACAAATAGCCTCTTCAGACAGGAGTCAAGACATTGTATTCAACACAAAATAGGAAAGAGATGTAACAAAACAAGAGCGTGGATCGGAAACTCATGAAAAACGACAAAAAGCAAGAGTCTTCAATTAAGGTTCAAGTGATGTTCAATGCTTTCTTTTCAATTTAATTTGTCATTTATATGTATTTTTGCATGTTGTGCATGTAAAACAGTAAGTATTCTCTATAAATTCTGGATTAATTGGATTTACATAATTTCTTATGGGAAAAGTCGCTCGTACGATTCTTTTTTTTTGTCAGACCTTCTGGAATGATTTCTAACTGAAACGGAGGTGCTGCCGTACTTTACAGGTCGTTCTGACCCACTTCTTCACCATGTTGTCAATTTTCTGCAACGTACCGAAGGAATGGCTTCCAAGATCCTATTAAAACTCTGTAATAGGAAGATATTCATATTACAGTGATAGTTCCGACCTGTTTGCTTGTGCTGTATGAGATAAGACGGAGCTGTCCGTGGTGCTGAAACTATTTCTATGTACATTATCTCCCCCTGGCCTACTGTATGTTGCTATGGTCACTTCCTGTGTGAGCACACATCTCGGACGCCACTCCACGCTGTCACAGCAAAGACGCCAGGCTGACCTACAGACCTCTGTAGGCGCTTGCGGCTAATGCGTCCTTTTTACGGTTTTTAAAAAATTGCATACAGACAACGCAGCCGTGACCCGTCCGGGTGGTTGTCAGGTCTATCGGCGCAAACATTGGCATTTCCTATCAAATATTTTGCGGCTTATTCGATTGTCCTAAAAGGAAGCGGCTGACCGACAGCCTGGCTGCCCGGCAACCTGAGAGATACATGGTTTCCCATCGGCCTTCTGCAGCCAGATTGAAGACTGAGTCCTCTTAAACACACTGCAAAAACTAAAATCTAAGTAAGATTGAATATCTCAAATAAGGGTGATATTTGCTTATTTTCTGTCTGATAAGATAATTCTTCCCACTAAGCAGATTTTATGTTAGAGTGTTTTACTTGTTTTAAGTGTTTTGGTCCTAAATGATCTCAGTAAGATATTACAGCTTGTTGCTGCGATTTGATGACCTATATTGAGTAAAACATGCTTGAAACTAGAATATCAACTGTTGCAAAGCTGTGTCATCAACACTGCTTTTTCAAAGTAAAAATTTCTTATTTCAAGCATGAAATAAAAAATCATGACTTTGACACAATTGTGTCTCATAATTAAAACAGATGACAGCCAAATGGACTTTGCTGTTTTATTTTCAATGAAACAGTGTAGAAAATACGTACTCATGTAGTAGTGCAGTTGGCACAGTACAGTAAACTGACAGTTAATATTTAAACATTTAACAGGTGACATTTCAAACAATTTTGAACAGAAATAGTTCATGCACATTCAGATAAATTCTTCAAAATTACAATAAAAAAAAAAAAATTGTCGGAGGTCTGGCTATATATATATATATATATATATATATAAATATATATATATATATATATATAGCCCGGCCTCCGACCCAATTTTTTTTATTGTAATTATGTGTATATATATATATATATATATATATATATATATGTCTTAATAAGGTTATCCAAAAAATAGTGCTCGATACCGTAGTAGAGCGCAATATATGTATGTGTGGGAAAAAAATCACAAGACTATTTCATCTCTACAGGCCTGTTTCATGAGGGGGGGGTACCCTCAATCATCAGGAGATGATTGAGGGTACCCCCCCTCATGAAACAGGCCTGTAGAGATGAAATAGTCTTGTGATTTTTTTCCCACACATACATATATATATATATATATACAAAATAACAATAAAAAAAATTGGGTCGGAGGCCGGGCTATATATATATATATATATATATATATATATATATAGCCCGACCTCCGGGCTATATATATATATATATATATATATATATATATATATATATATATATATACAAAATAACAATAAAAACATTGGGTCGGAGGCCGGGCTATATATATATATATATATATATATATATATATATATATATAGCCCGACCTCCGGGCTATATATATATATATATATATATATATATATATATATATATATATATATATATATATATATATATATATATATATATATACAAAATAACAATAAAAACATTGGGTCGGAGGCCGGGCTATATATATATATATATATATATATATATATATATATATATATATATATATATATATATATATATATATATATATATATATATATATATATATATATATATAGCCCGGCCTCCGTCCAAATGTTTTTTTATTGTAATTTTGTGTATATATATATATATATATATATATATATATATATATATATATATATATATATATATATATATATATATATAGCCCGACTTCCGACCACATTTTTTTTTATTGTAATTTTGAAGAATTTATCTGAATGTGCATGAACTATTTCTGTTCAAAATTGTTTGAAATGTCACATGTTAAATGTTTAAATATTAACAATATATATATATATATATATATATAGCCCGGCCTCCGTCCAAATGTTTTTTTATTGTAATTTTGTGTATATATATATATATATATATATATATATATATATATATATATATATATATATATATATATATATATATATATATAGCCCGACCTCCGACCACATTTTTTTTTATTGTAATTTTGAAGAATTTATCTGAATGTGCATGAACTATTTCTGTTCAAAATTGTTTGAAATGTCACATGTTAAATGTTTAAATATTAACAACACATATATATATATACATATATATATATATATATATATATATATATATATATTCCTTGCGCAATTGACTGAAAGAGCACGCACTTGGCGCGATGATGTCATGTTATCGATTTGAAAAATGCAAGAAATGTAATGCCGAGCGCATATCATTATGTCAAGATAATGGCACTAGCATTTACATAATTTAAGAATATCTTTCAACATATTGAGCAAAAAGGTCTCAGTTTTTTCTACCAAGAAAAGTGCACTTGTTATTAGTGAGAAAATACTTAATTTAAGGTATTTTGGGGGGTTCATTGAGGTTAGCTAATTTTACTTGCTTTGGAAAGTCTTGACAAGCCAAATGTTCTTGTTCTATTAGCAGATCATTTTGCTTAGTTCAAGTAAAATGCCCCTAATTTGTTTTCTTGTTTGTGAACACTGATGTTTTGCAGTGCACACACACACACACACACACACACACACACACCCTCGCAGCTAATAAGCATGCATGTCTATAATAAGATATTTTCTATGTAGAATGTTCCAACGCAAGTGACCCGCAGCATGAATTGATAGCATCTCGCCGTGGCTTTTTCCATTTTATTCATGATTGCACACTGATCTTTTTTTCATAATTGAATTTTACTCCGAGCAAACGGCACAGCCACTACTGTTGATTTTATCCACGCCGATTCATTAACTCGTCAAGGGCTTTCTCCTCCTGTCTAAGGCAAACAGGGATCCTTTTGTTTCGTTTTATTTCCACCCCCCCCCCCCTCGCCCTGCACACAGGAAATCTGCATTCGTCAGAAGTAATGAAGTATTGCTTCAGCGGCGAGAAAAGAGCGGGATGATTTTGATTTATAGCGGGCCGACACTTTCTGAGAAGAATGTCACAAGACTTCACAAATGCACACGGGTGTCAGTTTTTACCTCTGTGCCGATTAGTTATTCTCTTTTATGTGTTGTTCATCATATCTTTTCGACTTATTCATTACTATGCAATGTTTCTGTCGATTGTAGCTCTTCTTAAGATCATTTTATGACTGAATAACCAGTCCCTCCAAGAATTTGTGCCACAAAACTCGCATTCGTCAACAGTAATCTAATCAAAATGTATGTTTGTTATTTTGCGCAGTCAAAGCAGAAACAACAACATTTAACAATTCTCCACTCTTTAATGCTCAAAAGGCACAATCCTGAACTACTTCCGGTTCCTGTTGATCTCGCTAAGCCTTCTGGGTAATGTAGTACGCAAACATTTCGCAACAAATCGGTGTCCTCTAGAGATGCGCGGATAGGCAATTATTTCATCCGCAACCGCATCAGAAAGTCGTCAACCATCCGCAATCCACCCGATCTAACATTTGATCAGAACCGCATCCGCCCGCCATCCGCCCGCACCCGCCCGTTGTTATATATCTAATATAGACGATGCAAGGCATTAGTGAGGTTATAAAGCTTTTGCATGTTAAAGAAAGGAGACTGATCCAATGCAGCACAGACATTCGCGTGCCACGCTGTCACGACCCAGACGCACACCAATGCGCTGAGCGCACCTCCAAGCGCGTCTCGCTGCCGGCGACGGCCGGGTATATGGGCCCGACGCTCCAGCGCCATCCATTTTCAGGGCTAGTTGATTCGGCAGGTGGGTTGTTACACACTCCTTAGCGGGTTCCAACTTCCATGGCCACCGTCCTAGCTGCTGTCTATATCAACCAGGGTGAGCCCCACCCCTTTCGTGAGCGCACTGCGCGCGGAGTGACCCCTGTTACGCGCCCCCGGCAACAGGGGTGGCGGGCAGGTAAGCTGCGCGAGCGGAGCGCGCGGAGTGACCCCTGTTACGAGCCCCCGGCCACGGGGGTGGCGGGCAGGTAAGCTGCTTACCTGCTGCGCGTGACGCCGGCCGCGGCGAAGGCGGACGAGGCGGGGTGTCGGTGCGGTGGGCGCGGTGGTGACCCTGGACGTGCGTCGGGCCCTTCTCGCGGATCGCCTCAGCTACGGCTCCCGGTGGGGCCCTCTCGGGGGAAGGGGCCTCGGTCCCGGACCCCGGCGAGGCGTCGGGGGCCTTCTCCGCTCCGTAAAAGTGTCCATCTCTTTTTTTTTTTTCTTCTGTTGTGGCATATGCTGCAGGTGCCTGCTCGTTTTTCGTATGTGGGTAACAACATTTAACTATGTATATATATTTCCCAATTGGTTTAATTGCCACCCGCCTGAATCTATTTAAAATCTAATTTTTTTAAATTTCAATCGCCCGACCCGACCCGACCCGACCCGACCCGACCCGCTGATAAAATCTAATTTTTTTAAATTTCATCCGCCGATTCGCGGATAATCCGCGGACTCCGCGGTTGTGCCCGCAAACCGCGCATCTCTAGTGTCCTCACTTCCTAGTTTACAAACCCCCGTTTCCATATGAGTTGGGAAATTGTGTTAGATGTAAATATAAACGGAATACAATGATTTGCAAATAATTTTCAACCCATATTCAGTTGAATATGCTACAAAGACAACATATTTGATGTTTTTTTTTTGCAAACAATCATTAACTTTATAATTTGATGCCAGCAACACGTGACAAGGAAGTTGGGAAAGGTGGCAATAAATACTGATAAAGTTGAGGAATGCTCATCAAACACTTATTTGGAACATCCCACAGGTGAACAGGCAAATTGGGAACAGGTGGGTGCCATGATTGGGTATAAAAGTAGATTCCATGAAATGCTCAGTCATTCACAAACAAGGATGGGGCGAGGGTCACCACTTTGTCAACAAATGCGTGAGCAAATTGTTGAACAGTTTAAGAAAAACCTTTCTCAACCCTCTATTGCAAGGAATTTAGGGATTTCACCATCTATGGTCCGTGATATCATCAAAGGGTTCAGAGAATCTGGAGAAATCACTGCACGTAAGCAGCTAAGCCCGTGACCTTCGATCCCTCAGGCTGTACTGCATATACAAACGACATCAGTGTGTAAAGGATATCACCACATGGGCTCAGGAACACTTCAGAAACCCACTGTCAGTAACTACAGGTGGTCACTACATCTGTAAGTGCAAGTTAAAACTCTCCTATGCAAGGCGAAAACCGTTTATCAACAACACCCAGAAACGCCGTCGGCTTCGCTGGGCCTGAGCTCATCTAAGATGGACTGATACAAAGTGGAAAAGTGTTCTGTGGTCTGACGAGTCCACGTCTCAAATTGTTTTTGGAAACTGTGGACGTCGTGTCCTCCGGACCAAAGAGGAAAAGAACCAACCGGATTGTTATAGGCGCAAAGTGGAAAAGCCAGCATCTGTGATGGTATGGGGGTGTATTAGTGCCCAAGACATGGGTAACTTACACATCTGTGAAGGCGCCATTAATGCTGAAAGGTACATACAGGTTTTGGAGCAACATATGTTGCCATCCAAGCAACGTTACCATGGACGCCCCTGCTTATTTCAGCAAGACAATGCCAAGCCAAGTGTTACATCAACGTGGCTTCATAGTAAAAGAGTGCGGGTACTAGACCGGCCTGCCTGTAGTCCAGACCTGTCTCCCATTGAAAATGTGTGGCACATTATGAAGCCTAAAATACCACAACGGAGACCCCCGGACTGTTGAACAACTTAAGCTGTACATCAAGCAAGAATGGGAAAGAATTCCACCTGAGAAGCTTCAAAAACTGTGTCTCCTCAGTTCCCAAACGTTTACTGAGTGTTGTTAAAAGGAAAGGCCATGTAACACAGTGGTGAACATGCCCTTTCCCAACTACTTTGGCACGTGTTGCAGCCATGAAATTCTAAGTTAATTATTATTATAGTTTATGAGTTTGAACATCAAATATCTTGTCTTTGTAGTGCATTCAATGGAACTAGGAGTATAAGTCGCACCTGCCGAAAATGCATGATAAAGAAGGAAAAAAACATACTGGAGCCCGACTTATAGTCCGAAAAATACGGTAATATTTTTGTTGTGGTCCCCTTTGTTTTGAAAAGTATCGAAATACATACATGAAAACCAATACTAAGACACACACAGTTGGTAAAAACTGAATAGCTGTAGTTAATATGCATGAACGAGTTAACCTAACTTTGTTAAGCATATTTAAAATAAACTAAACCAGGGGCGTCACTAGCTTTTAAGGACAGGGGGGGCTTAGCCCCCAGGAGATGCACAGGATGCGAGCGAACGTAGGGCACGAGCACAAAACTTCACAAACGGCTAACAAAGACTTAGAAATGATTCATTGTTATTATTATTATTTCAGTCGGTTTATTTTCAATCTGTGCTCAGTACAACAAACGTGGGTTTGCACAGTGACATTTTGTTTACAGCATCAACAAGAAACAATTACTTTCATGATGATTATTATTATTATCTACTGATGATAGTCATGCGTGAATGAGCTCAGCTCCTGTTCTCCTCCATGTGTAAAGTGAGAAACACAGCTGATGCTCCAGAAGGAAGTAACCCCAAAGATAGCAAATGGTAAAATAACTTTATAAATAACCAGGACCTTCATTATGCATTTCAGGCTAACTAAGTAGCAGCATTGTTTTAGAGCGGGAATGTCAACGTTTTGTCAAACACAGACCTGGTGTAAAGTGGAGCTAATACATTTTACTTCAAGCAGTGATGAATACTTACTTTCTTGAAAAAGTTTCTTATGTCCATTTTGCATCCGTTCACATTCTTGTTCTGCAGTGCAGTGTGCTAATGCGCTTCGCACATCTGCAGGACCGCAAGAAAGGTCGCGGAGAAAATGCGGACTGGCTTTTGAGTGATGTGGGCATTTTCTATATGAACAAGTCCAAGGACCGCAAGCAAGGTCGCATAGAAAATGCGGACTGGATTTTGAGTGATGTGGGCATTTTCAATATGAACAAGTCCAAGGACCGCAAGCAAGGTCGCATAGAAAATGCGGACTGGATTTTGAGTGATGTGGGCATTTTCTATATGAACAAGTCCAAGGACCGCAAGCAAGGTCGCATAGAAAATGCGGACTGGATTTTGAGTGATGTGGGCATTTTCTATATGAACAAGTCCAAGGACCGCAAGCAAGGTCGCATAGAAAATGCGGACTGGATTTTGAGTAATGTGGGCATTTTCTATATGAACAAGTGGAATGGATTGGATACCGATGCACTAAAGGGGCTCTCTACCTTACGCTATGAAGTGAGACGAGTGAATAATGACAGGTTCTATGATTATTTATTTAAACTCATATTCGGGCCACTTTATAATGAATATGTCGGCATGTATTTGTAAAAAAAAATGTATATATAATATATATATATATAACACCAAATTATTTAGGGGGGCTTAAGAATATTTTAGGGGGGCTTGAGCCCCCCTAAAATAGGCCTAACATCGCCAATGAACTAAAGCATAACCATTAAGAGACTTTTACACACATTTCCTCATGTATCTCCGGATGTCTTCTTTAAAATATACCCGCTGCTATCAGTAATTAAATTTCAAAATGCCCCACTAAGGAGCTTTTATGCCTTTATATAATATTCATTTTGCATATTTAAAAAAAAAAAAAAAAAAAGAGGCCCACGGCCTTTGACTGTTCTTCCAGTTTGGAATTTTAATTCTGATCTTCAGCGAGTCAAATGAATCCTAAAATGTCCCTCTGGTACTCTGGCATCAATTAAAGATGGCTGAGAGTCCGGCGCTCTGCCGAGGCACTTTTTTTTTAAGCTGGAAAAATTGACGCTTAGCGGAATAACTCCCATTTTTATGCGACCAGACACTTCTCTCTAGTTCGCAAGTGCATACAAAAGGGATGATTGTGCCTTGAATATTCACTTTTTATCCCAACTTTTGCAAAGAAAGTACAAAACCCGAAACCAGTTGTCATGACTTGGTCCTGGGAGTTTGAAACGAAAAGCGCGCACAATGGCGGAGAACAAACTATGAAACCAAAAAGACTATAAACATGGAACAAAAACGTACTTTGGCATGGACTAAAAGGAGCAGCATGAACGATGGACATGAAATCAAGTGTCAGAAATGTGCAGAGCGTAATTGTGGGATGTCACCAGACAGACAAACTGAAAACAATGAACTTAAATACTACAGACATGATTAACGAAAACAGGTGCGTGACTCAAAACGTGAAACGGGTGCGCGACGTGACAGGTGAAAACTAATGGGTTGCTATGGAAACAAGACAAGGGAGTGAAAAGCCAGATCATTGAATTTTGGTCATTTCCCAACCAATATTCTACAACACAAATACAACGTTGAAACAACATACTTTCTGACGATGTTTATTCAATGTCAGGTTGTGGTGTTGAGTTGACCATTGTTGATATTTGGTCATTTCCCAACCAATATTCTACAACACAAATATGACATTGAAACAACTTGCTTATTTACGGCGTTTAATCAATGTTGGGTTCTGACGTTGATTTGACCATTGAAATTCAGTCCTTTCCCAACCAATATTCTACAACACAAATACGACATTGAAACAACATGCTTTTTTACGACGTTTATTCAATGTCAGGTTGTGGCGTTGAGTTAATGCATTGATATTTTGTAATTTCCCAACCAATATTTTACAACACAAATATGACGTTGAAACAACTTGCTTATTTACGACCTTTAATCAATATCGGGTTCTGACGTTGATTTGACCATTGAAATTCGGTCCTTTCCCAACCAATATTCTACAACACAAATACGACATTGAAACAACATGCCTTTTTACGACGTTTATTCAATGTCAGGTTGTGGCGTTGATTTGACCTTTGACGTTTGGTTATTTTCCAACCAATATTCTACAACACAAACAAAACGTTGAAACAACATACTTCCTGACGATGTTTATTCAATGTCAGGTTGTGGTGTTGAGTTGACCATTGTTGATATTTGGTCATTTCCCAACCAATATTCTACAACACAAATATGACATTGAAACAACTTGCTTATTTACGACGTTTAATCAATGTTGGGTTCTGACGTTGATATGACCATTGAAATTCGGTTCTTTCCCAACCAATATTGTACAACACAAATACGATATTTAAACAATATGCTTTTTTACGACGTTTATTCAATGTCAGGTTGTGGTGGTGTTGAGTTAAACATTGATTTTTGGTCATTTCCCCACCAATATTCTACAACACAAAAACAACGTTGAAACAACATGCTTATTTACGACGTTTAATCAATGTCGGGTTCTGAAGTTGATTTGACCATTGAATGTTGGACATTTCCCAACCAATATTCTACAACACAAATACGACGTTGAAACAACACACTTTCTTACGACGTTTATTCAATGTCAGGTTCTGACGTTGATTTGACGACCATTGAAATTCGGTCCTTTCCCAACCAATATTCTACAACACAAATACGACATTGAAACAAGCATTTTTTACGACGTTTATTCAATGTCAGGTTGTGGCGTTGATTTGACCATTGATATTTGGTCATTTCCCAACCAATATTCTACAACGTTGAAAGAACATGCATTTTGACAACGTTTAATCAATGTTGGGTTCTGACGTTGATTTGACCATTGAAATTCAGTCCTTTCCCAACCAATATTCTACAACACAAATACGACATTGAAACAACATGCTCTTTTACGACGTTTATTCATTGTCAGGTTGTGGTGTTGAGTTAAGCATTGATATTTGGTCATTTCCCAACCAATATTCTACAACACAAATACAACATGCTTATTTACGACGTTTAATCAATGTTGGGTTCTGACGTTGATATGACCATTGAAATTCGGTCCTTTCCCAACCAATATACTACAACACAAATACAACGTTGAAACATGCATTATGACAACGTTTAATCAATGTTGGGTTCTGACGTTGGTTTGACCATTGAATGTTGGACATTTCCCAACCAATATTCTACAACACAAATACAACATTGAAACAACATACTTCCTGACGATGTTTATTCAATGTCAGGTTGTGGTGTTGAGTTGACCATTGTTGATATTTGGTCATTTCCCAACCAATATTCTACAACACAAATATGACATTGAAACAACTTGCTTATTTACGGCGTTTAATCAATGTTGGGTTCTGACGTTGATTTGACCATTGAAATTCGGTCCTTTCCCAACCAATATTCTACAACACAAATACAACGTTGAAACAACATGCTTTTTTACGACGTTTATTCAATGTCAGGTTGTGGTGTTGAGTTAATGCATTGATATTTGGTCATTTCCCAACCAATATTCTACAACACAAATACAACATGCCTGTTTACGACGTTTAATCAATGTTGGGTTCTGACGTTGATATGACCATTGAAATTTGGTCCTTTCCAACCAATATTCTACAACACAAATACAACGTTGAAACATGCATTTTGACGTTTAATCAATGTTGGGTTCTGGCGTTGGTTTGACCATTGAATGTTGGACATTTCCCAGGTTGTGGTGTTGAGTTGACCATTGTTGATATTTGGACATTTCCCAACCAATATTCTACAACACAAATATGACATTGAAACAACTTGCTTATTTACGACGTTTAATCAATGTTGGGTTCTGATGTTGATTTGACCATTGAAATTTGGTCCTTTCCCAACCAATATTCTACAACACAAATACGACATTGAAACAACATGCATTTTGACGACATTTATTCAATGTCAGGTTCTGACGTTGATTTGACCATTGAAATTCGGTCCTTTCCCAACCAATATTCTACAACACAAATAGAACGTTGAAACAACATGCTTTTTGACAACATTTATTCAATGTCAGGTTCCGACGTTGATTTGACCATCGAAATTCGGTCCTTTCCCAACCAATATTCTACAACGTTGAAAGAACATGCATTTTAACAACGTTTAATCAATGTTGGGTTCTGACGTTGGTTTGACCATTGAATGTTGTACGTTTCCCAACCAATATTCTCCAACACAAATACGACATTGAAACAACATGCTTTTTTTACGACGTTTATTCAATGTCAGGTTGTGGTGTTGAGTTAAGCATTGATATTTGGTCATTTCCCAACCAATATTCTACAACACAAATACGACATTGAAACAGCATACTTTTTTAACGACGTTTATTCAATGTCGGGCTATGGCGTTGATTTGACCTTTGAAATCTGGTGTCCGACGTTGTCTCAATTTACAAACAACTGTTTCGCAACGTAGTTTCAACGTCAGTTTTAAGGGACATGTATGTATAGTCAACGTTGTATCAAAGTCTTGTGCCCACCGATGCCTAAAAAGGTCCAACATAGTGACGATAGCTGGAGTTGACTCAGGTATATCTCATTTAAAGTGTTTAGAGGTGAGAACATCCATGACTTCATGTTTAAGAAGGCGTGGATGTGATTTACCAGTCAATGAGAGGAGGCGGTGCAAGGCCGTGAGAGATTTGCAGCAACAATGTACTCCTTGACGGGAAAAAAAAGCCAGCATTTGTTCCACTCCTGAGTCTTTAGCTCCTTTTGTTCACAATGCATGATGGCAGCTTTGATGTCGGACCTTGTCTGCCTTCAGTTACGCTAGCGAGCCTCTTGAATGTAAAACCAGCGCTTTTGTCACGGCCAATCCCAAACATTCTATCTTCAGAAATGCTGCAACAAACTGGAAGTAGCAGGAATGCAATCCGGGTGGTTGGTTGAAGGAAGAAAGGCTTGGCGGATGGAAGGAAGGAAGAGAGTGAATGGATGGGTGGAAAGATGGATGGATAAAGCAGGGACAGGAAGGAAGTAAAGATAATAGATGGGAGATGAGGAAAGGAATGATGAATGGGAAGAAGGTGAGGAGGGAAGGAAGGCAAAGACAGATGGTGGATACATGAAAGACAGAATGATGGAGGGTGAAAGGTTGGATGAACAAATGGAAGAAAGGTGGTTGACGAGAAGGAATAATGGACGGATGGCAGGAGGTGGGAAATGGAGGGAGGAAACATGGTGAAAGAATGATGAATACGAATGGATGATTGAAAGACAGGAACGAATGGGAAACCAACATCTAGATTCAGGGGCGTAGCACCAAATTCTGGACCCCTATACACCCAAGTGTCCTGAAAGGCCCCCCCATCTAACCTTGACCCCAACATCACTACCGCACACTTGGTATGTTTACATACACTAAAAAAACAATTATTGCATGAAACTACCTTTTTAAAAGGGCGGTATAGCTCGGTTGGTAGAGTGGCCGTGCCAGCAACTTGAGGCTTCCAGGTTCGATCCCCAGCTCCCGCCATCCTAGTCATTGCCGTTGTGTCCTTGGGCAAGACACTTGACCAGTGACGTGCGGTGAGGTTGATGGCTGGTGAGGCACTGACTTCATCACAGTCAGATTTACAAACATATGAACCCTAAAGAGTATCTTATTCACCATTTGATTGGCAGCAGTTAACGGGTTATGTTTAAAAGCTCATACCAGCATTCTTCCCTGCTTGGCACTCAGCATCAAGGCTTGGAATTGGGGGTTATTAAATAACCAAAAATTATTCCTGGGCGCGGCGCCGCTGCTGCCCACTGCTCCCCTCACCTCCCAGGGGGTGATCAAGGGGATGGGTCAAATGCAGAGGACAAATTTCACCACACCGAGTGTGTGTGTGACAATCATTGGTACTTTAACTTAACTTTAACTTTACACATACAAACTGTAGCACACAAAAAAGCACATTTAATTAAAAAAAATTTTACTATGGTCTTACCTTTACTTATAAAATAAGTCCATGAGCCGCTGTTGTGCTGGATTAATGCACCCCCTGACGAGAGTGTTATATCAACTAAAGCCCTCACTTAAACTTTCCACGTGCAAGATTGAATCTATTTAAAAAAGTGTAACCGAGGGTTTATAAATGTCGCCTATACTGTATGAAACTACAAAATAACAAACACGGAGGCTCCAGTTTACACGAGGACCACTTTATTTACCTTCTTTCAAAAACTTCCGCTCCACTCCAACGTGTCGTCACTTCCGCTCTTAGCGCCTTCAAAATAAGAGCTCAAGGCATATACTGTATAACAGCGCATAACAGGAACTTAACATCACAAAGAGGAAAGCCCATTAAAATAGGTTACAAAAGTTATTTAATAAGAAGCCAAAAAGTGCAAAAACAATAATGTTCGTGTTGGAGGAGTTGTGAATTAGGTACACCTGCAGGTGTACCTAATGTTGTGGCCCTGTAGTCATTCACAACTCCTCCAACACGAACATTATTGTTTTTGCACTTTTTGGCTTCTTATGAAATAACTTTTTTAAATAGATTCAATCTTGCACGTGGAAAGTTTAAGTGTGGGCTTTAGTTGATATAACACTCCTGTCAGGGGTTGCCGTGCATTCTACGGCGGGGGTGCAGGCGTCTTTTGCAGCCGTTTTATGATCGCAAGAAATACGTTACACACATACAGTTGTTGACAAAATACACTGTACATTATATACCTCAGCTAACTAAACTATGGAAATGTATAATATAATTCATATAGCAATACGGTCTCACTGCACAGCAGGCCAGCAGTTAGCCGAGTCCACAATCCATGGTGAGGCACTGAGTGACGTGCCTCAACTGGCTGCTGTTCACCGCACCGTCTCTTCTCAGTATTTGAACGGCAAATGTGAAAATTCAGCGATTTTAAATAAAAAATAATCTAAAACGGGTGAAGTTAAATGGAAAATAACTTTATAGTATAATCACTGGATACATATAACAATTTAATAAAAAAAAAAATCTTTTTACATTTTTTTTCTTTCCATGATGGCAGGTGAGGCCCTGCCTCACCTGCCTCTAGTGACTGCACGTCACTGCACTTGACCCACCTGCTCCCAGTGCCACCCACACTGGTTTAAATGTAACTTAGATATTGGGTTTCACTATGTAAAAACGCTTTGAGTCACTAGAGAAAAGCGCTATATAAATATAATTTGAAAATCCAAGAAAATATTTTAAAGACTTGGTCTTCACTTGTTTAAATAAATTCATTTTTTTTTTTTTACTTTTCTTCTTATAACTTTCAGAAAGACAATTTTAAAGAAAAAAATACAACCTTAAAAATATTTTAGGATTTTTAAACACCTTTTAAATTCCTTCCTCTTCTTTCCTGACAATTTAAATCAATGTTCAAGTCAATTTTTTTTTTTATTGTAAAGAATAATAAATACATTTTAATTTAATTCTTCATTTTAGCTTCTGTTTTTTCCACAAAGAATATTTGTGAAATATTTCTTCAAACTTATTATGATTAAAATTCAAAAAAAAATATTCTGGCAAATCTAGAAAATCTGTAGAATCAAATTTAAATCTTATTTCAAAGTCTTTTGAGTTTCTTTTAAAATTTTTGTTCTGGAAAATCTAGAAGAAATAATGATTTGTCTTTGTTAGAAATATAGCTTGGTCCAATTTGTTATATATTCTAACAAAGTGCAGATTGGATTTTAACCTATTTAAAAACATGTCATCAAAATTCTAAAATTAATCTTAATCAGGAAAAATTACTAATGATGTTCCATAAATTCTTTTTTAATTTTTTTTTTTCCAAAAAATTCGAATTAGCTTTTTTTTCTCTACTTTTTTTCGGTTGAATTTTGAATTTTAAAGAGTCGAAATTGAAGATAAACTATATTCTAACAAAGTGCAAATTGGATTTTAACCTATTTAAAACATGTCATCAAAATTCTAAAATTAATCTTAATCAGGAAAAATGACTAATGATGTTCCATAAATTCTTTTTTTAATTTTTTTCCCCAAAAATTCGAATTAGCTAGTTTTTCTCTTCTTTTTTTTGGTTGAATTTTGAATTTTAAAGAGTCAAAATTGAAGATAAACTATGTTTCGAAATTTAATTTTCATTTCTTTCGTATTTTCTCCTCTTTTATAAAAATGTTAGCGGCTAGCTAGTTAAAATGGGATATTGTGATTTCACAAGACTGTCTTAGAAGTGATCATTTGAAAATGTTCAATTTGAAAAATGTGCACTTAGAGGAAATATAAAAATAAAGTGTTGCATATTGATATTTATCAGTTTCTATATATATTTATTGTGAGAAATCATTAAGATGATCAGTGTTTCCACAATGATAAATATAATTAATTATTAATAATAACATAGAGTTAAAGGTAAATTGAGCAAATTGGCTATTTCTGGCAATTTATTTATCAATCAATCAATGTTTATTTATATAGCCCTAAATCACAAGTGTCTCAAAGGGCTGCACAAGCCACAACGACATCCTCGGTACAAAGCCCACATAAGGGCAAGGAAAAACTCACCCCAGTGGGACGTCGTAATATGACTATGAGAAACCTTGGAGAGGACCGCATATGTGGGTAACCCCATTTAAGTGTGTATCAAACTCGTAGCCCTTCGCATTAAAGGGGAACATTATCACAATTTCAGAAGGGTTAAAACCATTAAAAATCAGTTCCCAGTGGCTTATTATATTTTTCAAAGTTTTTTTCAAAATTTTACCAATCACGCGATATCCCTAAAAAAAGCTTCAAAGTGCCTGATTTTAACCATCGTTATATACACCCGTCCATTTTCCTGTGACGTCACATAGTGAAGCCAACACAAACAAACATGGCGGAAAGAACAGCAAGCTATAGCGACATTAGCTCGGATTCAGACTCGGATTTCAGCGGCTTAAGCGATTCAACAGATTACGCATGTATTGAAACGGATGGTTGTAGTGTGGAGGCAGGTAGCGAAAACGAAATTGAAGAAGAAACTGAAGCTATTGAGCCATATCGGTTTGAACCGTATGCAAGCGAAACCGACGAAAACGACACGACAGCCAGCGACACGGGAGAAAGCGAGGACGAATTCGGCGATCGCCTTCTAACCAACGATTGGTATGTGTTTGTTTGGCATTAAAGGAAACTAACAACTATGAACTAGGTTTTGTCATGTCTGTGTGATCATGTTTTGTTTTAGTCATGTTCGGTTTTGCTTTTGGACTTTTTGTGCACTTTTGTTTGTTTGTCACCATAGCAACCATTAGTTTTCACCTGTCACGTCACGCACCTGTTTCACGTTCGGACTCACACACACCTGTCACCAATCATGTCACTGTTATTTAAGCCTACCTTTGTTCATCACTCGTTCTGCCTGCGTTGTTTTAATGTCACGACTTGGACTATGGAGTTTTTGTTTTCCCAAGATGCAAGTGAATTTGGATCAGACATGGCTTGAAGGTGGGTACATGATTTATTTATTACTATCAAAAAAACGAAAAGCGCGCACAATGGCGGAGGTAAAAAAAAAAATTTGGCGAATGAAAACAAAACTTGCACAAAGGCAGAAACTGAACACAAAATAAAAAAACACTTACTGTGGCATGGGACCGTGAACAGGGCTCGAAACGAGAGGATAGCAGGGTTAGAAAAGAGATGACACCAGGATGAACAACAGAAAATGAAAAGCTTAAATAACACAGACATGATTAACAACAGGTGCGTGACTCAAAACAGGTGCGTGACGTGACAGGTGAAAACTAATGGGTTGCTATGGTGACAAACAAGAGTGCATAATGAGTCCAAACGTGGAACAGGTGAAACTAATGGGTAACCATGGAAGCAAGACAAGGGAGTGAAAAGCCAGAAACTAAAGAGTCAATAACTAAACAAAACATGACTAAAACAAAACATGATTACACAGACATGACAGGTTTACAGCATATGAAATACATTTGGCAACAACATGCACTTTGAGAGTGCAGACAGCCCAATTTTCATCAATTAATATCTTCTGTAGACATACCCTCATCCGCTATCTTTTCCTGAAAGCTGATCTGTCCAGTTTTGGAGTTGATGTCAGCAGGCCAGGGAAGCTAGGGTCAAAAGCTTCGGTGGCATAAGGGACGGCGTGAGCCAAGACATCCAGGGGGTTTAGCTCGCTCGTCTGCGGGAACAAACTGCCGCCATTGCTTGCCGTGCTACCGAGGTCCTTTGTCCCTGAATTGCGCACACACTCCGGCAGATTCAATGGGGGTCTGGCGGCAGATTTCTTTGACTTTATCGTTGGAAATGCATCTGCTTTGAGTGTCGCAGGATATCCACACATTCTTGCCATCTCTGTCGTAGCATAGCTTTCGTCGGTAAAGTGTGCGGAACAAACGTCCAATTTCTTGCCACTTTGGCATCTTTGGGCCACTGGTGCAACTTGAATCCGTCCCTGTTCGCGTTGTTACACCCTCCGACAACACACCGACGAGGCATGATGTCTCCAAGGTACGGAAAACAGTCGAAAAAACGGAAAATAACAGAGCTGATTTGACTCGGTGTTTGAGAAAATGGCGGATTGCTTCCCGTTGTGGCGTCATCACTCCGAGAGCGAATATTAGAAAGGCGTTTAATTCGCCAAAATTCACCCATTTAGAGTTCGGAAATCGGTTAAAAAAATATATGGTCTTTTTTCTGCAACATCAAGGTATATATTGACGCTTACATAGGTCTGGTGATAATGTTCCCCTTTAATCAGTACCAGTGACGTGCAGTCACTAGAGGCAGGTGAGGCAGGGCCTCACCTGCCATCATGGAAAGAAAAAAAATGTAAAAAGAAAAAATTGTTATATGTATCCAGTGATTATACTATAAAGTTATTTTCCATTTAACTTCACCAGTTTTAGATTATTTTT
Organism: Nerophis lumbriciformis; assembly: GCF_033978685.3. Lineage (NCBI taxonomy): Eukaryota > Metazoa > Chordata > Actinopteri > Syngnathiformes > Syngnathidae > Nerophis > Nerophis lumbriciformis. The sequence goes on along the minus strand of NC_084552.2, from coordinate 4,836,282 downwards.
ATTCAAAATCGCTGAATTTTCACATTTGCCGTTCAAATACTGAGAGGAGACGGTGCGGTGAACAGCAGCCAGTTGAGGCACGTCACTCAGTGCCTCAACATGGATTGTGCAATGACTCGGCTAACTGCTGGCCTACTGTGCAGTGAGACTGTATTGCTATATGAACTATATTATACATTTCCATAGTTTAGTTAGCTGAGGTATATAATGTACAGTGTATTTTGTCAACAACTGTATGTGTGTAAAGTATTTCTTGTTCTGAGCGATCATAAAACGGCTGCAAAAGACGCACTGGCTGAGGCTCGCCTCCTGCACCCCCGCCGTAGAATTGTTATATCAACTAAAGCCCACACTTAAACTTTCCACGTGCAAGATTGAATCTATTTTAAAAGATTATTGCATAAGAATCCAAAAAGTGCAAAAACAATAATGTTGGTGTTGGAGGAGTTGTGAATGACTGCAGGGACACAACATTAGATACACCTGCAGACTGCAGGTGTACCTAATTCACAACTCCTCCAACATGAACATTATTGTTTTTGCACTTTTTGGCTTCTTATTAAATAACTTTTCTAACCTATTTTTATGGGCTTTCCTCTTTGTGATGTTAAGTTCCTGTTATGCGCTGTTATACAGTATATGCCTTGAGCTCTTATTTTGAAGGCGCTAAGAGCGGAAGTGATGTCACGTTGCGGAGGTTTTTGAAAGAAGGTAAATAAAGTGGTCCTCGTGTAAACTGGAGCCTCCGTGTTTGTTATTTTGTAGTTTCATACAGTATAGGCGACATTTATAAACCCTCGGTTACACTTTTTTAAATAGATTCAATCTTGCACGTGGAAAGTTTAAGTGAGGGCTTTAGTTGCGGCGCATGGACTTAATTTATAAGTAAAGGTAAGACCATAATAAAAAATTTTTTAATTAAATGTGCTTTTTTGTGTGCTACAGTTTGTATGTGTAAAGTTAAAGTTAAGTTAAAGTACCAATGATTGTCACACACACACTAGGTGTAATGGAATTTGTCCTCTGCATTTGACCCATCCCCTTGATCACCCCCTGGGAGGTGAGGGGAGCAGTGGGCAGCAGCGGCGCCGCGCCCGGGAATAATTTTTGGTGATTTAACCCCCAATTCCAACCCTTGATGCTGAGTGCCAAGCAGGGAAGAATGCTGGTATGAGCTTTTAAACATAACCCGTTAACTGCTGCCAATCAAATGGTGAATAAGATACTCTTTAGGGTTCATATGTTTGTAAATCTGACTGTGATGAAGTCAGTGCCTCACCAG